>NC_063361.1:622719-705136 GCF_021869965.1 Rhincodon typus | reverse complement strand
AGGGGAGATTTTGAAGCTTGTGAAGTCCACATTGATACCATTCCGCTGCAGGGTTCCCAAGCGGAATATGAGTTGCTGTTCCTGCCACCTTCGGGTGGCATCGTTGTGGCACTGCAGGAGGCCCAGGATGGACATGTCGTCTGCGGAATGGGAGGGGGAGTTGAAATGGTTCGCGACTGGGAGGTGCAGTTGTTTAGTGCGCACCAAGCGTAGGTGTTCTGCAAAGCGGTCCCCAAGCCTCCACTTGGTTTCCCTGATGTAGAGGAGGCCACAAGGGGAACAGCGGATGCAGTATACCACATTGGCAGATGTGCAGGTGAACATCTGCTTGATGTGGAAAGTCTTCTTGGGGCCTGGAATGGGGGGAGGTGTAGGGGCAGGTGTAGCACTTCCTGTGGTTGCAGGGAAAAGTGCCGGGTGAGGTGGGGCTGGAGGGGAGTGTGGAGCGGACAAGGGAGTCACTGAGAGAGTGGTCCCTCCGGAAGGCAGATGAGGGTAGGGAGGGAAAAATGTCTTTGGTGGTGGGGTCGGATCGCAGATGGCGGCAGTGTTGGAGGATGATGCGTTGGATCCGGAGGTTGGTGGGGTGGAACGTGAGGACGAGGGGGATTCTGTTTTGGTTGTTATTGCGGGTAGGGGGTGTGAGGGATGAGTCGCGGGAAATGTGGGAGACACGGTCGAGGGCGTTCTCGACCACTGGGGGGGAGGGGGGATGTTGCGGTCCTTGAAAAACGAGGACATCTGAGATGTACAGGAGTGAAATGCCTCATCCTGGGAGCAGATGTGGTAGAGGCGAAGGAATTGGGAATAGGGGATGGCATTTTTGCAGGAAGGTGGGTGGGAGGAGGTGTATTCTCGGTAGCTGTGGGAGTCGGCTTGAAATGGATATCGGTTTCTAGGTGGTTGCCGGAGATAGAGACAGAGGGGTCCAGGAAGGAGAGAGAGGTATTAGAGATGGTCCAGGTGAACTTAAGGTTGGGGTGGAAGGTGTTGGTGAAGTGGATGAGCTGTTCGAGCTCCTCGTGGGAGCACGAGGCGGCGCCAATACGGTCATCAATGTAACGAAGGAAGAGGTGGGGTTTAGGGCCAGTGTAGGTACGGAAGAGGGATTGTTCCACATAACCTACAAAGAGGCAGGCATAGCTTGGGCCCATGCGGGTACCCATGGCCACCCCCTTGTCCAGTCCCACCTCACCCGGCACTTTTCCCTGCAACTGCAGGAAGTGCTACACCTGCCCCTACACCTCCCCCCTCACCCCCCCCATCCCAGGCCCCAAGAAGACTTTCCACATCAAGCAGATGTTCACCTGCACATCTGCCAATGTGGTATACTGCATCCGCTGTTCCCCTTGTGGCCTCCTCTACATCGGGGAAACCAAGCGGAGGCTTGGGGACGGCTTTGCAGAACATCTATGCTTGGTTCGCGCTAAACAACTGCACCTCCCAGTCGCGAACCATTTCAACTCCCCCTCCCATTCCTCAGATGACACGCCCATCCCGGGCCTCCTGCAGTGCCACAACGATGCTACCCGAAGGTTGCAGGAACAGCAACTCATATTCCGCTTGGGAACCCTGATCTCCTGTCGACTCAACTGACTTTACTAGAAATGTCTTGGCTTATCACATTCATGCTGACTCTTTTTGATCAGTTTGTTTTGCTAAGCGCTGTGAATTTGTCCCTATTAACATTTTCTACCAGCCTCTTTGCATTGAAACTAATAGACAATTTGGTAAATATTTTCTTTAGTTTATTTCTCTCAAGCTGTGTAAATACACAGTGGCATTTGTAGTTCTCTAATCCAAAGGAATATTTTGGAAGATAGATCCCAAATTTCCCTTGATTGATTTTTATTTTTCCTGCTCATGTTAGTGGAACTAGTAGTGTCTTTAGAAATTTGTATCATCTGTTAATTTGGAAAGTATCTGCTTTCTCTTCCTTCACTCAAGAAATATAACAAATATGTTGATAAACAGAGTCTGTCGTGCATACATTTTTTGGGGAGTGGGCTTTGACCCGAGGATCTTGGGTTAACTTCAGCCAGATCTCTGACTGACTTCTCCGTCAGTTAATGCATACCAGAACGTAGCGCTCTCAACATAAAGTCTGGTTACAAATCAGAGACTGTATGCAAGTCTTGAATTTCATTTTCATGTTGCTAATTGAAATCAACCTGAACAAAATACAGAGCCCATACTAATTCAGTGTAAAACTGCATTGACTATCAATTTGAAGGAATGACGAACTTTGCATAATTGAAGAATGTATTTTAATACCACATGCACTGTAAGATTGTCTTTCAGTAGTAAGATTTGTAATTTTTATACTATCCAAAGAAATACACTTCTATGAGAAATTATTCATGGGTGAAAACTGTCAGAAGGAGTTGACACTCTGATTAAACTTGGATTACTTAAATATCATGGAAGTGCTGTCATCTGCAGTGTAATATTGTAAAGCTGGTATCCAATATGCATTTCCCAGAGGTGTTAGAAGAGCAAAATTTGTTTGTTGCACCACCCCTTTTAATCACAGGATTAAATGTGATTTATGCACTTTGCCAGGAGTGTTAAAGACAGTTGGAAATGCAGTGTTCAGAACATGTCAAATTGTTGATATGACCTGGATACTATTGCAGCTGGTGCCAACTTGCTCCTATTCATACTGTACATATATTTTCTTTTATGTGAATGTTGTCTTTCTTTGCCCTTTTTTCCCCCGCTCTGCTGTTATGAAAAGTGTTAGATCATGTTCACTGTTTACTTGGAATTTTTTCTGTGTGCAGCTGGGCCAACCATTCAACAAGTTTTTTTTTCCCTTTGATAATATGCTGTCTTCATGATTTTCCCTTTTCATTCTTCACATGCAGTAATTGAGGAAAGGCTTTATAGACTTAATGGCACAGTTCCAGAAGGTGTACTGGGACAGAGGGACCTGGGCAATGACATGAACAGATCTTTGAAGACGGCAGGACATGTTGAGAAACTGTTAAGTAAAACAGATGAAGCTTTGACTTCATGACTAGAGGTATTAAATATAAAAACAGGAAGTTCTGCTTTACAGAGCTGTGGTTAGGCCACAAATGAGTACATCCATCTGAGATTCTCACTTCTTCAGGAAGGATGTGAAGGTCTTGGAGACAGTGCAGAGGAGATTTATCAGAATGATATGAGAGAAGCTTGGAACAATGGCGATTGAAGACAATTGAAAGAGGTATACAAGATTATGACAGGCTAAAACAAGATCGACAAACTACCTGGAGCCAGAGGAACACAACAGGCCAGGCAGCATCAGAGAGCCGGAAAGCTGACGTTTCGGGTTGGGATCCTTCTTCAGAAATGTAGGGTGTATGAGGATGAAATTCTTTTCTGCAGCTGCTGGTAGTTCTAACTCTCAGTACTGAGGAGGATGGTGGTATTGGATACGATGACTGATGTCAAAAGGAAATTGAATGGCAATATCTTACAGGGCTACAGGTACAGTGGGGAAATAGGTTCACTGCATTGTATATACCTAATGGGATAACAGCCTCATTTTTGTGCTATAATGACTCTAAAGATTATTTGTATGGTGGTCCTTCTGTTGCGTACAGTTCTGTAGTACTACAGGACTGTAGGACTTTATGCATAACAATCATCACGTTTATTTTTAGTTGATGATCTGCTTTGTTGCTAATGATTCCACTCGATTCACTTCACTGTTAGGTTAATAAATATGATGCTCCAGATTTTGCTGTGACGTTAAGTAATGGCAATGCCTGAAGCACTAATATAAATTCAACTTAACACACAGAGGCACAATTCAAATCCAGAACTCAAATTCTCATGACTCACTGTGAGAAAGATTTTACTCGTATCACTCTTGCTTATTATGTGTTTCACTTTAAATCTGTACCCTCTCGTGTTTGTTCACTGTATAAGTGGGAACAGTTTCTCTCTCTCTCTCTCTCTCTCTCTCTCTCTCTCTCTCTCTCTCTCTCTCTCTCTCTCTCTCGCTCTGTACAGTCTACTCAAGGCAGTCATAATTGTGAACACCTCGCATCAAATCTCCTCCTGTCAGCGTCCTTCTCTCCAAGGAGAACAGCCCCAACTTCTTCAATCTGTCGTCTTCACTGAAGCCCCTCATCTCTGGAACCATTTTTGTAAATTGCTTCTGCACTCTCTCTGGTACATTGACATCTTTCCTCAAATGTGATACCCATGAATATACAAGTTAACACTTCCTTGCACTTGTACTCTCTGCCCCTATTGATGAAGCCGAGGACATCGTATGCTTCATTTAAATGCCGTCTCTAACTGTCCTGTCATCTTCAATGATGTATGCACATATATATCCAGCTCCCTCTACTACTTTCACTCCCATTAGAACCATAGAAAATGGGAGCTGGAATAGACCATTTGGCCCTTTCTGAGCCTGCTCTGCCATTCAATATGGTCATGACTGATCATCTAAATTAATAGCCTCTTCCTGCTTTTCTGTCATATTCTTTGCCTTTTAGTCCCAGGTAATAGATAAACAACTCCTTGAAATCGTATCATATTCTGGCATTAATTCATTTCTGTGACAGTGAATTCCACAATCTCAACACCGAGTAGAAATTCTCCATCTTGGTAAGAATTGTACCCCCCATTTTATGTTGTCTTTCCATGTTATTTCTATGAAAATGCATTACCTCTCACTTGTCTGCATTGAATCTCATTTGTCACCAGTTTGCCAACTCCACTAACATGTCCGTGTCCTTTAACTCTTCCAAGTTTCATGTCATCTGCAAACTTCGCTATTGTCCTTTTATACAGCAAGGTCCAGATCATTCATATATACCAGGGAAAGTAAAGTTTCCTGTACTGACCACTAGGGAGCTCCACTACAAATCTTCCTGTAGCCCAAAAAAAATATGAATTAGCCACTGTCCTTTCTTTCCTATCTCTGAGCCAATTTTGAGTCCACTTTGTTTCTCTCCCTTTTATACCATGATTGATAACTTTGCTGACAAGTCCACTGTTTGCACCATATCAAACACTTTGTTGATGTGATATACATGATTTTCACACCGTTAGTGTTATCCTCATTGAGCTGTTACCATTCCAAAAAACTCCAGCAAGCTGGTTAAATACTATTTCTCCTCTTAAAAATCCATACTGACTCCTTCGAATCAACCTCCTTTTTCCGTACGACTACTAATTTCTCGAAGCTTCACCACCGCTGAAGTGGGATTATCCTTCACGCCTTTTCTTGAACAAGGCCATCATGTTTGTAATTCTACAGGCTTGTGGCACTTCCCTGGAGTTGAGGGAAAACTGCAAAATTATGGCCAGTGACCCCATAATTTCTACTGTACTCTCCCTTCAAAATCCTTGGATGCATCTCATTCAGTCCCAGGGCCTTGTCAAGTTTGCATACCAACAGTTTATTCAAGACTTCCTCCTCTGTCATCATGGCCTAGGCAGCTCCTCCACTTGTGTCAAGATATTAATTTAACACATCCAGCCATGCCTCCAGCCTCCATATATAAATTCCTTCATTTCGTCTCTAATCGGCTCTACTCCTCCCTGAGTCACTTTTTTTTCCCACTATTTATATGCCTGTACAAGATGTTAGGATTTCAGTTCAAGTTAGCTGCTAGCTTTTATTCACAATTCCTCTTTGGCTTCTCTCATTGCGCTTCCCTCCCCCACCCAATCTAAATCTTGGTATTCCTCTTGATTCGTAGTTGTATTTTCTGCGTTACAGCTGTCATAAGCACGTTTTCAGGTTATCTACTGCCCCCAGGGAACTCTGTTTGTTTCCCCTTTCCCATTTAAGGGAATATACCTCGAATGGTTCAGGTACGTCTGCGTGTTCATTTATGTATTTTCTGCCAACCTCTTGTTGCAGTCACTCCTGCTGAGCTCTATTGCCATTTTGATGTCAGCTCTCTGCCTTCAGGATTGTTGCATATCATTTTCCACTACTATCCTGAACCTTATGACACAATGATCATTGTCCTCCACTGACGCTTGATCCACCTCAGTGCTAAGAACCAGGTCCAACAATACATCACTTCTGAGGAAGCATCACTTGACCCGAAAAAGGTTAACTCTGATTTCTGTCAACGGATGCTGCTAGACCCACAGAGCTTTTCCAGCAACTTCTGTTTTTGTTTCTGATTTACAGCATTCACAGTTCCTTCCGTTCTTATTAGGCGTCACATCTTGTTGGACTGGACACCTGCTGTAGGAAACTCTACTGAACATAATCTAGACACACTTGCGCCTCATTGCCCCTTAAATAAATCAGTTTGACAGCCTATATTTGGTTAATTGAAGTCCCCTATTATAGCTACCCTATAATGTTGGCATCTCTGTGATTTCCCTGCATGTTTGTACCTCTACATCTTTCCACTAGTTGGTAGTCTATAGATTACACTGAGCAATGTAATTGTACCCTTTTTAGAGTCATAGAGACATACATCATGGAAACAGACCCATATATCCAAATAGTCCACACCGACTATGTTCACAAAGTAAACTAGGTCCAGTTGCCAATGCTTGGCCTATATCCCTCCAAACCTTTCCTATTCATGAACTTATCCAAATGTCTTTTAAATGTTGTAACTGTACTTGAACCACTTTCTCTGGCAGTTTATTCCACACACGAACTATTCACTGTATAAAAAATGGTCTGTTTTTCCTGTCCTATTTTAATCTTTCTCCTCTCACCTTAAAAAATGCCCCCTAATTTTGAACTCCCCCACTCTATGAAAAAGCTATATTGGTTATTCATCTTATCTCTGCCCTTCATGACGTTATGAACCTCAATAAGGTCACACCTCCACCTCTTGCGCTCCAGTTTCAAAAAAAAAATTCCCAGTCTATTTCTATTATCTCATTCGGGGTGCAAAGGAGGTTCACTAGGTTGATTCCGGAGTTGAGGGGGTTGGCTTATGAGGAGAGACTGAGTAGATTGGGATTATATTCATTGGAATTCAGAAGATTGAGGGGGGATCTTATAGAAACATGTAAAATTATGAAGGGAATAGATAAAATAGAAGTAGAGATGATGTTTCCACTGGCAGGTGAAGCTAAGACAAGAGGGCATAGCCTCAAGATTAGAGGGAGCAGATTTAGGACTGAACTGAGAAGGAATTTCTTCACCCAGAGGGTTGTTATCTATGGAATTCCTTGCCCAGTGAAGTAGTTGACGCTACTTCAGTAAAAGCTAGATTTTTTTTGAACAATAAAGGAATTAAGGGATATGGTGAGAACGCGGGTAAGTGGATCCGAGTCCACGAAAGGATCAACCATGATCTTATTGAATGGCGGAGCAGGCTCGAAGGGCCAGACGGCCTACTTCTGCTCCTAGTTCTTATGTTCTTATTCCCAGCAACATCCTGGTAAATCTTTTCTGAACCCTCTCCAGTTTAATAATACCCTTCCTATAACTGCAGACATAACTCAACAGTCTGTCCCTACTCCTATACTGAAAGGTCTGAGCGATGAAGGCAAGAGTGCTAAACACCTCCTTAATTACCCTGTCTGCCTGTGATGCAAATTACAGAGAATTATATACCTGAACTTCTGGGACTCTCTGTTCTACAACCCTACCCAAGGCCCTTCTATTAATGTACAAGTCCTGTCCTTGTTTGTATTATCAAAATGCAATTACTCACACTTATTCAAATGAAACTGCCACCTGCCACTCATCAGCCCATTGACCAAGTTGATCAAGATCTCTGTAATCTTAGATCACCTTCTTCACTGTCTACTCTACCACCAATTTGTACTGCTCTTGATCCATATCTTTCCACTCCTTGTACGTTCATGTGCTTGTCTAAAAGTCCCTTTAAATGCCCCTATCATATCTGCTTCTACCACTACCACCACCCCTGCCAGCACGTTCCAGACTCCTATCAGTCTCTGTGCAAAAAGCCTGCCCCTCACAACTGCTTTGAACTTTTTCCCCCTCTCACCTTTTAAATGCATGCCTCCTAATATTAGATATTTCAACTCGGGGAGAAAGAGTCTCACCATCAACCTTATCTATCCATCTCGTAAGTTTATAGACTTCCATCAAGTCTCCTCTCCGCCTCTGCTGCTCCAGATAAAACAACCTGAGTTTTTCTAGTCTCTCCTTATAGCTCATACTCTCTAATCTAGGCAGCATCCTAGTACACCTCTTATACACCTTCTCCAAAGCCTCCACATCCTTTCTGTAATGTGACAAGAATTGAACACAATGCTCTAAATGTGGTCTAAGCCAAGTTTAAGCCAACTGACTCTTGTACTCAATGCCCCAACCAATAAAGACAAGCACACCATACACCTTCTTTACCAGCCTATCTACTTGCGTGGCCGCTTTCAGAGAGCTGTGGACTTAAGCGCCAAGATCTGTACATTATTGCTGTTCAAGGTCCTGCCATTAACTGTATACTTTTCCTGAACATTTGATCTCTCAAAGTGTAGCACCTTGCACTTGCCTGGATTAAACTCCATCTGCAGTTTCTCTGCCCATATTGCAACTGATCCATATCCCGCTGTATCCATTGACAACCTTTTACACTGTCCACAACTCTAACAATCTTTTGTATCGTCTGCAAACTTACCCACCCACCTAATTTTCATCCGAGTCGTTTATGTAGAGGTTCCAGTACAGAGCCCCGTGGAACACCACTGGTCACAGACCTCCAACCTGAAAAACACCCTTCCACCAATACCTTTATGTCTTCTCTGGTCAATCCATTCTGGATCCAAATGGCCAAGACATTGTGTCCTTCTGCTTGAGCCTACCATGGGGGACTTGTTGAAAGCTTTGCTGAAATCTATGTAGACAGCATCCACTGCTCTACCTTCATTGATCACCTTGGTTACCTCCTTGAAACAGACATGGCCTACCCCTCGCCAAGCTGTGCATCTGTTCTGAATTAGGCCTTGCTTTTTCCAAATGCATGTAAATCCTGTCCCGAAGAATTCTCTACAGTAGCTTCCCAACCAGCGATGTGAGACTAGCTGGTCTACAGTTTCCTGGATTATCCCTATTTCCCTTCTTGAACAGAGGAACAATGTTAGCAATTCGCCAGTCCTATGGGGTCTCTCCAGTGGCTAGCAAGGATACAAAGATCTTGGACAAGGCCCCAGCAATCTCCTCTCTTGCTTCTTGCAACAGCCTGGTATAGATACCATTGGGGTGGGGGGACCTAACCACCTTAATGCTCTTCAAGAGACCCAACATCACTTCTTTCTTGATCTCAAAATGCCCTACCATATGAGCATTCTCCACATACATCTTACTATCCTCCATATCCTTCTGGGTGAATACTGACACACCGTACTCCTTTAGGATCTTGCCCACATCCTCTGCCTCCAAGCACAAGTTCCCTCTTTTTCCTTGAGTGGTTTTACCTTCTCCTTAGTTGTCCTCTTGTTTTTAATGTATGTATAGAATGCCTTGGGATTCTCTTTAACCTTACTTGCCAAGGTCCTTTCATGGCCCCTTCTTGCTCTCCTAATTCCCTGCTTGAGTTCTTTGCTGCTTTCTTTACATTTGTTATGGGCCCTGTCTGATTTTCACTTCCTAAACCTTAGATATGCTTCTTTTTGCCTTTTGACTAAATTTGCAACCTCCCTCATTATCCAAGGATCCCTTAAATTGCCATTTTTATCCTTTCTCCTTACTGAAACATGCCGGTCCTGAACTCTAATCAGAAGGTCTTTTAAACAATTTCCACATGTCAAAGGTGGACTTGTCTGACAACTCCTCCTAATTAACACACTCCTGTCTAACTAACTCCTGCCTAATTCTGACTTAATTTGCCCTCCCTCAATTTATTACCTTCCTGCATAGTCCTGACACATCCTTGTTCATAGCTATCTTAAAACGTAAGGAACTGTGATCTCTTTCCAAAATGCTCTCCCGCAGAAAAGTCAGTCACCTAGTCTGGCTCATTATCTAATACAAGGACCGGTATGGCCCCTCCTCTAGCTGGACTGTTTCAAGAAACCCTTTTGGATGCACCTAACAAATTCTGCCCCGTCTAAGCCTCTTGCTGTCAGAGTCCCAGTCAGTGTTGGGGAATCTTGTGCTACCAGTCTATATTTTTTTGGACTAGCTGAAAATCACTGATTCCTACCATCTTCCAGTTCCTTAAGGTGTGATGTGACTGCCTATCTGAACATGTTATTTATATAACTCAGCCTAATGAATCTGCCGCCGTATCTGTAGCTCCTGCTCAAGCTCTGAAACCCCGAGCTAAAGATTCTGCAGTTGGGAACACTTCAGATCATGTGGCATCAAAGAAATCAGTAGGATCCGTGTCTTCCCACATCATACAGGTTGCAAATTCCCCTTGACTGACCTGAGCTGCCATGTCTTAGTTTTAAATTTAGTTATGCTTATTTGCTTGTTTACTTTCTTGATTACTTAGCCTGAAAGTTACTATACTTATGTTAAATAAAAACCAAAAGAACTGAGGAAGGGCCACCAGACCTGAAATGTTAACTCTGATTTTTTTTTTTCTTCACAGGTGCTGCCAGACCTGCTGAGCTTTTCCAGCAACTGTTTTTGTACACTACACTACACTACACTACACTACACTAAACTTTACTTTCCCTTGCCTTATCCTATTTGGCTTATTTTATGCAACTATCATATTATTCCTGACTTTCATTTATCCCTGGTGTTTCTCAGGTAATCCCTAGGGCAGTACAGTGGTTAACACTGCTGTCTCTCAGTGCCAGGGACTCCGGTTCATTTCCACCCTGAGGAGACTGTCTGTCTGTGTGGGGTTTGTGCATTTTCCCTGAGTTTACTTGGGTTTCCTCCCACAGTCCAAAGATCTGCAGGTTAGGTGGATTGGCCACCCTACATTGTCCCATCGTGTCTAGGGATATCCAGACTAGGTGGGTTAAATGTGAGGTTATGGGGCTGGAGTGGGATGATGTTTGGTGGTTTGGTGCAGACTTAATCGGCCAAATGGCTTCTATCTGTGCTGTAGGGATTCTATGAATAATCAACCCCAACCTAGTGTGGGCTGGTTGCAAGCAGCTCAATAATGAATGAATGCAGAGAACTTTGGTCGTGCAGACATTGAATTTTTCATGCAGAAATCTCATGATGGTTTGGAACTTTGTCTCTGAATGTGTGTGCCTGCAGTGTTATCTGTACATTGCAACTCTATTACAGGTTGCCACGCTTTTCATTCAGAAATAAGATTATCCGTTTGCTGTTCTTACTGTACAGAATTCCAATCAAGTAGGAGACTTCATTGAAATGGGGTGTAGTGTTGTGATGAGGAAGCTGGAGAAAAGTGTTGGTTCCAGGATACAACCTTGTTTTTCCCAGTTGCAAATGTCTTGGATCTTTAGATCTGTTGTTGCGAATTTGAGGCAGTAAGAGGAGAATGACGATCAATTTATGCAAGCTGCCAAATTCATGGAGAACACTCAATTATCTCCTCCCTCCCTGCCTTCCCCTCTCCCACACCCCTGTGACATGCTGTGCTATGAAGATCAGGTTCACTGTGCCCTTTTTTTGGACGCCATCCTCATTGTTAACTTTGAGAGGTGCCACTGGGAATTGTGGCAGACAGCTGGGAGACCTTTCTGTAGCTACCATAATTGATTTCTCGCCTCTCTAAGTTGGTGACAATAATGGGGTCTAGAACATCAACTCATATGCTTTCCTCCTTCCACGTAAGATCATGTAACTACCAAGACTGCTTTTCCACTCTATTTCAGTTGACACTCTAAGTTGACAGCGTTGTTAGTTCCCAGCTACCGGATGGCTTTTTCAACCTATTATTGGCCTAGAATTGTGCTGATGTGATGGCAGGTGCCCTGCTGTTGAATGTGGTCAAGGGTGCCCAAGTGAAGGACTAAGTCTTGGTTGAGGACAACCTTCTAGTGCTCCTTCCCATGAGTGCTGATTTGTCTTTTATGGCCTCGAAGCAGCACTGTATGGGGTCAGCCCGTTGGTACTTGGATTGTGGGTGATCTTGACTGTGCTGAAGAGTCTACACGTGGCTTTTGATGAGTTGCCTGATTTTCTTGTGCTACTCGCTACTGCCGCCTGCTCATTGGGTTGTGATTTTTTTTTTGTTGTTTGACATTGATCGGAAGTGGAGATTGAGACACTCCACTGAGGGACTGGATTTGAGGTTTGTTAGCCTAATTCCTAGAATGTTGGAACTGTCCTTTTGAGGGACATTTGAAGAGACTCTGTCTATGTTGTCCATAGTTTGAGAAAATAAATGATGTTTGGTCATTGAGATTTGAATAATTCTTTCAAGAGCTTAATTGGGTAGAAGCAGACCAAGCCAAGAACCCAGACAGACAGTTTGTGTGCCATAAGTGACTGGCTGGACATGGAAAACCTATTCTAGTATCACCAAGCTCCTGAGCAGGGAAAGAAATCTTGCCTTTTGCCAATCTGTTGTCCACACTTTTTCACTTTCTTGTGCCTATTTTATTGATTCTTTTGAATGTGTGCACCTTTTCCTCGTGTTACCCTGAGCAATGAATAAGAACATAAGAACTAGGAGTAGGAGCAGGAGTAGGCCATCTGGCCCCTCGAGCCTGCCCCGCCATTCAATAAGATCATGGCTGATCTTTTTGAGACTCAGCTCCACTTACCCGCCCGCTCACCATAACCCTTAATTCCTTTACTGTTCAAAAATTTATCTAGCCTTGCCTTATAAACATTCAGCGAGGTAGTTTCAACCGCTTCACTGGGCAGAGAATTCCACAGATTCACAACCCTTTGGGTGAGGAAGTTCCTCCTGACCTCAGTCCTACATCTGCTTCCCTTTTATTTTGAGGCTATGCCCCCTAGCCCTAGTTTCACCTGCCAGCGGAAACAACCTCCCTGCCTCCACCTTATCTATTCCCTTCATAATCTTATATGTTTCAATAAGATCTCCCCTCATTCTTCTGAATTCCAATGAGTACAATCCCAGCCTACTCAGTCTTTCCTCATAATCCTACCCTATCAACTCTGGAATCAACCGAGTGAATCTCCTCTGCACCCCCTCCAGAGCTAGTATATCCTTTCTCAAGTAAGGAGACCAAAACTGCACACAGTACTCCAGGTGTGGCCTCACCAGGACCCTATACAGCTGCAGCATAGCCTCCCTGTTTTTAAACTCCATCCCTCGAGCAATGGCAGACAAAATTCCATTTGCCTTTTTAATTACCTGCTGCACTTGCAATCCTACTTTTAGCGATTCAAGCACAAGGACACCCAAGTCCCTCTGCACAGCAGCGTGCTGCAATTTTTTACCGTTTAAAACAGGCCATTTTGCTGTTATTCTGAACAAAAGGGATGACCTCTCACTTCAACATTTGTACTCCATCTGCCAGACCTTTGCCCACTCACTTAGACTATCTATATCCCTCTGCAGACTTTGTGTCTTCTGCACACTTTGCTGTAACACTCACCTTTAGTGTCATCTGCAAATTTTGACACACCGCACTTAGTCCCCAACTCCAAATCATCTATGTAAATTGTAAACAATTGCAGTCCCAACACTGATCCCTGAGGCACACCATTAGCCACTGACCGCCAACCAGACAAACACCCATTTACCCCTACTCTTTGCTTTCTACTGGTCAACCAATCCTCTATCCATGCCAATACATTACCTGTAATACCGTGCAACTTTATCTTATGTAGCAGCCTTTGGTGTGGCACCTTGCCAAATGCCTTCTGGAAATCCAGATACACCACATCCACAGGTTCCCCATTGTCCACCATGCAAGTAATGTCCTCAAAGAATTCCACCAAATTAGTTAAACATGACCTATCCTTCATGAACCCATGCTGGGTATTCCCAATGGGACAATTTATATCCAGATGTCTTGCTATTTCTTCCTTAATGATAGATTCAAGCACTTTTCCGACTACCGAAATTAAGCTAATTGGCCTATAGTTACCTGCTTTTTGTCTAGTTCCTTTTTTAAACAGTGGCGTCACACTGGGGTGGTTCCCGCAGATTGGAAAACAGCCAGAGTCCAGTGAATTTTGGTAAATAATTACTAGTGCATTTGCTATTTTCCCCCATCACCTCTTTTAGTACCCTGGGATGCATTTCATCAGGGCCAGGAGACTTGTCTACCTTTAGCCCCATTAGCTTGCCCAGCACTGCCTCCTTAGTGATAATAGTTTCTAGGTCCTCACCTGCTATAACCTTCTTGTCATCAGTTTTCGCCATAATTCCTACATATTTCTCTTTTATACTCAAAGACAGTGCAGTGTCTACTTATTTTTGCCCAGTTACTTCAAGCCAGAAGTTCTTACTTTCCTTCTGCAGTCTCCAGATTTTTAATGTTGGCACACTTCTGGCATTGTTACTTGATTTTCTGATGACATGTATTATGACTTGATATTGGCCGTTTGCCTTACAAGCCTCAATTCCTAGCCCATCCCATTGGACTTCATTCAATTTTACATTCATTGATATTTACTTCTTTAGACCACTGAGAGATCTCAAGTTCTGACCGCTTCTCAAATCACAATTCAGCAAAGTATTCTTTAGGTTATCAGTGCTAATTGTGTTATAATGGTGCTGTGGTAACATCGATACGTCTGAAACCAGGAGGTCCTTGTTGAAGTTCTACCTGCTACAAGTGTCATAACATCTCTGAATGGGTTGATTAAACCTATCTGCAGTGGAGGCTGGAAAATTGGATTATTCCTCTTTTGCCTGACTTCTCCATGGGTTGCAACATTGAAGACTTTCCAGTTACTAAGTCGACCAATTAAATATCTTTTAATTTTGATAGACCTTGATATCTAACACGTGACAATCAGATTTCTTAAACAAATGTTAATTTATCTTTAAAATAGAACTTATTAAATAAAAGTGCTGAAATTGTTGAACATAGCATTTTTTTTGCTCTGATATTTTGGCTTGGATGGTCAATCATCACCTGTAAATAATCGGCTCTGAACTCTTGCACACACTACTTTTCAGGAAATATAATTTTTCCCTCCGTCATTCTGTCAAAAGAATAAATAAATTTCACCCTGAACTTCTCAAGAGGGTTTTCTTTTCTGAAATGACTGAATAGCTGGACTGCTTGTTCTCAGCAGGTAAAACAAGCACCTTTTAAAACAGCCCCAGCAGGCATCTACAGCAAAGCAAGCAGTTAGCACAAGACATACATTTTACGAGCAGCTTTTTTTTAAAAAAGTCTCTGAAAGCCTATTTTAAAGAAACTGTGCCAGATATGCCCACAAGAGTTGAGTTTTGCAGTTTGTGAAAAGTGAATCTATTTGAAGTCTTTCAGGAATATTAAATTTGATGCACCTTTGTAACAATTGTTTATCTCTTATCAACAGGCTGCTATTTGGCATGCACTTAACCACTATGCTTATCGGGATGCTGTCTTCCTTGCAGAAAGACTATATGCTGAAGGTATGTAGGAACTAAGATGTTAAGTGTAACTGCAGGAGTGCTATCTATTCATCAGTGTTGAATTAACAATTGAAGATTAAAGTTACTTCGTTGAAATGTGGTGTTGCTTACTGATTATAGGCTGAATCCTAGAACCTTAGTTGGCAGCTGGAGAAGGAAGTGGCTGATTCAAATATTGCACAAGTGAAGTGTGGCGCTGTGTGTTGCAAGACAGTTTCTAAGTATTTGTTCTCATCTGCCCAAAAATATACATAGTAATTTCTCCACTTTTGACTGGTAATTGAAATATTCTCCTTTGACCCTGCCTCTGCTGCTCTCTCAATCCCAGAAGCTTGTATAGGAGATCACACTACTCCTGATTGTTCTGGTATTTTCTGCCTCCTTGAAAGTAATGTTCATTGCTAGTGAGAAACATGTCTAGCGCTCATTTGAAAGAATTTAGTCAATTCATGTCCTCAGCACCAACTGAAAGCCTGTTCAAAGGAGCACAGTTCTTCAGGTTCAAGCTTATGTAGTGGGTTCTTTTCCTTGATTTGGCCTTAGCTTCAAATTATGATCCCTGAACCTATTTATTGAGATAAACATTCAATTGGAGATCAGATGATAATGGAAATAGATTGTTCAACCTCAATCTGATCAAGAACAAAAACGAAGTTGCTGGAAAAGCTCAGCGGGTCTGGCAGTATCTGTGAAGGAAAAAACAGATCTTAACGTTTCGGGTCCGGTGACCCTTCCTCGGAACCGATCAACCCTGACGTTATTCCACTTCAGTACGGAGTGTCCCAGTTATCGTAGCTTATGTTGATGGATGAGATCTTTTATCCTGAGAATTAGCCCAGAGCCTCAATATCACATGATGTGAAGGGGCTAAAGCTAAACTTGTATCTGAGGCCTGACTACTGTCTGGTACAAGGACAGAATGTCTTGTCTTGTAATCAGTACTATGAATGCACCCGTTTTGACAATAGTATGAAGTGATTTTAGAGAGGACACAGATTGCTCACTCAACCTTTATTTTAATGCTTTGCCCTTGAAGATATATGGATATTCAGCATTGTACCTTGCCCAGTTCAACACTTTCTAGTCTCCAGCTCAATGGACTAACAAGTCAAGATCTGTCTGCTGCTGCAGCAGTCATTTACATTCCTAGTAGCCCAAATTCAAACTCAGGCCACACCCACTCATAGATTGTTTCAGTATCTGAGCTGTCTCGAATGCTGCTGAACATCATGCATCTGACGATTGAAACGAGGAGAAACTTCTTCACGCAGATAGTTGTGAACCTGTGGAATTCGCTGCCTCAGAAAATGGTTGAGGCCAAAACATTGGATGTTTTCAAGCAAGGGTTAAATGAGGGCAAAATGGGAGCAGGGTATTGAGTTTGATGAGCTATTGAATGACGAATGACAAAGCAGGCTTGAAGAGTTGAATGGCGTCCTCCTGCGACTGAGAAGATTGACTCTAAAACTGTATCCATCTTCCTTCGTGTTCTCTATGACTCCAACCAGCGAAGAATTTGCTCCAATTCATTGATTCCAGTTTTGCTCAGGCTTCTTACGGGAGCCTTTCACTGAGTGCAGTATTAATATCAAAGGCAGTTGTACTCCCCTCAATATTAGATCACCGTATTTCTGAGCTTGGATCGTATGGAGAAACCTCTTGTAAAAAGTAATTTTGAGGGCTTTTGTGGCATTATCTACCAGGTGACGCTCTTCCCTCAAGTTTTTGAAGTCCATCAAATTCGTGACAAAGCTTTGCAAGCACAATTTTTAATGTTAAATTTAGCCTTTTTTTCATTAACCTCGCAATCTAATGATCAATGTGAGCCTAATTGCACAACATCAAATTTAAATGCTGCTGGTGACATGCAGTGGTTGAATTATCTCCTTCTCCCATAATCAGATCCTTGGTATTAGTACATATGAAAATAAATAATTGAGGCAAGTATTTGTTTGACCTATGTTTTTGTGAATCTGTGTGTGTGTTCTGGTCATGGCCAGGCAATTCAGGAGTTATGAATTCAAATCTAACTATGGTATGGTGTGTTTTTTCAATCCACCAAAGCTGACAAATTAATAGGAAAACCATTTTATTGTCGATATCTTTCAAAGAACGTAAGGAGCTTTCCTGCTCCTCTGACGCTGCTTGGCCTGCTGTGTTCATCCAGCTCTACACCTTGTTATCTCAGATTCTCCAGCATCTGCAGTTCCTACTATCTCTGTAACTTAAAACTAGACCCCGTTTCTCTGGTATGCAGTTCTAGTCCGGTACTGACTGACTTTTTAATTCATTGCTCAGCTTTTTCATGACCCACATGTAGTAAATGAAGGCAATTAAAAAGGAATACATTTGTATTAGATAAAGCGCAGGTTAAAATTCACATTATCTTGGAGAGAGGACACTTCTGAAATGAACCTTTTTAAATGGTGTTAACTGTATTTTAACTTTTAAGCAATGGTAATAGTTCAGAATTTTAAAGTTTTAATTAAAATTTGATTTCTCTCCCCTACCACCTTTTGGTCTCATGAGTGATTTACTTTAATTGAGAAATTGAGAGTTATGAGTCTCTTAAAAGCTACTTTCTTTTATTTGCAGTGCGTTCAGAAGAGGCTCTGTTTCTCTTGGCAACATGTTACTATCGCTCAGGGAAAACATACAAAGCCTATAGGCTTTTGAAAACACATAGCTGTACTACCCCTCAGTGCAAATATCTTCTTGCCAAATGTTGCACTGATCTTAGCAAGTAAGTATATGTAAGTAGAAATTTGGCAACTATGAATTCTTTAATTCTGCAACATTGGAATATACTTGAGGCTGCTGCTAGGTGCTGCATAATGATGCTACATCATGTGTTCTCCCTTTGAAGAGAGTTGGTCGTGTTTCATGTACGATCATGTGCTGTTTTGGGATTTGGTGTATCGCTGAAATGGGGGAGGCGTTTCCTGATGTCAATCTTTGAAATTGGCCAAGGTTATAATTAACCCCTGCTTTTGAAATGTGTTGTGCAACAGATTGCACGCATCAAATGGATAATGTGTGGGTTGGAGGGGTGGGGAAGGTGGAGGGAAGAGAAGTGCTTCTTCTCACCTCCACATAAGTAAGCAGCCTGGTATAATCTGTATGTATTCAGGTATCACATGCAGTTTGACCATCATAACTGCACACACAAATGTTCAACTATTTAATTTTTCTTTCTTTTGCCCTCCTTCTCCATCCATTAATTTTTTGATCCTATGTTTCTCACCATTCTGATTTTCTTATTTTTTCTGATCTCTGATGTGGATATTGAGGATATATTATAATCGAGATCACTGCCATTAGTAAGCCAAGGTGGTTACTTGAAATTCTTCTCCGCCTTTATGGCTGTCCTCTGTCCTTTGTTTTAATGAGTTGGTCATCTGAATAGCTGACTCGAGTTGCCCATGATGGAGCATGATTTACCAAACACTACTGTGAAGAAAGTCCAGGTGAAATTGGATTGGACTGCTTGGTGTCTATTTTTAAAAAAAAAAAAAAAAAAATATATAACTTTTTCACAGTCTGAATCACTTTACTTTTCTCTGTGGTAATTGATGGTTGAACCCTCTGGCCTTCATTCTACACGGAAAGTATGAAGTTTCAAGCTGAGAGTAGCAGTGAATTTTGTCCAACCAATGATGTTTCAGTGCGTTTTGATAGGGAGCATACTTTCGACTAAATTAACTGAAGTGAACATTTTGCTTCAAATGGATATTCACATTGTTTGTGATCTTTGGTTATGTTTGATTCTAAATTTCCCAAGGAGTTTGGAATTTTGGGCTGAAGTAGTCGTACAGCATAGAAGCAGACCCTTTGATCCACTGCATCTGTTCACTAACAAATGGCAAACAGTACTAATCCCATTTACCTCCATTTGGTCCATAGTCTACTATATCCTGGTATTTTAAGTGCTTGTCCAAATACTGCTTAAATGTTCTGTGAGTATACCGTATCTCACTAATTTGATTGAATTTTTCAAGAAGTGATGAGGATGAACAGTGAGGGTAGAGCAGTGGATATTGTCTATGGATTTTAACAAGTTTTTCAACAAGGCCCCTTGTGGCCAGAAATTCATGATAACTTGGCCACTTGGATTCAGAATTGGCTTGCCAATTGGTTACTGGTGGAAGGGAGTTTTTCTCCCTGGAGGTCTGTGACTAGTGGTGTTCTGCAGGGACCCATACTGGGACCTCTGCATATTTACATATTTAAAAAAAAATTACTTGGACA
This sequence comes from Rhincodon typus, assembly GCF_021869965.1. NCBI lineage: Eukaryota > Metazoa > Chordata > Chondrichthyes > Orectolobiformes > Rhincodontidae > Rhincodon > Rhincodon typus. The sequence goes on along the minus strand of NC_063361.1, from coordinate 685,502 downwards.
AAAGTGTAGATGGATGGGTTGGTAAGTTTGCAGACAGTACAAAGATAGGTGGATAGTGCAGAAGGTAGTCAACGGATACAGTGGGATATGGATCAGTTGCAGATGTGGATGAAGAAATGGCAGATGGTGGTTAATCTGGCTATGTGTGAGGTGCTGCAGTACGGAAGATCAAATGCCAAGGAAAAGTATACAATTAATGGCAGGATCCTGAACAGCTTTGATATACAGAGGGATCTTGGAGTTCAAGTTCATAGCTCACTGAAAGTGGCCACATAAGTAGATAGGATGGCGAAGAAGGCATATGGTATGCTTGCCTTTTTTGGTTGGGGAATTGAGGACAAGAGTCAGGATGTCATGTTGCAGCTTTACAAGACTTTGGTTACGCCAAACTTAGGGTATTGTGTTCAGTTCTAGTCGCCATTTTACAGTGGTTAGCACTGCTGCCTCGCACTGCCAGGGACCTGGGTTCGATTCCACCCTCCGGCAACTGTCTGTGTGGAGTTTGCACATTCTCCCTGTCTGCGTGGATTTCCTCCCACAGTCCAAAGATGTGCAGGTTTGGTGGATTGGCCATGCTAAATTGCCCATAGTGTTCAGGGATGTGCAGGCTCGGTGGGTTAGGTGTGGGAAACACAGAGTTACAGGGGTAGGTTAGGGCGTGGGGGATGCTTTTTGGAGGGTCGATGTGGACTCGATGGGCTGAATGGCCTGCTTCTGCACTGTAGAGATTCTATGATTCTGTGAGGAAGGAAGTGGAGGCTCTGGAGAGGGTGCAGAAGAGGTTTACCACAATGCTGCCTGGATTAGGGGGTATGAGCGATAAGGAGAGGCTAGAAAAAGTCAGGTTGTTTTCTCTGGAGTGGCAGAGGCTGAGGGGAGAGTTGATAGAAGTCCGCAAAATTTGAGGTCCATAGATAAGAGTTGAAATGTCTAATACTAGGAGCATGCATTGAAGGTGAGAGGGAAGAAAGTTTTTTTTTTTTTTTTTTTTTTTTTTTAAAGAGTGTTCGGAGTCTGGAACACATTCTCAGGGGTGGTGGTGGCGGAGGCAGCTACGATAGGGCTATTTAAGGGAATTTTACATAAGCATATGAATGTGTGAGGAATGATAGGATATGGACCAATGGCAGGCAGAAGGAATTAGTTTAATTTGGTGTCACATTCGGCGCAACATCTATGGCAACTAGAACAGCACATGGTATTCTGTTGGCCTAACCAATGTCTATAAAGTTGCAGCAAGACTTCCCTGCTCCTATATTCTACGGCTTATGAAGACAAGCATTCTATTGCCGCCTTCACCACTTTTTATCTACCGGTGCTGATACCTTCAGAGATCTATGGACTTGGACACCAAGGTTCCTTTGTTCCTCAGTACTCCCGAGGGACCTACCGTTCATTGTGTATGTCCGTCTCTTATTAGATGTTCCAAAATGCATCACCTGTCACTGACCAGGATTCAATTCCATTGCTCTGCCCAATTTAGTCCCTGTTCAATTTCAGACTGTGTAACCTGAGACTACCCTCCTCACTGTCAACATTTTTTGTCACCTGCAAATTCACAAATTTACTTTTCTAAATTAACATCCAAGTAGTTCATGCCCGTAAGAAAACAGCAGACTGATCCCTGTGGTACACAAGCTGGTCGCTGGCTTCCAATCACAAAAACAATGCTCCACCAGAACTACGGTGTAAAGAAGGGACACTGGACCTGAAATGGTGACTCTGCTTTCTCTCCACAGATGCTGCCAGACCTGCTGAATTCCTTTCAGCAGTTCCTGGTTTGTTTAGGTTCCTAGCATCTGCCGTTCTTTGGTTTCTGTATGATATATTTAGCCAATTTTTCCAAAACCAACAACTAAATTAGTCAGGTAGGATCTCCCTCCAGCAAATCCATGATCAATCCCTGCATTTCCAAGTGTTGATTAATCCCATCTCAGAATTTTTTTTTCTAATTTCCTTACCACCGACATTAGACTATATGGTATGTAATTACCTGTTCTATCTCTGCTGCCCTCCTTGGAATCGCACTAACTATCTTCCAGTCATCTGGCCCTTTGTCTGTGGCCAACGAAATATTAAAGATCTATGCCAAAACCCCAGCAATCTCCTCCTATCTTAGCAGCCTGGCATACATCGCATTAGGCCGTGGGGATTTATGCATTTTTATACCTGCTAAAATATCTAAAACCTCATGTAAATCTTAACATGATCCAGCACCTCACCTTCCCAACTGAAATCTCCAGCTATGATTTCTTTCTCGTTTGTGAATACACATGGGAAACAGCATTTAAGACCACCTCTCATAACCTGGCTCCACACACAAGTTGTTCCTTTGGTCTCTAATAATCCTACTCTTTCGTTGGTAATTCTGTTGCCTTGGGACTTTCCTTTATCCTGTTTGCCAAAGATATTTTGCGGCCCTTCTTTACCCTCCTAATTTCTATTTTAAGCAACTCCCTACACACTGTATACTGGTGAAATGCTCCTCACCCCCAGGTTAAGTGCTTGAGTAGTGGACGTTGACTATTACCAGGTCATAGTCAGAGAATCCTTACCCTCACCGTGTGAAGGTACTTCACTGGTCACTCATCAAATGATTTGAGTTACTATATTAGTAGTCTGGGAGCAAAATAACTTATTGTCTCCCAACATTACTTGAGCAAGATCAAACCCCAGTATATAGAAGGAAGAGTTTATCTTGTGTTCTAAAATAATCCCTATTTCTTGTTTTCCTAGGCTGGCAGAAGGAGAGCAGATTTTAGCCGGTGGAATATTGAACAAGCAGAGGAGTCATGATGACATTGTTACAGAGTTTGGAGACTCGGCTTGTTTTACTTTGTCTTTATTAGGGCATATATACTGGTAAGACGTTTTTTAAAAAAAAAAACAACAAAAATCATAAAGAAATACGTGGTTGGAAAGAAAATAAAATACAGCAAAGGGTGGTGAAGTAGACCAGGAAAATCACAAAAAGAGTATGAACTAAAACTTGCAAGAAATGTGGAAATTATCACAAATGCTTTTACAAATACATTGAGGAAGAAACATTGACCAGAAGTGCATTGGACCTCTTGGGAACTGAAGTTGTAATTTGATTTGAAAAAAAGGAAATGGCAAGCATGCTAAATCGTTCTTTTGCAATAGTGTTTGCAGTTGAGGAAGAAGTCAGCTTGTCAGATGTCACAAAGGAATTAGTGTCCCTGAAAGGGAACAGATTCCCCACAGTGAAATGGTTTCTATCCACAGGTTTTGCACATTAGCTGGCAACCTAGCAGATGCCCAAACAATAATCCGCAATTTCTCGTGATGTAGGAATCATTCCTTCAGATTGCAAATGACACATGAAAGTTTTCAATTTAAAAAAAAAAAAAACGGCTGAGGAGAAAACTAAATCTTTTAGCCAGATGGCCCATGTATGTTGTTGGAAATTTAAATGTTTCATTGACAATAGAGAGATTGAACATAGTGAAAATGTTCAGCTGATGGGAGAGAGCTGGCATAAATTTATCCACTCAGGTCATGCCTGATCAAACTGATCTTTTTTCAAAAGGTAACTAAATCAGGAGAAAGGAGGATGTCTATGGAATTCATTTTCACAGACTTCCAGAAAACCTTAGAGATTTGACTAAAATAGAAATTATTGGAATTGAAGGCCTCATTCCAAACATTGACAGAAAGACTGTATTCTGGAGAGGAGATGAGATTGACAACCTTTGACATCAAGGACTCTTGGCAAAACTGATATTGATGGGAATTGAAGGGAAAACTCTGTGTTGGTTGAGATCTTAAATAACATAGTTGGGAAGATGGTTGTTGTTGAAGGTCAGTCATCTCTGTCCTGGGACATTACTCTCAGGAACTCCTGCAGCAGATATTTTTAATTGACCTGTTCAAACAGGTCATGACATAGCTGTAGAGCAGGTGGGACTTGAACTTTTAGCCTCCTGGTGCAGAGCTAGGGACATTATTAATGTGCCACCAGAACCATCAAGTTCCTAAGGGTGTTGTCCTCAGCCTAACTAACTACAGCCGCTTTGCCTATCATCTCCCTCTTTCTCAATGTCAGAAGTAAGGATGTTTGATGATCAGAGTTCAGTACCAGTTGCAATTCCTCCTGTAAAATAGCCCATTTCTATATGTGGCAAGACATAGACGATATTACGTGTTGATCTTGTAAATGGTCAATATGGTCTTGTCAAGTGTCAAGCAACAACTTAGTTAACCATGAACTAGACCAACATTTGGTAATACCATGGAATGTCATTCTTTAACCATCCAATAACCTGGAAGGTTACCATTGAACAGAAACTGAACTAAACCAAGCCAACCCAGTACATAGTATGGTTAGAAGAGCAGGCCAGAAGCCAGCAATCTTGTGGTGAGTAAATTGTCATCTGTGCCTGCAATGCCTGTCCACTGTCCTTGAGTTGTCAGGAGTGTGATGCAATACTCCCCACTTTCCTGGATGACCGTGGCTCCAACAATTGTCAAGAAGTTTGATGCCATCCAAGACAAAGCAACCTGCTTGATTGGCACTACATCAACCACCCTCAACTACCTTTTACTTGCACATTGTCCTAGCTGATGCATGAGAACATCACTACCTGCAAGTTCCCCATCAAACTGCTCACCATCCCGATTTTGAAGTATCATTGTTCCTTCAATGTTGTTGGATGAAAAAATTAACTTGTTCAAGAAATTAGGTGAGCAGCAGGAGATGCAGTATTGAGAATGGGCATATCTGCTAATTGACAGAATGTAGAGACCCATAAGGATCTGTGTTTGGGCCATAAATGCATACTATTTCATGCATAAACTAATCCTTGGATGATTCCCATGAATCTTTTCTGCACCCATGTTTTTCTTTTATACCCTTCATGACGCGGTGCTCAGAGCTGGACACTCTATGCCAGTTCATATCAAACCATTGTCTTACACAAGTTCAACAAAACTCCTTGCTCTTTCACTTTCTGCCCCTGTTTGTAAAGCCTTGTCCACTTGCCTGGCCAACTTCAATAATCTAAACACACATGCACACATACCCCAAAGCCCTCTGCTCCTGCACTCCTTTCACAGTTGTACCCCTTGCTTTGTTGGAAAAAATATGGACCAAATGAATCCCTTTGTGCTTCTCCAAATTAAATTGCACCTGTTACCGGTTTGTCGTTTCCACCAGCTGTGTCTGAATGCTTCATGAAGCATATGAAAGCATGACACAGGGTGCAGAAAAGATTTATGGGAATCAATCAGGAATTAGTTTGAAGATTTGAAGGTTAAATGAGGTATTGAAAATCATCAAAGGTCTGCACTCTACAAATTTAGAGAAAAACCATTCCAACCAGAGGGATAGGGCAGCACAGATTTGAGATAAGACAACATGACAGAAACTTTTCTCAGTGGTTAGGATCTGGAAAGTACTTCCTGAGAGAGTAGTGGATGTAAGTTTGAGAGGTAAATTGTAGGAGAAATTTTGAAAATATGACTATTTATTATGTGTGAAATAGTTAACATTTAAGGCCCAAGTTCTGCACTACCCTCAGTTAATGTTTTCAAGTTTGTATCATCCAAACTTGCACGTCAAGGTCTCTTTCATTAATAAATAGCAAGAGTCACAACACTAACTCCTGAGGAACTGCACATTCCTCCATTCGGAAAAACTTCCGTGAACCACGACTTTTCTTGCATTCGGTCAGTTTTGTATTCATGTTGCAATTGTTCTTTGCATGCCATGAAATGTAACTTTGCTCAGAAGTCTGTGTGGCAGTTTATCAAATATCATTTAGATGTCCATGCTCACTGCAGCATCAGTGTTACCTTCAAACTTTTCTGTCTCTCTCAAAGAAAACTCTTAAGTTAGTTGAGCCTCATTTTGCTTTCCTGAAGAAATTTGTGCTGGCTTTTCTCTTTACCCAAGTGGCTAGTGGTTTTGTTTGGAATTACTATTTGCAGAATCTTCCCTTCCATGGAGGATCATCCAATTGACCTGTAGTTGCTGTGTTTATTTTAAACCCGTATTTGAAGAAGAGTGTAACCATTCTCTATTCATTCACCTTAGCGGTGGCGTGACAAAGAAGAAACCTGGAAAATTATGACCAGTGCCTTCATAATTTTTACTCATTTTCATTTGGATGCCTTATCCACTTAAAATATAGACAACCTATCTGGTGACATCTCTATCAGTTTAAAACTGCTTCTCTTTTACCACGGGTGACAAATATAAAATATTCACTTGATACCTGAACTATGATACCCTGCCTTCATGCGTAAATCCCCTTTCTTGAGCAGTTCCTTGTTACCGATGACTTGTTCCTCACTAAAAATGAACTATTGGATGATTTGAAGAGTCCAACAGTTCGTCATAGTTGAGGCAGACGGTAGTTAGTGTTATGGAAGGGTGGGAAGCCTGGATTGTCACATTTCCATTCATTCTGTCAATGCTTAACTTCAGCTTTCCATCCATGATGAAACTCTGTCTAGTTCCTCCCTAATTTCCCATCACTTCAGGTGTTCTTGGGCCAGGATTTCCCAGGTGAGGATGTTGCACTTCTTCAAGGAGATTTTGAAGCATTTCTTCTGCCCTGCAAGGATTTGTTCACTGTGTTGAATTTCCAAGTAGAGTGCTTCTCGTGGGAGTCTTCTATCAGGCATGTGAACACCTAGTAGTGTTGACTTGAGTGAGAGCACTAATACTGGTGCACCTATTGTGCCACTGGATTTGCAGGATCTTGCAGAGGCAGGGTTTATGATATTTCTTGAGGATTTTGAAGAGCCTGCTGGGCATAAGTCTGTGTTTCTGAGTCATATTGGTTTGATAGTACTCTGTAGACTGAGATTGGTGCCAGGCTTGAGATCCTGGCCTTCTAAAACTACAGCTCAGGCAACCAAAGGTTGCAGTTGTACACTCAGTGCAATGTTGAACTTTAACACAGATCTCTGTGCTTGTTGACAGTCAGTTCTCAACATAGGCAATGTGGTGCAAGGTGATTCATGTATTCCAAGGTCTTATTAATTTGGGTAACTGGGTTGGTGGGTGTGAAGATTTGTGGGGGTGGGGTAGAGCTGTTGTATGCCTTAGTGAAGATGTTGACAACAGTTTGGAGCTCAGCATCGGATTGTGTGCAGATGCAAGCAATGCCTGCTTGCTGTTGTAGTCAGTGACTGGGTGAGATAGAGAAACAGAAATTAAGAGCAGGAGTGGGCCATTTAGCTTTTTGAGCCTGCTCTGCCATTCAGTATGATCATGACTGATAATCCATCTCAATGCCATATTCCTCTTTTTCTTCCGTCCCTGTTGATGCTATTAATGTTTCTATTCAATGACCTAGCCACCACAGCCTTCTCTGGTTGAGAATTCCACACATTTATTCTCCATTGCGTGAAGAAATGTTTCCTCATCGCAGTCCTAAGTGATCTACCTGTATCCTGAGATTGTGTCAATAAAGCAAAGAACTGTGGATGTTGAAGATCCAAAACAAACAAAAACACAAATTGCTGGAGAAATTCAGGTGGCATCTGTGGAGAGAAAAAAAGGTAGTCTTGGATGCTGCCAGAACTGCTGAATTTCTTTAGCGATTTCTGTTTTCATTTGCTCCTGAGACTCTGTCCCTTGGTTCTGGATTCCCCAACCAGGGAAAACATCTTACCTGCATCTCTTCTGTCCTGTACTATTTGAAATGTATTAAATTCTATCGGGTTCCCTGTCATCCTTCCAAACTCTAGTGCTTACTCGCTCAGTTGAACCAGCGCTGCCTCTTATGGAAGTCATGTCATCCTCTGAATCAGTCTAATGGACCTGTGCTGCACTCCCTCTATGGCACCTATATCCTTTCTTAGATAAGGAGACCAAAACTGCTTGTAATACAGGAGCGTGGCCTCAGTAAGACCCTGTACAACTGCGGTAACACATCCACTACTTCTGAACTCAAATCTACTTGCAATGAAGGCCACTTTCCATTTGCAGTCCCAATTACTTGCTGCACCTACCTGTTTACTTTCATTGACCAGTATACAGGACACCAGATCCCTTTCTATGTCCATATTTCCCAATAAATCACCATTTTAAATATTCCTGGTGCTTTGTTTTTCACACCAAAGTGTATCACTTCACATTAGCCACTGCATTTGCTAGGTGTTTTCTCACGTACTCAACTTGTCTAAATCATCTTGAAGCCTCCTTGCATTCTCCTCCCAACTGTCAGTCCTGCGCAGTATTGTATAGTCAGCAAACTTGAAAGTGTTGTATCCAGGTCACCAAGATAAATCGTGAATAATCAAGTCCTAAGCACTGATCACTCTGATTTCCCCTAAGCAACTGCTTGTCATTCAAAAAAAGACACTTTTATTCCCACACCATTTTCCGTATGTTTGCCAATTCTCAATCCATGACAATATATTACCCCCATCCCACGTGCTTTAAATTTGTCTACCAACCTCTTCAAAAAGATATCAGCAGCCTTCTGAAAATCTAGTACACCACATCCACTGATTCTCCCTAATCTATTCTTGTTCCATCTTCCTAAAGCTCCAATAGATTTGTTTAGCATGATGTGTCTTTCATTAAATCCCTGGTGGCTTTGACAATCGCGCTAAGCCTTGCCAAATATTCTGTAATCAGTCTATTTATAAGAGATGAGTATTTGCCACACCAGGCTAACTGGCCTGAATTCTGTGTTTTCACTCCCTCCCTTTATAGATAATGTGCCACCCTTCGATCTGTAGGAACTGCTCCAGGGTCTGGAAACTTTAGAAACTAGCTACCAATGCATAATATATTTCCAGGGCCATTTTCTTTTGTACTCTAGGATATGGATTATTGGGTCCTGGTGATTTTTTTATTTTCACCTTTAACCACATGACGTTCCCCAGCACCATTTTTTTTTACTAGTACTAACTTCATTCAATGCTACCTTCTCACTCGACATTTCTGGGAGGATTTTTGAGCCCTTTTTTGTGAAGATGGAACCTAAGTATGTGTTGAATTCTTCTGCTACTTCATTGTTTCACATAAAATTTTCCTGGCTTCTGACTGACTGTCCTGTATTTACCTTGACTAATCTTTTTTCTTTTCACATTTATGGAAGTTTTTGCAGTCTGTTTCTATGTTTGCTGCAATTTTACTCTCGTGGTCTATTTTCCCCCATCTTGATTAAACATTTTTGTTCTCTTTTGCTGAATTCTAAAATGTTCCCAAACCTCAGGCTTGCTGTTTATGGCAATTTTGTGTCTCCTTAGATCTAATAATGCCCCTAATTTCTTTGTAAGCCATGGTTGAGCCACCTTTCCTCTTGACTTTTTGTGCCAGATAGGAATTGTATTTCATGCGCATGTTCTTTAAATACGATCCTTTGTCTATCAACCATCATACCCTTCAGTAAGGATCCCCAATTCATTCTAGCTAATGCATGCTTATCATTCCTCCTTAACAGCTGTACCATTTCTTCATTCCCATTTTCATTGCGAGCATGTGGTGCTGGCAGTAATCCTGAAATTATTTCCTTTGTGGTCTGATTGGGTTTTTTTTTTTTTTTTTTTTAAATATAATTTATTTTACACCCTAACTGCCTATATTCTGCTTGTAGGACCTTGTCCTTTTTTGGTACTGAAATGTACTACCACCAGTGTTTACCTTTCTCCTGCAGAATGCTCTGAGGCATCCCTGACCTTGATGCCAGGGAGGCAGCATATATCCTAGGTTTTCTTTTGTGGCTACAGAAATGTCTGTCTGCTCTCTTCACTGTTGAATCTCCTATCATGACAGCCACGCTAGTCTTATTTGTCCTCTGTTGTGCACCAAAGCTACCCAGAGTGCCTTGGACTTGGCTTCCACTCCTGTCTCCTGAGAAGTTGTCTCCCCCAGTAGTGTTCAAAATTATACGCCTGTTGAAAGTGGGACAGCCACAGGGCACTCCTGTACTTTGCTCTACCCATTCTGGTGGTCAATCATTCCCTTTTGTCGGTTCAAACTTCATTGTGCTGTGACCGCCTCATTGAATATGTTGTCCGCAACCATCTTAGCATCACAGTGAGACTGCCTGCTAATGCAGGTGCAAAATGTGGTTGGACAGTAGCTGCAGCTGGACATGTCCTGTGTGCATGATAGCCAGGGACCCTGGAATTACTCATGACTTGTCCAATAGCACAAGAGAATCATATCACCAGTGCAAGCTCTACTGCCATGACTTCCCTTTTAGATTAAGCTTGTTTGCTACTCCATTTTAAAGAATACTAACTGTGCTGGGGATGCTGGGTTAAAATGGGTGGTTGTTTTTGACGGCACAGATGTAATGGACCAAAGAACCTCTTTGTGTTGTAGATCTCTGTCTCAAGGGACTTTATTTCACTCCAAACAGTCCCGTAGCAATGCCAAATTCTTGTCTTGAGTCTGTGGAAACTATATTTTAAGTCTTAATTTTATTTCCCTTATGTAATTATTATTACCTTTATTATGTAGGCCCTAGTTTTCTCAGTTGAATCCAAGCACAGCTACTTGATGAAAAACTTTCTTTAGCTTTTCTCATTTACTGCAATTTGTTGACAATCCCCAACAGCAGATTATTACTAACCAATGAACTTGCGATTTTCCTATGTTATCACTTTGTTTTTCTCGCTGTGCTTCAAACTCCGCACTCGCTGGTCCCTCGCAGGTGCTGCCACCTCGCCTGCTCCCAAGCTAAAAGTGATGTAGGACTTGAACCTTGGCCATGATTTATATATATGTGCTCCGTGTTGCTCCTTTGCAGGTCTTGTGGTATCTCCGACTCCCTGGGTGTTGGCCTCCAGCCTTTGCCATAATTTATATTTTCCCACTGTGTACCATTCCCTCACTGGTGCTGCTGCCTCTGATTCCATGGGTAACCTTCAAAAGTTGAATACTTCAGCCAGTGAGCGTTTAGATTTTCTGTCACCCTTGTCATTTTCTGAGTAAGACCTGACTGCAGGATACTCTTCTCGGACTAGCAATCTGATATACAAGCTGTGGAGGTTAAATGGAAGAATTTGAATTCAAACTAGAAGATAGGTGTAGGCCATTTAACTGCTCAAGCCTGCTGTTCTTTGGGTTTTTTTTTCCATAGTGGATCAGTTGCTTAGCACAACTTTCATGTCATTATGAACTAGGCAGAGGATGGAGAAATACTTTGGGGGTGCTTCCATAACCTAGAAGGATGCTCCATAATCCCTCATAGTTGACAGTATTGAAGACCTGCCACTTTCTTGAAGATGGTCATGACTATTGCATCTCTGTGATCTCCTGGCAAGCTGTCCTCCCAGATTAGGGAAATGAGGTCATGCATTCGGACAGTGCCTCTGTGCCATGTTATAGTGCTTTGTTGAGGATTTCATCAACTTTTGATGCCTTGTTCTTCTTTTGTTGAGTGGCATCTTCTACCTTATTCAAGTTTGGTGTGGCTCTTGAGATGACAGTGGGTAGCAGGATGGAGTTGAGGACAGTGATATTGAAGACTGCTTCTGTTCAGGAGATCTTTGAAGTGCTCCTTCCAACAGGTCCCAACTTCCCCGCTCTCCTTGATGAGCACCCCTGCATTCCTGTAGCATAGATGGGGCCTTAGGTGCATGGGTGCAGTCTTGACTATGGTAAAGAAATTGTGCACATCGTGGTTGTTAGCAAACTTTGTATCTCATGATTTTCCTTCCTTGTGTGGAATTCCTGGTGGTATTCGACGTTCTTTTTCATGTAGTTAACTTTTACAATATTTACAATTGGTTTAAGTCTCAATTGTTGCCTTTGGTGGAACGTTTTGTTAAGTAGTTCATTAGAGATTTAAAGTTACAAGATTTTCTTTTACAGAAATGTGATCACTGATGAAAGTAACTTTGTCTAAATGTAGGCATTAGAATTAATGTGTGGAAATGGCAAAACATCACTGCCAGGCAAGAAGAGAAAATCTTTGGATTGCAGAACATAAATTAATTTATTTGCACAAAGTATGTATGGAATCTAGACATGTACAAGCCAGAACTTGAATTCAAGAATGTGTTCGTTAGCCAGGGTCTGCGTACTGATTTGAAAGACAAATTATCATGGGAATGAAATTTCATCCTTCTTGATAAGGAAGAATTGATGTGAATTGAATTAAAAATGTAATGTGTGTATTAGTTGACGGAGGTCTGGTGCAGTGTACAAACACGAGTAGTAAGTGGATTTAACTTCTGATTCTTTCGATTGAAAATCCAAGCACTTCTCTATTCACTTGTGGCACTGTATCAGATGTACTGATTGTAATAAGCTCATGGATTCCTCTGCATTGTTCAGCCTCAGGTGCCGCAGTTAACCGCGTTACCTAAATTAAAAAGCAAAGTCTTGCGTGGCATGGTGGCTCAGTGGTTAGCATTGCTGCCTCATAGCACCGGGGATCCGAGTTCGATTCCATCCTTGGGCGACTGTGTGGAGTTTGCACGTTCTCCCCCTGTCTGCATGATGTGCAGGTTCGGAGGATTGGCCATGTTAAATTGCCCATAGTGTTCAGGGATGTGCAGGCTAGATGGGTTAGCCATGGGAAATGCCAGGTTACAGGGATTGGGTAGGGGGATGGGCCTGGGTGGGATGCTGTTCGGAGGCTTGTTGGATGTGAACCTACTGGGCTGCATGGCCTGTTTCCACGCAGTTGGGGTTCTATGGTTCTAATTCTTGAAACTGGAAGTAAAAACAAAACGATGGAGAAACTCCGGTCTGGCTGCATCTGTGGAGAAACGGTGTTAACGTTTCTTGTTCAGTATGACCTCTTCGGATTGGAGTTTTTAAGCTGATTGCGTGTTGGTTAGGATGCAGTAAATTCTGCCCAGACTCCATTATAAGAACGAGGAGCAGAAATAGGCAATTCAGCCTCTTGGGCCTGCTCCGCCATTTGAATAGATCATCGCTGATCTCCTTTTAATCTCAAATTTTTCCTACCTGCTCTCCATAACACTTGAACCCATTACTAACTTAAAATATATGTATCTCCTCCTCAAATTTACTCAAGTCCCAGCATCAGTGCAGTGTAGGGAGAGAATTTCACAGATTCATGACCCTTTGAGAGAAGTAATTTCACCTCATCTCTGTTTTAAATCCGCTGCCCTGAAACGTTTTCTCCAGCTCTTGGTCATGCACCAGTGACTGTATGTGACGTCAGTGTATTATTGTCTGTTGTGTTGGTACCGTATCAACACTCACTGTCTCCTAATGATGATCATTTGGACAGGAAACAGGATAAAATGATTTTTGGATGTAATATCTTGGGATGTTTGGAAATGTTACAGAGGTCAAGTTCATGACACGTTATCACTGTTTGAGCCCGACAGTAACTCCATGTTCAGATTAGATTTAGTTTTGAATTCTTTGCATCCTGTGCTGTGTGACTTAATTGTAACTTTTGTTTTTAAACAGTAAAACAGATCGAATGGCCAAAGGATCGGAGTGTTACCAAAAGAGCCTTAGTCTAAATCCCTTTCTTTGGTCCCCTTTTGAATCCTTGTGCGAAATAGGTAAGCACAGGAAACGTTTACAACTTGTTTAGAAAGCATGTCAGTAAAATCTTATAAGGAAGAAGCTGAATAATTTCTCTATCTCTCTCTACCTTGCAGGTGAAAAGCCAGATCCTGATCAAACATTTAAATTAACATCTCTTCAAAATTTTAGTAGCTATCAACCAAGTTTATGTATGCCATTGGTTTTAAATCACAGCATGCAACACAGACAACCGGACACTGTGTTAATGGAAACTCCACAGGATACTATAGTGAGTCCAATTGCATCCATGTTTGCTCTGTGCAGCTATGTTTTGCGCTTGATTGAAACTTTATATTCCAAAATTTCACTATTTTAAAGTTTTGCAGCAATTGCTATGCCCTAAGGAGAAAAATGACAGTTCAATTTTCAGGAATACTTTTCTTTCAAGTTTTTGGTCCTAAAATGCATCACAACTTGGCAGAAGCTGGTTTGTTGGTTAGCTTAACATGAAATGGTTGAAATAATCTAAAACTATATGGTGTATTATTGATGCTTTTATTGTTGGTATAGCTGTTATGCAATGTCTGTTAGTAAAGGTATGATACAGTCAGGTTTGCATATTTGCTACCTAACTGCCCTGCCTTCTGTGCTCCACCCACCTTCCCTTTTTTTGTCTCAACTCATGATTTTGAGCACCTCTTCAAAATTTCAGTTACGTGGTATTATGGCGATAGTGGGGTGGTGGTTCTTCGATAAGATTGACAGAAGTCCCTCCTATATGCTTTTAGTTTTTTTTCTGTGCTCTAATTGAAGCTTTTAGTCCTTGATAATTGGATGCTATGCTACACTGAGACCAAACTACTGCTACATGAGGATTCATCATAACTCCTTTCTTCCTTCATTTATGAGATGAGTGGCATGAACTAAACCAGCATTTGTCACCTAACCTGAATTGTTCTCGGGGTGCTGGAGCTGAGGTGCTTCCTTGAACTACTGCTTTCTCGGTGGAGGAGGTGGGGGTTGGGGAAGAGGACACTGTGGGGCGGTTGGAAGGGAAAATCCCTGCTGTTCTTTCTGCTTCTATATATAAAGCTCAGGTTTTCAAATGCCTTTTTTAGGTACTTCTTCAACATGCTGTGCCACCTTCAACGATTATTGCACATGTTCATGTAACTCTGTATCTATAATTGTGCTTTTCATTTTATATTGACTCTCGCCCTACCAAAATGTACCGCTTCATATTTGCTATGTCAGACCTTTTTTTCTGTCCTGCATCTGCCAATTCCACCAGCCTGTTTGCCATTTTCCTCTTTGCAGTGCTTTGAAAACTTGTCATGTGAAAATTTTGGAATTGTCCCTTTCTACCAAGTATATGTCATTAATCTAGATCAAGACAAACAATGCTTATAGGTGGTGGCAAACATGACTACGTATTTTCTTGCAGTCCGTAACAGTGTTCCCCGAACTTTCACCTACCTGTCATTCAGCCAATTCCAGAAGGTTCACGAGATTAGCTTAAGACATGCAAGGCACCTGTTAATGAGGAGTGATTTGAGCAGTTTGTACTTAATAGAGTTTAGAAGAATGAGCATCAATCTGATTGAAGTATATAAGATACTAAGGAGGATTATTCAGTAGAAGTAGAGCAGATGTTTTCCCTTGTGGGACAATTTGGAATGAGAGGTCATAATTTTAGGCTGAGTAACAGGTTTAAAACAGATAAATTATTTCTCAATCATGAATCTGTAGAATTCACTCCCCCATAGTGTGGCAAGTGCTAGGATACTGAATAAATTTGAAGGAAGATAGACACGTTTTTATTCATTAGAGGGCTAGGGACAATAGGCAGAAAAATGCAGTTGAGGCTAAGATGATATCTACATTATATTAAAGAGAGCAGGCTTAAATTGCCTGTTCGTGCTCCCACCTCTTAAGTTCCTAAATCCATGTTGCCATTGTCCCTTTTGTGCTTCAAGTTTTCTGGCAACTCTGATGTGTCCCTTGCCTTTACGCTCGTGTTCAATGCTTTATGTAATTTGTTGTTCCTTTCTAATGCTACCTCAGCATTTCGTGCTGTCAAATTTATTTTAAACCCCTTCTCATGACTTGCACACTGCCTTCTGAGGATTTTGCACCTCATTTGTCTGACACCAGTATGTCCCCTATGTGCAGGTCAGTTCTCCACAGAATGGCTTTAATATCCCAGAAATCGGAAGTCCTTCCTTTGGCACATGTGGCATCAATTAAAAGGGGACATTATTCAGTATAAAGGAACGTACAAGGATACACAGTTTTAGGTCCTTACAGACTTTGAAGCATAAAGATTTGACCTGAGACTTTAGTTTTATTAATGTATTCACTCATGGAAAGTGGGTATTTCTGGCTGGCCAGTATCTGTTGCCTGTCCCTAGACTTTCTTGAGAAAGCGGTGGATCCACAATGCCCTTAGTTGGTTATTTGGGCATCAGCCACAATGAATATTGTAGTTATCCTTTGAGTTCTCTGTCATGATGTTTATTTCCACCAGGTGCTTTTTCTTGAGAGGCAGAGGGTGTCCTTTAGTCTGTGTTCAGTGCTGCATTATTAGTTTATTTTCCATGCCAACAACAGCTTCTTGAAATACAAGCTAATTTGTTTATTTTTTTCTGCATGAGTTTTTAAATTTAATGGTAGGTGAAGTTCCATCTCCAAAATGTGAACATTACCATAAATGTGCAAAGTGTAGTTGGAGATAGTGTTTTCAAGCTTCTCCAGAGTGCATGCTCACCGGCTTCATTGCCTGTGGGAAGATGTTAATTTCAGCTTGCATGAAACAATGCACGTTAAACTTAACCAGAGTCGGTGGTCAAGTGACCGCTGTGTCCATTTAAATTTAAATATTTTTAATATGAGCATGACATTTCGTGTGTCATTAGTAGCCACGAAGTTGGTTGCTTTTTAAGTTCCTTTTTGGAGTCTTTCCTGGTTGCTAAAATCTGCCTGGAGGACCTCCAAGTTCTTTCAAATAGTGGGTAGTCTTGGCGATGGAGTGGAATTATCATTTTGGGATTAAATCTGGCATGAAGCCTGTGACTTCTTTGATTCGGCCTCATGGCTGCCTAAGTGAAGGAAGGAATTGGGAACTAAGGAATAGAATTTGTGATGAAACAAACTGCTTGTTTCTTCCTAATTTCTAATTAGTAATCATTTATGGCTGTCTAGTTCTGGATGTTAGGTGATAGTCATGGTGAGAGAATTAGATCTTGGTGTACATGTGGTACCTGACACATTTTTGGGTAGTATCACTGAGGACTAGTGGAAATAGTTTCAAAGATAGATGTTGGAGGACTGCAGAGGCAATATGGCAGGAAGAACATGATTCTCAGGCATCAATTAGTGAATGGCACCAGCTGAATCTATTCCAACCCAGCTTTTATGATTGTGTGATCAAGTATAAATGGGCAGGTCAAGAAGAGTGAGGAAAGATTGTCTACGGTGGCTACAGTTGGAAGTCATTTGTGACAGTATCAGAGGAAAGAGAGCCGTTTTTTATTTTTCAAAAAAAAAATCAGCTTATATGGTGGCTATGAAGGCAATTTGTGTGGTCATCAGTTCAATGGGACAGGGTTGAGGCAGGTGGAGCCAACTCCGTCTCAAGGGCAATAGCAAAAAAACTAGAGGTAGATGTGAGAATTATAGCTAAGAAGGAGAGGATTGTCCTCTGTCAGAGTTCTTTATGGATGTAACAAGTAGAGTTGATAAAGGAGAAATGGTAGATTTTGTGTATTTGGATTTCCAGAAAGTATTCAATAAGGTGCCACGGAAAAAATGATGGAAGCTCATGATATTAGAGACAATGTGTTAGCATGGATTGAGGATTGGATAACACACAGGACAGATTTGGCATTAATTGCTGTTTTTCAGGTTGGAACGATACAACTAGTGGAGTGATCAGTCCTAAGACTTCAATTAATTACTACCTATATACACAGTGTGCAATGTATCCATATTTAATAATACTTGATTAAATGGGACAGCATGTTTTGTTGAGGACATAAGGAATCAGGAAGGGGAAATATACAGTTGAGTTGGTGGGCAAAAAACTTGACAAGTGGAGTTTAATATAGAAAAATGTGAGGACATGCACATTAGTTGGAAGAATGAAAAAGCAGACTATTATTTCAAAGGAGAGAGACTCTGAAAAAGTACAGCACAGAAGAATCTGGGTGTTCTTGCCCATGAGCCAAAAAATTAGGCGTGCAGGTCCAACTAATAATTGCGAAGGCAAATAGAATTTTCACCTTTTATTGCTGAACATTTGGAGATGTTAGCAAAAAAGTAATCTGGTTGCAACTGTCCGTGTGTCAGTTAAGTCAGCACCTGATGTACTGTGTACCGTTTTCATCCTGTATTTAAAAAGCATGTAATGGCATTGGAGGCAGTTCAAAGAGATTCATTAGGTTGAATCCTAAGATGAAGGGCAACAGGTTCAGACTTTATTCATTTAGCATTTAAATGAATGAAGGGTGAACTTATTGAAACATCCAAGATTCTGTTGAGAATACGGTTCCATGAGTGGGGGATATAGTCATTGAATAAGGAAATCATTTAAAACTGAGATGGCAAGAATTT
The DNA here is from genome assembly GCF_021869965.1 of Rhincodon typus. Lineage (NCBI taxonomy): Eukaryota > Metazoa > Chordata > Chondrichthyes > Orectolobiformes > Rhincodontidae > Rhincodon > Rhincodon typus. The sequence continues at coordinate 667,444 of NC_063361.1, read as the reverse complement.
TTTTTCTTTTTTTTTCCTGATGACATTCAATGTCATCCCTTCTCTACCAGAGAGGAGTAGAGACTAGATCACTAAGTACTGAAAGAGGAATTAAAGTTTTGAAATATCGAGGCATTGACATGAAAGAAGTGTTGATGATTAGATTAGGTCAGTAATGATCTTTCAGAATGGCTGAGCAGGTTTGAGGAGTGGAATGGCCTATCCCTAGTTCTAATGGGGTTGGGGCGAATTACCTCTGAGAAGATTAATTGAACAAAATATCTCTCGGGTGACATTTAAAGGTCCTGCGCAGAAGAATACAAATATACTGATCTGACTCTGTATAGGCATCACAAGGTATTTTTCTGACGACTTGACAATTGCTAAGGACAGTTTGCATTTACTGCATAGAATGCTCCCATTCTTAATCAAAGAAAAGGAGATAATTAATTGATGTTAACGGTTCAAGTGTAATCTCCCCTAGCTTGGTGACCATGATAAATGATCAGTGCGTCCTGAAATGGTGCTTAGAACACAATGGACAAGTGTCTGTACATATTCCATATATATTTTGAAATACCTTGTTGAGTTCAAATGTTCTCGTCTATATTCTTCATTTATTCAGTCCGTTTTGAATTCTGCTTTGTTTAATTTCCACGATGCTTAGTTGTTTCAGAGTCATACAGTCAGACAGCACGGAAATGGACCCTCCATTCCAGCCTGTCCACGGATGACCAAGTTTTCCAAACTAATCCAGTCCCATTTGCCTGCAGTTGGCCCATCTCCTTGTAAACCTTTGCAAATTACATACTATCCAAATGTGTTTTAAATGTTGTAACTGTACCTGCATCTACCACTGCCTCTGGCAGCTCATTCCACATAAAAAGCACCCTCTGTGTGAAAAGCTTGCCCCTCAAGTCCCTTTTAAATCTTTTCCCCCCTCGCTTAAAAAATATGCCCTGTAGTTTTGAACTCTTCCCACCTTAGGGAAAAGATCCTTGCTATTCAACTTATGTACGACCCTTTATGATTTTATAAACCTCTAAGGTCACCCCTCAACCTCCTACCTCCGTTGGAAAAAGTCCAAGCCTACCCTTATAACACAAACTGTCTGGTGCCAGCAACATCCTAGTAAATCTTTTCTGAACTCTCACCAAAAGGCATTTACTTAGTTCCAGCCTACTCCTTTCTTCTGTTTTTCTGCATAACTCGGGACGAGCAATAGATGTTGGCCAATCAACGGTGTCCATGTCCCACGAATGAATGAAAAAGATATTGTTTTGGCAGGCCTGTCCTGCGAGATTGAGTTGTGCTCCCTGAAGTGTTTTTTAACTGTCCTTTTTCCCTGACCCTAACCACCTTCGAATGGCACCACTTTTTAGATACGTAATGAAAAAAGTTTTCAAATGCTGTGCCTTCCCAGTATGCTAGGAGGCCACTTCCTGAACTTCTTGAACCAAAGAATAGTAGAGCGGTGGAGCATGTTGAGCATCTTTGTCCATTAATTTATCAACATGCTGTAATGTGCTGTGTCGTTCAAGCTCCAAGGCTTTCAATTCCTGTCTGAAGATATGTAATTTCCCCGAAACCAGTTGATCTAGGTTTTTTTTTTTTTGTTCACTGCGTGCGTCAAAACTGTGTTTTAACCTGCAAAGCCTCGTAGTCTTCAAGTTCTTTTCTGTTTTTGTTTTGTAGGAATTAAACAGATTAAACCTTGAATCCTCTGCCAATTCAAAATATTCCTCAATGATGTCTGATTCGTCAGTATCTTTAATTGATCCATCTGTGATTTCTCCTGATTCTGTGCCTCTTGGTTCCGGATCCTCAGTATTGTCCAAACAGCTTGTAAATAAACCGAAGTCTGGGAGGAGTTTGCTTGGTGGTCCTGCTGCTCTTAGTCCCTTAACGCCAAGGTAAATTTGCGTTATTTTTCTCAAAACCAAGCTTTGTATCTGTTCACTGTTTTTTTTCAAAAACCAAAAGAACTACAGATGCATAATTTGCTGGAAAAGATCAGCAGGTCTGGCAGCATCTGGAGAGAAATCATAGTTTGTGTTTCGGGCCCAGTGACCTAAGCACATAAGAACTAGGAGCAGGAGTAGGCCGTCTGGCCTTTCAAGCCTGCTCCGCCATTCAATAAGATCATGGCTGATCCTTTCGTGGACTCGGATCCACTTACCCGCGTTCTCACCGTATCCCTTAATTCCTTTATTGTTCAAAAAAAATCTAGCTTTTACTGAAGTAGCGTCAACTACTTCACTGGGCAAGGAATTCCATAGATTAACAACCCTCTGGGTGAAGAAATTCCTTCTCAGTTCAGTCCTAAATCTGCTCCCTCTAATCTTGAGGCTATGCCCTCTTGTCTTAGCTTCACCTGCCAGTGGAAACATCCTCTCTACTTCTATCTTATCTATTCCCTTCATAATTTTATATGTTTCTATAAGATCCCCCCTCAATCTTCTGAAAATTCAATTCCTAAGTTCTGAAGAAGGGTCAGTGGATCCAAGATATTAACTCTGATTTCTCTGCACAGATGCTGCCAGAGCTGCCGAGCTTTTCCAGCAATGTCTGTATCTGTTAATTCTTGTTACCTTACTCCTAGATGTATTGTTTTTCAGTGTTATTGACTTGGAGGAAAAATATGCAAGTTTCCTGGTAGTTATGTACCTGTTTGGCCAGAGAAACATGAACTACTGTAAGATCTTTGGCATCTGATGGATCATTTAATTTGTCATTCTGTTTGTTGCATCCCAGTAACCAGAATGGTCCTGTTTTATTTCTGCAATATGGATGGATTCAGAAGAAATGTTGCATGGAGCATAGCATTGAAAGAGTAAGAGGGTGAGGGAGAATCTAGAGTTTTAATCACAGCACTAACTGTGGGTATTTTCAGTGTTGTTGGCTCAGGAGGCATCCATTCCATGGATTCCACGTTCCAATTTAATTTATAATTTTTGTTCTCTTTCTCAGTTCTTAGTTCCCATACTTCTTGGTCCTTGGGAAAACTGTTAAGGAACAAAACTGCAGTTTGATCCGCTGCATATCCTAGCCATAAAGATCAAGTATGTTATTGTATCTGGTAATTTGTGCAAACGTTTCAGCTAAGTGGATATTTCAAGTGTGAACCCACCAAAAACGGATGAAGTTTATAGCTGTAAATGGAAAGAGTGGCCGTGGTCTGTATGGATTGGCATATTGGCTGTTGCAAACTAGGAAGGATTTAGCACTTGTAAAACCTGTATGCATCTAAATGGACTGATTGTACTTAATACTTTTCAGTTTTGGAGTTTTGCCTCTGGACACACCAAGCCCTGGTGATGGTTCCTTTTTGCCAAATTATACAAATTCTTCATCTGTGATTGATTCGTCTTCTACAGGAGGCCCCACTAAGAAGGTAATCACCTTTTTTTTTTTAGAAAGATGTTCAGTCATGAAGTGAAGAGAATATTTGAATAGTTGACAACATTAGGTTCTGTACACCTTAGGCTGGAACTGGAAAAATTAGATTGGGGCCAGTTGTTTGAATGTAAATCCACATTTGACATGTGGGAGTCTTTTAAAGGCCAGTTGACCAGAGTTCAGGACCAGCATATTCCTGTGTGGATAAAAAATAAGCATGACAAGATTCAGGAACCTTGGATGATGAGAGATGCTGTATGTTTAAAGCATAGAGTCATACAGCATGGAAGTAGACCCCTCAGTCCAAGAAGTCCATGCCAAACATGTTCCCAAATTAACTACTCCCACGTGCCTGAGCTTGGCCCATATCTGTCCAAACCTTTCCTATTCGTGAACTTATCCAAGCGTTTTTAAACATTTGTAACTGTATCTACATCCGTCACTTTCTCTGGCTGTTAGTTCCACAGACAAACCTGTTTTTTTTTTTTTAAAAATGCCCCTCATGTCCTTTTGAAATCTTTCTTCTCTCACCATAAAAATATGCCCCTTAGTTTTAAACTCCACCACTCAAGGGAAAGGATTCTTCTCATTTCACTTTGTATGCCCCTCATGACCTTTATTGAGGTTTATAAAATCACCATGACCTCCTGTGCTCCAGTGAGAAAAGCCTATTTTAGTCTATTTTTATATCTCAAACCCATCATTCCCAGCAACATTCTGGTAAGTTTATTCTGAACCCGCTCCAGTTTAATAATATCCTTCTTGTAACAGGGTGGCCAGAACTGCACGCAGTACTCCAGAAGAAGCCTCACCAACGTCTGTACAACCTCAACGTGATGTCCCAACTCCTATACTAAAAGGTCTGAACAATGAAGACGAGTGCTAAACACCTCCTTAACCACCCTGTCTACCTGTGATGCAAATTTCAAAGAATTATGAAATTGAACCCCCAGTTCTATCTGTTCTACAACACTACCCAAGGCCGTACCATTAACTATATAAATCCTGTCCTTCTTTGTATTACCAAAGTGCAATACATTTTGCAATTGCAAATACATTTATCCAAGTTAAAGTCTGTCTGCCATTCCTCAGCCCGTTGACCCAATTGATCAAGATCCCGTTGTACTCTTGGATAACCTTCACTGTCCACTATACCACCAATTTTAGTGTCATCTGCAGATTTGCTAACCATGCCTCCTATTTTCTCATGCAAATCATTTACATAAATGACAAGCGAATGTGGACATGGTACCGATCCCTATTCAACACTGCTGGTTGCAGGCCTCCAGTCCAAAAAACAACCCTCTGCCACCACCCTATGTCTCCTAGCATTAAGCCAGTTTTGTATCCAATTGACAAGCTCACCCTGAATCCCATATGATTTAACTTTACTAATTAGTCTACCATGCAGAATCTTGTCAAAATAAAAAAAATGTTTTATTAAAGCCTGATTCAACAATGTCTGCCACTCTGCTTTCATCAGTCTTATTGGCTACTTAATTCACAAACTTGACTAGTCTCTTTTAAAAAAAAAAACTCAACTTCCCTTGCACAAAACTGTGCTGACTTTCCCTAATCATTGCTTGCCTCTCCAAATGTATGTAAGTCCTATCTTTCAGAATCACTTCCAACAATTTACCCACCACCAAAGTCATAGTCACAGATCTACAGTTTCCAGGCTTCCTTACGGTCTTTTTTAAATCAAGGCACAACGTTAGCCACCCGCCTTCTCCCCTCCCGCCCCAGTCCTCTCGTACTTCACCCATGTTTATAGATGATCCAAATAATTCTGCTAGGGGGCCCCATAATTTTCTCCCTTGCCTCCCACAAAGTCCTGGGGTACACTAGATCAGGCCCTGGAGCTTTGTCCACCTTTTACGATTTTTGAGATCTCTAGCACCACTACTTCTGTAATGTGAACTGTTTTCAAAGCATCACTATTTTTTTCCCTGAGTTCTTTAGCCTCTACTTCTTTCTCCACAGTAACAACTGATGCAAAATATTCATTTAATATCTCTCCCATCTCCTGAGGTTCAACCCAAAGATGACCTTGTTGATCTTTAAGGGGTCCTACGCTCTCTTGCTGTTAATGTATTTGTAGAATCTTTTTGGATTATCTTTTATCCTTACCTTATCTCATATCCCTGCTTTGCTTTTCTAATTTCCTTCTTAAGAATGTCTCTACACAGTTTATACTCTTGAAGAGATTCAGTTGACCCCAGTTTTCTATATTTAATATATAATTTTTTTTTAAATTCTTGGCTAGTCCCTCTATCTTTATTCATCAGTTGTTCCCTAATCTTACCAGTCTAGCCTTTCACTCTAATAAGCCTCTGTACTCCTGTTCTCACACTTCTTCTGAAGGCCTCCCACTTCTCAGTCATTCCTTTACCTGTGAATAGTCAACTCCAGTCAATTTTTGAAAGTTCTTTTTCATATCCTTAAAATTTGCCTTATTCCAATTAAGAACTTTAACTTTTCTGCAAGACTTATCCTTTTCCATAACTATTTTAAAAGTAATAATATTATTATGATCACTAGTCCAAAGTGTTCCCCTACTAACACTGCCTTATTTCCCAACAGAAGGCCAAGTTTTGCTCCTTCTCTGCAAAGAACATTTACATAACAGTCATAGAGTCATAGAGCCACAGAGCTGTATGGCATGGAAACGGACCCTTCAGTCCAACTCGTCCATGCCAACTAGATATCCTAAATTAATCTAGTCCATTTGCCAACATTTGGTTCATATCCTTCCTATTCATGTATGCATCCAGATGCCTTTTAAACATTGTACTTGTACCAGCCCCCACTACTACTACTGGCAGCTCATTCCATACACGCACCGCCCTCTGCGTGAAAAAGTTGCCCCTTCTATCCCTTTTTAAGTCTTTCCCTTTCACCTTAAACTTATGCCATCTAGTTTTGGAGTCTGCCACCCTGGGGAAAAGACCCTGATATTCACCCTATCTAGGCCCCTCATGATTTTATAAATTTCTATTAGGTCACCTCTCAGCCTCCAACACTGAAGGGAAAATAGCCCCAGCCTATTCAGCCTCTCCCAATAGTTCAAACTCTCCAACCCTGGCAACATCCTTGTAAATCTTTTCTGAACCTTTTCAAATTTCACAACATCCTCCCTGTAGCAGGGAGACCAGAACTGAATGCAGTATTCCAATAATGGCCGTATAATGTCCTGTACAGCCGCAACATGACCTCCCAACTCCTATACTCAATGCACTGACCAATAAAGGCAAGTGCACCAAATGTCGTCTTCACTGTCCTGTCTACCTGCACTCCACTTTCAAGAAACTATGAACCAGCACTCCAAGGTCTCTTTGTTCAGCAACTCTCCTCAGGACCTTACCATTAAGTGTATAAGTCCTGCCCTGATTTGCCTTTACAAGTTGGAGCACCTCACACTTACCTAAATTAAACTCCATTGATAAAGAGAATTTTCTTGAATGCATTTAACAAATTCTTCACCATCCGAACTTTTAACACTATGGTAGTCCTCGACAATGTTTGGAAATTTAAAATCCCTATTACAACCTAATTATTCTTCGATATATTTGAGATCCCTCTACATACTTGGAGAGTTAAATAGGAAGCACATGTAAGGTTTCAGAAACAGAAATCATACAAGACCCTTCAGTATAAAAGCAGCAGAAAAGAACCTAAAATAGAAATTAGGAGGGCTAGACAGGCCATGAAATGTCCTTGGCATTTCAGAATAAGGAGAATCCCAAGGCATTTTATAAGTAAATTAGAAAGTAGTGGTTAATTAGGGAAAAGGCAGGTCCACTCAAAGGAGACGGCGGAGATTTGTGTGTGGAAGCAAGAAGTGGGTGAGGGTCTTTGAGTACTTTTTGCATCGGTATTCACCAAGGAGAAAGACATGGATTATGGTAAGTTTAGAGAGGGGTTTGCTGATACTCTAAGGTATGTCAATATTAAGAAGGAAGTGGTGTTGGGTGTCCTCAAAAATATTAAAATAGATAAGTCTGCAAGGCCTGATGGGATCTGTTCTAAGGGTATTGAAGGAGGCCAGGGGAAGAGATTGCTGAGGCCTTGACCGAGACCTTTTGAACCACAGCTGAGAGCCCAAAAGACTGGAGAACAGCCAATGTAGCTTCTTTTGTTTAAGAAGGGCAACAAGAATCATCCTGGAAACTCTAGGTTGATGCACCATACGTCAGTGATAGAGAAATTATTGGAAAAAAAATTCTTAGAGACAGGATTTGCATGCATTTGGAGAAGAATGGGCTTACTAGAGACAATCTCATAACACTTAAGTTTTTGCGAAAGTGACAAAGATGGTTGCTGATGGTAAGGCAGTGGATGTTGTTTACATGGACTTTATCAAGGCCTTTGACAAGATTCTTCATAGTCTGGTCCCAAAGATCAAAACACTTGGAATCCATGGTGAGTTGTGTACAAAATTGGCTTGATCAAAGAAAACAGAGGGTTGTGGTGGAGGGGTGTTTTCCTGACTAGAGGTACGTAACTGATGGTGTTTCGCGAGGATCGGTGCTGGGTCTTCTGTTGTTTGTAATTCTATGTAAATAAATTGGATAAAAACGTTGGTGGTCCGATTTCGTAAGTTTGCCGATGACTGACAGGAAGATTGGTGAAGTTGTGGATAGTGAAGAAGGATATCAAAGGATACAGCAGGATATAGATCAGGTGGGAAAATGGTAGATGGAGTTTAATCCAGACTTGTGTGAGGAGATACATTTTAGAAGGTCAATCGCAAGAGGAAAGTACACTGCAAATGGCCAGAGCCTTAGGAGCAGAGATACAGAGGGAATTCCAAGTCTATAGCTCTCTGAAAATGGCAACACAAGTGGATAAGGTGGTAAAGAAGGTGTATGTCATGCTTGCCTTTATTGATCAGGGCATTGGCTATAAAAGTTTGGCAAGTCATGTTGCAGCTGCATAAGAGTTTGGTCAGGCTGCATTTGGAGTACTATGCAAAGTTCTGGTCACTACACTCTGGGAAGGATGTGGAGGCCTTGGAGAGGATGCATAAGATGTTTACCAGCTGCCCGGATTGGAGTGTATTCACTATAAGGAGGTTGGACCAACTTGGATTGTTTTCAGAAGAGTGTTGGAGGCTGAAGGGTGAACTGGTGGATGTATGTAAAACCATGTGGGCATGGATCGGGTGGATAGTCAGAGTCTTTTTTCCAGGGTGGAAATGCCAAATACAATGCATCATTAAGTTTAAAGTGAGAAGGAGAAAATTTAAAGATGTGCGAGGCAAGTTTGTTACATAGTGGTAGGTATCTGGAATGTGCTGCCAGGGGAGGTGTTAGAAGCAGATGATGTCAACGTTTTGAGGCATTTAGAAAGTCATGTGAACAAGTAGGGAATAGAGGGATACTGACTATGTGCAGGCAGATAGCATTAGTTTAGAGTAACACCACGGTTGGCATGGACATGATAGGCTGAAAGGCCTGTTCCTGCGCTGTGCTATTTAATGTTCTATTTTACGTGGCATGTTGCAAGACAATAATTCTTGCCGATGCAATTCTAAGTAATTAATATTATTTCCTGTTGTTGCTGCCTGCCTAACCCCAAGTCTGTAGCACGAATAACTCAAGGTGGAACCAAGTCAGTCTTTACGCAGAGTGGAAACAGCCGAGATGTAACTCCAACTCCATTGACTCAGTCACAAACGTCGGGTCCACAGACCAGGTAGAAGACCAGCCTTGCTGTTCTGTTCTGTTCTCAGTCTTAAATGTGTATCTGGTAAATGTGGATTAAAAAGCAGGGAATAGAACTGAGGTAAAAGTCATCAATGATCTGATCTGAAAGAATAGTGCAAGAGACTCAGGGCTGAATAGGTTCCTGCTTCTGCAACGTGAATCCGTTTATTATAGAGTTACAAACTTGAACAGTTAACTAACAGAAAAATTGGATTCTCATTCAGTGTGTCACGGAACTGAATGATGCAGAAAGACCAGTAATGACTCAAGGTCATAAACCCAATAAGCCTAATCAAAAAGATGTATACTGCTTGACCAGGAGTGAAGGTGATCAGACAATTTCACCTCATTGAGCGCCTTGTGCTTTCTGATGGGCTGGTTTATGTTTGGAATGGGTTATTCATGGAGTATGGCAAATTGGCGCTTGTATTTAGCATTGACTGAGCTGCGCATAACAGCCTGGAAGCAACAGATTCAGTGAAGCTACGTAAATCATAAACACACGCTGTGTGCCAACTACTTCCATTTGCATTTCAACTGCTCTCCTGGCAATGTGGGCTCATTTCAGGAGAATGAGTTAAATGTTTGAGTGTAAGGTGGAGCAGAATAAGCTAGAATGGGGAAGGGTTAGAATATGAGGACTGGGAGAAAACAGCCAGTATGTGTAGAGTTAAAATGGGACGTGACGTTTGGTGGAGGAAGGAACTGTCTGAAGGTAGGGATAGGGCCTGAGCAGTGTGTGAATAGATCTACGGGAGAAAAGCAGCGTTTATTCTCACATCAGCAGTATGATACACTGCACATTCAATTAAACAGGGTACTCACACCTTTGACAGTTCATGAAAAATGTAAAATATAAGCTGCTGATGAACAGTTGAGTACGAATCAACAGTTTGTAGTCTGCAATTTTTTTCAAAATTTGTTTAGTTGTAATACCTAAACAGTGCCTGTCTGCTGTTAAAAACAGAAAATGTTTCAAGCTTTGGGTCTCGTCTGTATTTATAAGAATATAATCAAATTAGCATCTATGTGACATGATACTAACAAGAGAATTGATCTTGTCCAAAACACGGAGGAATTGTAAAGCCTGCACAAAATAACTGTGGTTTCTCTGTCATGGTCTTGTTTCTCAGTGCAACACAGGTACTATTTCCAACCAGCACAGTCCCCACCAATGCACCTGGTAATGCACCGCCCCGAAGAAGTTCCAGACTGTTTACAAGTGCCAGTTCGACTACAAAGGTAACTGGCTTTACTATCCTGTTTTACTTCTGATTGTACTAGCTATTCCACTGGTTCTTCCCTTTTGCATATTCAGTAATATTCTTCTAATATTTACACTCAACTGATTTAAAAGAAATAATCAAAATTCTGTAGATGCTGGAAATGTGAACATAAAATTATAGTGCAGGAGCCAGGCCCATTGTATCCATGTCGATCATGATGCCATTTCAAACTAGTCCCATCTGCCTGCATGTGTTCTGTATCCTAATATTTGCTGCCTGTTGATACGTCGCTCCAAGTGCCTGTTAAATGATGCTGTTGTATCTGCTTCCACCACCTCCCCTGGCAGTGCATTCTAGGCACCCACCACCCTCTGCCTTTTTAAAAAAAAAACTTGACTACCACGTCTCCTTTAAACTTTCCCCCTCTCATTTTACACGTTGGCCTTATAGCTAATATACTCTAATCCAGCCAATATCCTGGTAAACCTCTTCTGCACCTTCTGCAAAGATTCCACGTGCTCCCTATTGTGTCGTGACAAGAACTATACACAGTGCTCCAAATGTGGCTTGACTGAAGTCTTGTACAGTTGCAACATGACCTCCGAACTTTCTATGTTCAGTGCCTTGACTCTTGAAGACAAACATGCCGTATGCATTCTTTCCCACCTTCTCCACTTGCACTGCCACTTTCAGGGAGCTGTAGACTCACACCCCAAGATCCCTCGATGTATCATTGGTCGTAAGAGTCTGGCCGTCTTGTATTTGACCTCCCAAAGTGCATTACCTCGCATGTGCCTGGATAAAACTCCTTGTGCTGTTTTTCCACCCAACTTTCCAACTGATCTGTATCCTTTGACAACCTTCTTCACTTTTCACAACTCTAGCAATTTTTGTGCCATGTGCAAACTTACTAATCAGACCATCTGCATTTTCATCCAAATCATATTATTTGTATACATATATTATATTGGCAAACAACAACGGTGTTAGCACAGTCCTTGTGGAATATCATTAGCCACGGACCTCCAATCAGTTAAAATACCCCTCTATAACTACCCTCTGTCTTCTGTGACCAAGCCAATTTTGTTTTCAACTTACCAACACACTGTGGATCCCATTTGACCTAATATTCTGAACCAGCCTACCCTGAGGGACCTTGTCAAAGGCCTTGATAAAGTCCATGTGGATAACATGCACTTCTCTACCTTCATTAATCATCTTGGTCACCTCGTCTCAAGAACTTGATTGAGTTGTTTGAAAAGACATGCCTTGCATGAAGCCTTGCTGACTATCCCTAATAAGTCAATTGTTTTCCAAATTGCTTTCATATCTTGTCCCTATGAATCTTCCCGAATAACTTTTGTAACATTGATGTAAGGCACGCCGACCTGTGATAGCCGCAATTATCCCTGTTGCCCTCCTTAAACAAAGGGACAACACTGACTGTCAAGAAATGGAAGCAAATTGCTTCAGACATTCAGTACATCAGGCAGCATCTGGTGAGAGTGACAGGGTTGTGGTTATATTTTTGTGATCCTTGAACCTCTTTCACAAAACATGCCTTAGGAACTGCCTGTGGGATCATATCCTGTGTTCTCATCCTCGTGTGTAAATCAATGCATAGTCAGTCTTTATCAACTTCATTTTCTGATCTTGACTTTACACTTTATAATAACTCAAACAGTGGCAAAAATCTTCAGCTTCTTTCGTGGATCCTTTATGATGTTAACCTTAATATTCATAATGTAACGTGAAAATAACTCTTCATTTCTGGTATTTTCATGGATGTTTCCAGTACTGTTCCAATGCTCTGAATGTTCTTACTGTCATGAGGTGTCCAAAGTTGCAAGTGGTTTTCTGGATATGTCTTTTTTTCAGTGTTTTGTACAAATTTAGTGTACTGTTCAGAACTGCTCAGCGCAACAAAGAATTTGTCTTTGTGGTCTTTTTCTGTCTACATTCAGAAAAACGCATGTGCCTGCACCCCTAAATTTTCTGCTGCAGTCTGTTATGGTCATTAAACACAGATTATCCTGACTTTTTCATTGTTATTACTGCTATCTTGCACAATATTAAATTGAGACAACTGGGATATGTACTTACGCATTTACCTCCTCCCTCCCCAGTATCCAAGGGCCCAAACATACCTTCCAGGTGAAGCAACACTTCACCTGCACTTCTAAGAATCTAGTCTACTGCATTTGCTGCTCCCAATGTGGTCTCCTCTACATTGGGGAAATGAAGTGTAGACTTGGCGACCGCTTCGCAGAACATCTACGTTCTGCTCGCAAAAAAGACCCTGAACTACCTGTTGCCTGCCACTTCAATGCACCACCTTGCTCCCTCGCCAACATCTCTGTCTCCGGCTTGCTGCAGTGTTCCAGTGAAGCCCAGCGCAAGCTGGAGGAACAACACCTCATTTTCCGCTTGGGGACCCTACAGTCCTCCGGACACCATATCAAGTTCAATAATTTTAGGGCCTAAACTCTCCCATGTCCCAGCCCCCCCACCCCACACACCAGGCCTTGTTACCATATAGCCTGCCACTACACACCCGCTGTTGTTAGTCACTAACAGTCCCCATTAACAACTACTCACCCTTCCAGCCTTATCGTTAGCAACTCCTTTGTCTGTCCAACTGTCTTTCTCTCTCTTTGGGCTCTATCCTATCGTTTACTCCCTACCCCATCCACCTCCGTATTTTCTGCATATAAACTGACGTTTTCCCAGCCACCATCGGTTCTGACGAAAGGTCACCGGACCCAAAACGTTAACTCTGTTTTCTGCTCCACAGATGCTGCCAGACCTGCTGAGCTTTTCCAGCAACTTTGTTTTTGTTCCTGATTTACAGCATCCGCAGTTCTTTTGGTTTTTATGGGATATGTATTTGCTATCTGGTTTTTCACCATTTTCAAAAATAAATATTGTCCTCTATTATTCCCATTCAATTGAATTTCAGAATACCTAGAATCTCCTTCACAACTACAGCACAGATCTTTCCCCATTGTCTTCCCTGGATTTCTGCATTAAATATGAACATTGAAATTTGGAACAGAAGTAGGCCATTTGAGCCTTCAAGCCTTTTCTGCCATTCAGAATTCCATATTCCCATATCCCCTTGATCCTTTTGTCCAACAAAAAACTGATCTACCTCCACCTTTTTAAATATTCAGTGACCTTGCCTCCATTGCCTTCTGAAGTAGAGTTCCAAAGTTAGACAAGTGTCTGAGAGAAGGAAAATGCCCTCAACCTGCATGAGTGCAGCTCTAGCAACACCCAAGAAACTCAACACCCATCCAAGACAGCCTGCTTGATATGACACTACATGCACAAATATCTATTCCCTGTACCACCACTGTACTGAACAGCAGTGTGCGCTATCCTTAGACAGCACCTTCCAAACCTGAGACTGCCTCCATCGAGAAGGACAGGGGCAGCAGATAGTCATACAGCATGGAAATAGGCCCTTCAGCCTATGTTTTTTAAACAGAACTAGTCCCGTTTGCCTGCATTTGGCCAATATTCCTCTAAACCTTTCCTATCCATGTACCTGTCCAAATGTCTTTTAAATGTTGGAATTGATTCACCTCTACCACTTCTCTGGCAGCTCGTTCCAGATATGCACCACCCTTTGCGTGAAAAGATTGCCCCTCAGGGCCCTTTTAAATCTTTCCCCTTTTACCTTAAACCTATGCCCTCTGGTTCTTGATTCCGTTACCCTGGAGAAAAGACCTTGACAACATTCTCCAGGTCCCTAGCATTAACTGTGCAAGCCCTACCCTAGTTTGCCTAACCAAAATGCGACACCTCGCATTTATCTAAATTAAACTTCCATTTGCCATTCTCGGAGCACTGGCCCAGTTGATTGAAATCATCTTGTACTCTTAGATAATCTTGAATGTCCACTATACTACCAATTTTGGCTTCGTCCACAAATTTACTAACCATGCTTTTTGTTGTCTCATTGTAATCGTTTATATAAATGATGAACAGCAGTGGACTCAGTACCGATACTTGCGACATGTTGCTGGTCACAGGCCTTCAGTCCGAAAAACAACCCTTTATCACCACCCTCTGTTTCCTACCATCAAGCCAATTTTGTATCCAGTTGGCCAACTCTCCCTAGATCCCATGTGATCTAACTCTGCTAACCAGTCTACCATGGCTTCTTGTCAAAGCACTTGCCAAGGTCCATATACATAATTTTTATAGCTCTGCCTTCATCTATCCTCTTGGTCAGCTCCTCAAAAAACTCAATCGAGTTAGTGAGACACAATTTTGCACACACAAAGCCATGTTGACTATCCCTAGTCGGTCCTTGCCTTTCCAAATGCATGTAGATCCTGTCTCGCAGAATCCTCTCCAACAACTTAGCTACTATTGATGTCAAGCGGACCGCTCTGTAGTTCCCTGGCTTTTCCATGTAGCCTTTCTTAAATAATGGCACAACGTTATCCATTCTCCAATCTTCTGGCACCTCACCTGTAGCTATTGATATAAATAGCTCTGCTAGGGCCCCTACAAATGTTTCCCCTACAAAGTCCTGGGATACACTTGATCAGGTCCAGGGGATTTATCTACCTTTTATGCATTTTAAAACCTCCAGCACCACCTTTTTGTTTATTGTTTCTTGTGAATGCTTAGAGGCAGTAATCACTTTACATGTTAGCTGTTCCTTTCTCATCCTTTATATTCTCACTTATCTGATTCTTCTCTTGTCCTTGACAAAGATGCTGAAACATTTTGTCTTGTTTAACATGCTGTAGTTGTAACTGTCAGGCTTTGTCTTTTGCCAGTGACTGCTCTTCCACACTTTTGCGTTTTCAGACCCACCTCACCCATATCCTTTTACGGGTTGGCAAGTTAATTTCTCTTTTGTTCATTCCACAATTTTTCTTTTTATTTATCTATTTAGGTATGTTAACAGGGAGGCGATGGCCTAATGGTATTATCGCTGGACTGTTAACGCAGAGACCCAGATAACGTTCTGGGGACCCGGGTTCGAATCCCGCAATGGCAGACGGTGGAATTTGAATTCAATAAATATCTGGAATTAAGAGGCTAATGATGACCATGAATCCATTGTCGATTGTTGGAAAAACTCATCTGGTTCACTAATGTCCTTTAGGGAAGGAAACTGCCATCCTTGTCTGGTCTGGCGTACATGTGACTCCAGACCCACAGCAATGTGGCTGACTCTGAACTGCGGGATGGGCAATAAATGTTGCCTAGCCAGCGACGCCCTCATGCCGTGAATGAATAAAGGAAAAAAAAGTTTCTAATTTTGACATATGAATGTTGTATGCTGAGCATAGTGCTGAAGTGTTGAACTATGTGCCTCTACAACCCTCAATTCAATTTCATTTTGGAGCTTCCTCGATCTCTTGTAACACTGTTCAAACAATGAGACTCTAGATCTTTGGTGCCCCTGAATCCCAGATCATGTTAAATTTAATCAAAAAAAAATTGAGGCATTTGGCCTATCTTACAAATGACTCAGCATATGAATTTTGGTACCAGTGTGATGCTCGGCCTGCAGGCTGTATGTCCCAAAGTCTGGCAGATCATAACAAACAATATATCCCTACAGCTATTTGCAACAAGTAAGCTACTGCCTGAACCCTCCCAACTCACTTATAAAACTTGACAGTATCTTATGCTGGATGTGATTCTGCGGTTGGACAGTGTTTGCTAAACCAGGTGTAGGATTAATTATGTTGGCAACCTTATTAGAATTGTCAGTCAGGCCCATAGTGTTACACACATATATAAAACAGGGTTCTGTTTGTTATAGACAGAGCGCATACACTCACTGTGGGTGTTTCAACTGAACAAAATAGGTGACAGCTATTCTTCAGCTAATTTCTTGGGGCAGTGACTTGACCAATTAACCTGCCTGGTTTAAAATTTAAACAAAGCTTGATAGTTAACTGACAACAGTCACTATTAATTGTTGCATTCTCCATTGAAATGTTTGTACCAGAGTCCATTTGCCAGTTCATCAGTGCTGTCCTCTCATACAGAATAAATGGTGTTTCCCCTTTCCTTTAGTAATTCTTATGAATTGTCCTAATGAGTGCAAAGCAAAAAACTATATTTAGTAGTGCTCTATCTCAGGTGTTTACATTTGGAAACTGTAGAAATCCTTGTGCTGATTTAATTTAGTGATATTCTTAAACTGCCTATGTGCTCAGCTGTGTATATGTTTTCAACTAGGAGAACAGTAAAAAGCTGAAGATGAAGTTTCCACCTAAAATTCCGAACAGGAAGCCAAAAAACAAAACTAGTAAAGGAGGCATAACACAGCCAAACCTCAATGACAGCCTAGAGATTAGCAAACTGGATTCTTCAGTCATTTCTGAAGGCAAAGTCTCCTCAGTTACACCTCAAGTGCAGGCCTTTAATATACAGAAAGCAGCTGCAGGTAAGTGCCATGTCTCTGGAATCACCTTGTAATGGGTTGACTCAGTCTGCCTTCACAGACCAAAAATACTTTATAATGTATGTGGTGGTTCTGTGACCCAGTGTCTTTTACATATATTGTGATGACTTCAAAGTCTTCTTGTTTGGGTGTGTGTGCATCCTTGCACTAATAGTTTAATTTATCTGGGATAAAACTGCTTTACCCCTTTTTATTCCCGCCCCCAGTCAGCATGTCGTTTAACTTAAGATTTTTACTGTTCTCGTCTGTTGTTTCTTTCCCCTTTTAAGTTTCTTCTCTGATTCCTTGCTGTGAAATGTTTCATTGACATTTGCTACATTCTGGGACCCTTTCCTTGATGTCAGAATGTTTCACTTAGTTGTATCACAGCTATGCTCAATTCTGGCCTCCCTCGAATCCTCAACCTTCTGCAGCACCAGGAGTCCTGGTTGATTTTGGTTTGTGCTCCCCTTGCCCAACAAGGCTGTGTGTTGAGACCAAATGCTCATGTATCAACTGACTCTTTGTAACTACAAACTCCATCACACTTCATTTATCAAAGAAAAATTCTGCTTTTTCAAATAATTTGCAATGTTTGAGTAGTTTTTGCTGATTATTCCTGCTGTAGGACCTAAACTTTCCAGTTCCCAATTGTAAATTGTCTACATTGTCTAGTGGCTTGCTCCTATGCATAAATCCTGGACTCCTAAAATTTCAGCACAAGAGGCCGTCATTGGGCCCATCATCTCCTCAGTCATCTTCCTTTTGAAATATGAAGAGCCCAAATTGCTCCAGTGTTTCCACAGAATTCAGTCCTGTGACACTTGGTTCTTCTCTGTACTGCCTTCTTTGCTTGTCTACTTGCTGTCTTGTGAGACACATGATAGCCAGTCCAGTGGGGTCCCACAGGCGCCAATGTTGGAGCTCTTGCTGATTGTGGTTTATATAAATGTTACAAACTTGAATGCATTGGAGGGTTAATCTGTAAATTTGCAGATGGCACAAAAATTGGTGGGATGGTAAATAATGAGGAGGTTAGCTTTAGAGTACAGGAAGATATAGATGGGCTGGTCAGATGGCCTGATTCAGTGGCAAATGGAATTCATCCTGATCAGTGAGATGATACACTTGTCAGGACAAACAAGACAAAGGGATATATGATGTAAAGTATGGAAGCACCAAGGATCAGAGAGACCTTTGGTGTGCATGTACACCAGTTCCTTAAAGTCTCATGACCGGTTAAGAAGGTATATGGTATAGCTGTCTTTATGAGCAGAGGCAGAGAGCTTAAGAGTAGGGAGGTTATGTTGGAACTGTGTAAAATATTATTTAATTCACAGCTCGTGTGCAAGCCACAGCTCATGCAGTTCTAGAATCCACATTGTAAGAGGGATGTGATAGCACTGGAGAGGGTACAAAGGAGATTTACCAAGATCTTGCCTCAGCTGCAAAGTTTATGAAGAGTAATTGGATAGACTGGGGTTGTTTTCCTTGGGGCAGAGGAGACTGGGTGGAGAGGGACGTGATTGGCGTGCATAAAATTATGAGGGGTATAGACAGGGTGGACAAAGTATTTCAAATTTCAAAGTACATGTACTTTTTTTTAATTCACCCATGGGATGTGGGCATTCCTGGCTGGGCCAGCATTTATTGCCCATCTCTAGATGCCTTGAAGGTCATGGTGAACTGCCTTCTTGAACCGCTACAGTCCATGTGCTGTAGATACTGGTAGAGGTATGAAGAAGATATAACTTGCTTGAGCAAGGAAAAAGGCCAAGCAAAAACATGACACTTTTATGAAATAGTAACAAAGATGAGCGTTAAAAAATGCTAAATAGCAAAAGTAACTAAAAACCTTTTTTGCCTTTGACTTGAGAAGTAGAGGTAGAGAGAAACAGACTGAGCACTAAGTTCTGATCACTGGTCACAGTGTTGAGAGAAGGGTGAAAGGATTTGGACCAAGTTAAGGAGTTGGATTGAACTAGCACTATTCATGCGTTCACTTTGCAGGCTTTGAGCTGGTTTTGGTGGAATTTGTCTGAGAGTGAGTGTCAGAATGAGGTTGCCTTTCAGTCTGTATAGTTTTCCTCCTTATGGCCTAGTTTATTTGTAGATTTTTGGAGAGGAAACAGGGTATGCATCTGGTATGCACACTTGCATAGCTAACCTAACTTATGATGTTATGATCACTGTTCCCTAACAGCATCTGTACTGAGATTTGAATTACTTGACATTACATTCCTCAGAACAATGTGCACCAGTGCGTCATCTTCATTTGTATTAGAAGCTTATTGATCTGCAAAATTCTGGTATACTTTTCCTTTCTCTCCATCTTCACATGATTTCTTTGCAGTCAGGGACAAGTTGATATCCTTCATTTAGAAATGCATTTAAATTCTTCAATAAGAATAACCTGTTCAGAATCTCACTGCCTGATTTATCTAGTATCAGAAATGTTATTCAGGGTCTTACTGAAGTAACCCAGAGGGCTCATTTCCTTAAGCCTGATGTAGTGATAATCTTTTGGGCTTATTGTCTGCTTAGTTGTGGGGGGTTATTCTCTATCATCTAATGATGAGACTTCCGTTTTGTTTTTAAACAATGCCAGATGGACTGATGAACCTGCTGCGTGAAATGGGCAAAGGCTATTTGGCACTTTGTTCTTACAACT
Source organism: Rhincodon typus (assembly GCF_021869965.1). Classification (NCBI taxonomy): domain Eukaryota; kingdom Metazoa; phylum Chordata; class Chondrichthyes; order Orectolobiformes; family Rhincodontidae; genus Rhincodon; species Rhincodon typus. The sequence continues at coordinate 648,040 of NC_063361.1, read as the reverse complement.
GTAAAGATGCAATCAGTATCCTGAGTCAGCTGCCATCACATCACTACAACACTGGTTGGGTACTGTGTCAGATAGGCAGAGCACATTTTGAGCTGGCTGAATATATGCAGGTAAGTGGACGGTTGAACTAACAAAACATGTTTGAAATTGTTCTTGGGAACTTTGAATAACCTAAGCGTATAGGACCAGCATGTTCCTGTGAAAGTAAAGAATATGGATGATAACAGAAATTGTGAGCTTAGTCATAAAAAAAAAGGAGGCAACTGTTAGGTTTAGGAAACTGAAGACGAAGACAAAGCCCTCGAGGATGTAAAGAATAGGAAAGAACTTAAACAAGGAATTAGGACTGCTAAAAAGGGGCCTTAATATTCTTGGCTAACAGGATTAAGGAAAATCTGAAGGCATTGTCAATGTAAGTGAGGCACGAGTGTAGCTAGGGAAAAACAAAGTCTACTCATGATAAAGGAGGAATATATGCATGGAGCTGGAGGAAGTGGGTAAGGTCATTAACAAAGGATAAAGACTTGGTGGATAGTGAGTCTCGCAAGGTGTATATAAGACAGGTCAATATGAAAAAAGGTGGTGGTGTTGGATGTTTTGAGAAGCATTAAGATAGATAACTCCCCAGGACTTGAGGGAGGCGAGGAAGCAAATTGCTGGGCCTTGTATGAAATCTTTGTATTATCTTAGTCACAGGCAAGGTTCCAGAGGACTGGAGAATAGCAAACGTTGCTGCTTTGCTTAAGAAGGGCAATAGGGATAATCTGGGAAATTAGAGGCTGGTGAGTCTTATGTCACTTACGGGGAAATTACTGGAGGAGATTCTTAGGAACAGGATATACTCCTATTTGGAAAAATATGGACTTATTACCGATAGGAAGCATGGCTTTGTGCAGGATTGAGTATTTTTGAGGAAGTGACAAAGACGATTTGAGGGTAGGGCAGTGGATATTGTTTGCATGGACTTTAGTGAGGTCCTTGACAAGGTCCCTTGTGGCAGGCTGACACAGAAGGTGAAGTCATATCGGATCTGCAGTGAGCTGGTAAGATGGATACAATCTCTGTCTTATAGGATAGAGAACACTGGTGGAAGGGTGTTTTCCTGACTAGGGATTTGTGACCAGTAGTGTTTCACAGGGATCAGTGCTGGGACCCCCATTGTTTGTCATATATATGAATGATTTTGGAGGAGAATGTAGGTGCCCTGATCAGTAAGTTTACAGATGGCACAAAGATTGGGGGAGCTGAGGATAGTGAGGAGGATTGCTAGAGGATGCAACAGGATATAGATAGACCGTAGACTTGGACAGAGAAATAGATGGAATTTAATCCACACAAATGTGAAGTAATGCATTTTGGAAGGTTGAATGCAGGAGGGAAATATACAGTGAATGGCAAAACCCTTAGAAGCATTAACATAAAGAGGCATCCAGGTGTACAGGTCCAAAAATACCTGAAATTTGCATGTGGATAATGTGGTTAAGAACGCATATGGCATGCATTGGCCTGTCATAGTGTATAAAAATTAGCAAGTCATGTGGTAGCTATTTAGTTAGGCTGCGTTTGGAATATTGCATGCAGTTCTGGTCACCACACTGCCAGAAGGATGTGGAGGCTTTGCAGATGGGCCAGAAAAGGTTTATAAGGATATTGCCCGGTTTGGAGGGTATTAGCTATGAGTAGAGATTGGACAAATTTTGTTTGTTTTCACTTGAGTGTTGAAGGATGAGGGACAACCTGAATAGAAGTTTACAAAATTGAGAAGCATGGATGGAATGGATAGTCAGAGTCTCTTTTTCTCAAGGTTGAAATGTCAATTACTAGAGAATGTAGGCTTCAGACAAACAGGGAAAACTTAAAGTAGGTGAGAGCTGGGTTTTTTTCAACCAAGCGTGTTTGGGTGCCTGGAATGTACTGCCAGAGGTGGTGACAGAACAACAGTAATATGGGCGGCACGGTGGCTCAGTCGTTAGCACTGCTCCCTCACAGCGCCAGGGGCCCAAGTTTGATTCCCCCTTGGGCAACTGTGTGGAGTTTGCACATTCTCCTCATGTCTGCTTGGGTTTCCTCCGGATGCTGCAGTTTCCTCCCACGGTCCAAAGATGTGCAAGTTAGGTGGATTGACCATGCTAAATTGCCCATAGTGAACAGGGATGTGTAGATTAGGTGGGTTAGGGGAATGCGTCTGGGTGGAATGCTCTGAGGGTCAGTTTGGACTTGTTGGGTTGAAGGGCTTGTTTCCACACTGTAAGGGTTCTATGGATTTAAGAGGCATCTTGACAAGTGCGTGAAGAGGCAGAAAACAGTGGGATTTGGACAGTAGAAACAAAAGGTTTTTAGTTCAGAAAGGCTTTGTAGGTCCCTGAACACTATAGTGGGCCGAAAGGCCTGTTTCAATGCTGTGCTGTTCTGTTCTTTGTTCTTTAACTGAGTGATCTTGACAAGATGCACGTCGAAAGGATGTTTCCTCTCATTGTCCAATCTTGAACTGGGGTTACTGTATAAAAATCAAGAGACACCCGTTTAAAACAAGACAAAAGGAGAATTTGTTTCCTGAAAGTTGAGAAGTTTTTGGAATAGTTTATCACAAGAATTTAAGGCATAGATAAATAGATTCTGATAAGCAAGGGAGCAAAAGTTTATGAAGGGAAATCAGAAATCTGGCGTAATCAGATCAGCCACAATCTTATTGAATGACAGAGCAGGCTTGGAAAGCCAAATGGCAACTCATACTCCCAATTTGAATAATCTTATGTACCAGTTAATGGAATGAAAACTATTCTAGCTCAAAAAAACAAGCGAGATGCATAGAACAGAAAGGTCTGCTTTCCCCACACCAGAAAGGAGCTCTCTGGAAATGGCAGGCAATGACTAATCAAGTTTTCAACTAAAAGTGGTTTAACAGGAACAGTTGTGGAATATGACCAGCAGCTTACTAGTCAATGATCCAACTGTCTGTTCAAGTGGACATACAAATTTCTGTTTCAAAGGTAAAGGAATTCCTCTTAAGTGTTATGATCAATATCATCCCTGAAAATGCAAAATTTGGTCACCAATTCAGTGTTGCTTGAGATCCTATTGTACATAAATAAATGACAGTTTGTTTGAATTTCAGTAGTAATTGATTGCTGAAATACCTATGGTTGTTATAAATACTTAGTCCTCTTCTCCCCCACCTTGAATGGAACCGCAGGATGAAAAATCGTTCCATCACTACGCTCAACATCTGTAGGCCATACATTCTTGTCTACTCCAAAAGGTGCTAAGCTAGAATTTAAGCCATATCAAATGTCGGAATACATTTGGCAGGTCAGACGGATCAAGCATTCAGCCTCCCCGAATGTGGCCCGCGACTAACCGCCTCTGCTGATTCTTGTGCTGGCTCATTGTCTCTAATGCTGCCAACTTAATTCTGTATCTGAAGTTCTTTTCTCCCATTTCAGGCAGAGAGGATATTTTCAGAGGTGAGGCGCATTGAGAGCTTCCGGGTAGAGGGTATGGAGATCTACTCCACTACATTGTGGCACCTACAGAAGGATGTGACTCTGTCTCTCCTCTCCAAGGATCTGACTGAGATGGATAAAAATACGCCAGAGGTGCGTTGTCACTTGATCTCTTTTAAAGGGACTCATATGGAATTGTATTTAAGGTGGAGCTCAAAAGAGTAGTTGAGAACCAGAGAATACAGTATTGCAGGCCTGCAGATCCTGTTAGACATTGCAGCCTTCCTGTCCACACTTCGAGTTTTCAAGATACCAACAGGAAAAGACGGGAGACAAAGAAACTATTTCTGCAGGTTGGGTGTTTGAGAACTCTGAGATGTAGTCTGAGAATTTGGGCAAGACTGTTCAGGAGAGATGTTAGGAAGCACTTCTACACACACGGAAGATATTTGGAATTCTCTTCCATAAATGCAGTGGATGCTGATTCATTTGTTCATTTTAAATCTGAGAGAGAGAATTTTTTATTAAACAAAAGTATTAAGGGATCTAGGCCGAAGGTAGGTGTATGGAGTTAGGTCACAGATCAGCCATGATCTCATTGAATGGTGGAACAGGCTCGAGGAGCTGAATGGTCTACTCCTGTTCCTGTGTTCCTCTTTAAAGAGGACAGATTCTTCCTGGATTACACTATTCGATAAATCTCCCTTCAGTCTCCTTTGTTTCAAGGAGAACAGCCACAACTTCTCCATCTGATCTTGTAGTTAAATTCCCTCATTTCTGGAACCATTTTTGCAAAGCTCCTCAAGGACTGCCTATCATTCTTAGTGTAGTGACTGGAACTATATGCAATATTCTAGTTGTGGCCTAATCAGAACTTTTATAAAAGTTCAGTAAACTTCAAGGAATCATAAAATGTTTGTGCTGGTCCTCTGCAGAAGCAATTCACCTAGTGCCACTTGCTTGCCATTCCCCTGTAACGCTGCACACATTTCATTTTCCGATGATAATTGAATTCTCTTCTTGAATGTCTTGATTATATCTATCTTCACCATGCTCTCAGGCAGTACTTTTTGGATCTTAACTGCTTATTGTGTTGCGGGTAGAAAACTTTTCCTCATGTTCCATTGCTTTCTTTGCCAATTACTTTAAATCTACGCCTTCTGATTCTCGATCCTTTAAGCAATGGAAGCAGTTTTTTTACCCTATGGAGAATGCCGAAAATGGAAACCAATAAAAGGGTGTGTGATGGATGTGTCGTGGTAATAATGGAGACCTGCCTCAAAAAAAAAAGTGGAAAAATAAGCTGAACAATTAGAGTTTAACCTCAGTGGTGGGAATTAGTAACAGTAATATAGATAAAATTAACATTTACTTGGATTATATATGGTTTACTTAAGGGAAGACACCATTACTTTGTAGGCAGATCATGTTTAACTAATTGGATTTTTTAATTTTTTAAATTTTTAATTAGACTTTTTTTTTCAAAGTTGCAGGTAATGGGATTATCATAGTATACGTGATCTACCAGAAGGGTTTGATAAAAGGCTTTTCAGCAATGTTAATGCCCATGGAATAAAAGGGACTGTGAATAGAAAAAAATTGCAGGGCTTCTGGGAAAAGACAGATGTATGAAAGTAGCTGAATTATTCTTGCACAGATTTGTCTTGGACATGATGAATCGAGTGGTTTCCTTTTGTGGTTCTGATTCTACACTACGAAAAGGAAAATTCGCTGTATGGACTGGATTGTATTGACTTCCAGAAGACATTATTTTAATTTAGGCAAATGTATTTGTCAGTTGGACTATAGTAAAAAGCCTCGAGGTGATGCATAGAACAGAAATAGGTCTGCGTCTTGAGCACGGTACAAGTTTTGAATGGAGCACGTAGCAAAGAATCTGAGTTTCTTTTGGCTAAAAACACCTACGAAATCTGACAAAATGCTAATTTGAAAAAGATTTATATCTGGCAAATCGCAAAACACTTTCTTCTGGTCAGTGGTGCAGTTAATCGAGGGGATAATTTTAAAATATTACTTTTAAGGTATTTTTTATGCGGATAGGTGGTAGAAAACCAGATACCCACTTCAAAAATGAAGGAAAATATGCCTATTTTTAAAGGGAATAATTTGAAAAGATGCAGTTGTCATTGTTCAAAATGAGCTGCTGTCCAATTCAGAATTACCTAATAGATTTGCTTATGCTGACTTTCTTTAGAAAGTTAGCTGCTTTCTGGAATTGCCTCAAAATTTAAACTCCTGAACAGTTCAGTGCTATATTAGGAAATTCATTTTTACTGTACATTTTAGACCAGATGGTTTATCACAGATGAGTTCGAATGTCACATAATAAGACATTTCATCTATCATGTGCTGTTCCAATTTGAGTTTCTGACCAGTTCTCTCATTTTCATTATTCCACTTCCTCTTGTTTAAAGTTTTTAGTCACTACATGAAGTTCTCTTCTCAATTCTTGTTCTTTCAATTTCTTCTATATATATTTATTCTTTCCATCCTTGTAAATTTATTCAAGTCCATGTTTGGTATCTGAACTACTTGCACCCATTAACATAAAAGGGAAGCAGTGTGTATTGGTATAGTCACTGAACTAGTAATTTAGAACCACTGGTATAATGCTGTGGCGACAGGGTTCTAATCCCCCACTGTAATTGGTAAAATTAACAAAGATGTAATTAATTAATTAATCTGGAATTATAAGATGGTCCAGTGGCAACCATGAAATAATTTTCAACTGTTGCTTAAAACAAAAAGATCACCAGCTGGTTTGCAGCTGCCCTCACCTGATTTGGCCTAGATGTGACACCAAACCCAATAGCAATGTAATTTGATTCTCACCTGCTCTCTGACATGGTTCTCGGGCATTTGGGGATGGACAGTAAATGCTATTTTGTCAGCAATGCCCAATTTCTGTGAATGGATTTTTAAAAAATTAACACGTTGCTTCAAATCTGATCTTGCTTCAGTTACTCCTCCATCTAGTATATGACCCATCTGCCTCTTCATTTTTTTTGTTCTTGGTTCACTCTATTTCTCATTGCTCACTGACTAATGTACTCTCATATGGGACCACCTCAGGTGAAACCAATTGCACAGGCCACTAATCTAGCACAACACCCAGTTCTAACACATGTCCGTGTGTTTACAGATGCTGGAAATTTGGATTGTTCATTTCATGTTTGAGTTTTTTGAAAAGAATCCTCGATCAGACAGCTGACCCTGTTCAATAACTTAAAAACAAAGTGCTGAGAAACTCCGGTCTCTCAGCATCTGTAAAAAGAGAAACCTTTCAAGTCCAGTCACCCTTCATTGGAAACTGAGTTTCTCCAGCACTCTGTTTTCGTTTCAGATTTCCAGCTTCCACAGTTTTTTGTTTACTTTTGTGTTCCTTGTGTGTCCTTTTTCCTTGGATGGTGATGGCTAGCACGAGGGGACATGGCTTTAAATTGAGGGGTGATAGATATAGGACAGATGTCAGAGGTAGGTTCTTTACTCGGAGAGTAGGAAGGGTGTGGAATCCCCTGCCTGCAACAGTAGTAGACTCACCAACTTTAAGGGCATTTAAATGGTCATTGAATAAACATATGGATGATAATGGAATGGTGTAGGTTAGATGGGCTTCAGATTGGTTTCACAGGTCGGCGCAACATCGAGGGCCAAGAGGCCTCTACTGCGCTGTTATGTTCTATGTTCAATTAATGTTTAGACTTGGACTTGAGATGAAGATACACCAAGCATTGCCAAATTGTCAGTTTTCATTATTCGTTGTAGATTTTGAGAGTCTGATTAGTTTGATCCTTAAAGCAATGCTTCTGTTGCCCTGTATTGGGTTAATTGATGCGTGGAAATGAGTGCAGGCATACAGTTGCTCTGAATTTTTTTCATTCCTCATACAGGCTTGGTGTGCAGCAGGGAACTGCTTCAGCTTGCAGCGAGAGCATGATATAGCAATCAAGTTCTTCCAGAGAGCCATTCAAGTGGATCCAAACTTTGCTTATGCATACACTCTCCTTGGTCATGAGTTTGTATTAACAGAAGAGTTGGATAAAGCACTGGCCTGTTTCAGAAATGCAATTCATGTAAACTCTCAACACTACAATGCCTGGTAAGCACAAGTTATTTGTGTAAAGTAACTGCTGAAGCAGCTGAGGTTTTGCTGCAGTGGGTAATGCTGCCTTTTTTTGGATGAGAAGAAGCAGCATACTCCTGTTTTTTTTTTTTTGGTGGGAAATCTGGGTCTTCGCTTGATAGATGTAAGCTGAATGCGCAGTCAGATTGAAACAACTGATTTAATTGTGGCTATTAATTAAAAACAGTAAGTGCACTGCATTGAACAGCAAACATATCACCTTGTGATGATATAAAATTCACTGCTTAAAGTGTATGGAAACAAGTTTGTAGTTCCAAGGTAGCCATTCAGACCATTGTATTGTGTAATCATGAGATATAAAAGACCAATTAATTAACTTTTATATTCCTCCTTGAATTTGAAGCCCACTTAAAAATCATTTCTGAGGATCTAGATTCGAATCATGCTGAGGCAGATGGTGGAATTTGAATCCAATAAAATATCTGGAATGAAGAATCCAACGATGCCTATGAGAATCCACTGCTGATTGTCAGAAAAGCCCACCTGGACCACTAATGTCCTGCAGGAAAGCTGCCATCCTTGCCTGGTCTGGCCAAAATGTGACTCCAGAACCATAGCCATGTGGTAAACTCTCAACTGCCCTCTGAAATGGCATAGCAAGCCATTCCATTGTATCAATTGCTACAAAATCCCAACAGAGAAGTGAAAACCAGGTAAACCACCTCACATCAACTTAGACATCCGAACAGGCAATGGCAAAAACAGCTCTGTTGACCCTATGAACATGCCAAAATTGCAAGAGCATCTTGCACACAAGTCAAACAACAGCCTGACGTAGTCATAGTCACGGACTTTTACTACACTGACAACATCCCAGACACCACCATCATCATCCCTGGATATGTCCTGTCCCATCAGTGATATACAGTCGGGAGGGAGTTTCTTTGGGAGTCCTGAATATTGACTCCAGAGCCAAAACATGTCATGACACTGGGTTTAACATTGGCAAGGAAACCTCCTTCAGATTACCAAGTATCATTCTCCCTCAGCTGGTGAATCAGTATTCCTCCATGTTGATCAACACATGGAGGATACATTAAGGATGGCAAGGGTGCAAAATGTACTCTGGGTGGGAGATTTGACTGTCATCGACCAAGAGTGGCTCGGCAGTAGCATTATTGATTGATTGATTGATTTGGTCAGGTTATAAACCACATAGCCGCAAGACTGGGTCTGCAGCAGGTTGTGAAGGAACCAACGAGGGAAAAACGTACTTGACCTCATCCATATCAGCTGCCTGTTGCAGATACGTGTCTGCATGACAGTATCGGTAAAAGTGACCACTGCACAAGTCTTGTGGAGACAGAATACCCTCCATTGTGTTGCATGGCAAATGGGACAGACATTGAACAGATCTAGCAACTCAAGCATGGGTATCCAAGGGACACTGAGGGCCATCACCAACTGCAGAACAATACTCTAATGTAATCTGGAACTTTATGATCTGACGTCCCTCAATCTGTCACTACCATTAAGCCAGGGGATCAACCCTGGTTCAATGGAGTGGGCAGGAAGGCATGCCAGGTGCAGCAAAAGCATACCTATAACTGAGGTATCAGTCTAGTGAAGCGACCAAACAGGACTACATACATGCCACGTGGAATAAGTAGCAGGTGATAGACAGGGCAAAGCGATCCCACTGTGGATCATATCTAAGCCCTGCTGTCCTGCTGCATCCAGTCATGAATGGTGGTGGAAAACTAAACAACTCACTGGAGGAGACAGCTCCAATAAATAACCCCATCCTCAATGATGGGAGAGCTCAGCACATCAGTGCAAAAGATAAGGCTGACGCATTCACAGTGATCTACATGCCGTGTGGATGATCCAGCTCGGCCGCCTCCAGTGGTTTTCAGTGTAGGAGCATTACCCCCTGACAGGGGACAAAGACTCAGGATGCAGGCAGGATTCCACGTGGCACGTATGTAGTCCTGTTTGGTCGCTTCACCAGACTGATACCTCATTTATAGGTATGCTTTTGCTGCAGGATTCGGGCAAGTGGCAGACTTTTGTTCAAGCAACAAGTAGTTAATGCAGGTAGAGGGCCAAAGATTTTCCGCTGAATCTGGTTTCGACGTGAGAACCGTCATTCTCTTAATTTATGGGTCAGATCAGAAGAGAGATCAATGACATACGCTGATTTTTTTACAGTGAAATACAGCATCTTTGTACCTTTTGTGCTACAATAATCACATACAACACGGTCACTGTGTCCTTCCCCCTTATTCCATACACCTAATAAATGATCGGCATTCCTATGGACAGCCCTAGCTTCCCGTGATCTGTGTTTAAACAGACATTGTAATCTCCATGCCTCGGGATCTTTCTATGCATCCTATTCACCTTCCAAAGTTATTGGTTATACTCCTTCGGGTCTGTCCCAGACTTGCTTATCTCTTAGGGCTGTTTGAATTCTGTTATCCATTGTATTCCAAGTGCTATCTCTATTAAAATCTGTTATTCCTCTCCATTTTTCCACTGTCCCAATTATAAAAAATACAAAAGACAGTTGGTTTTAACTGATTGCTATACGATTCATATTAATTTCTGTTATAAAGTCAGTAAAAAAAATTAAGTCCAACTGTTAGTACTTCGTAACTAATAAGTTGTGAACAATCTAATTTGTTCAGGATTTACCAGGCATCTTTTCAGAGATCCTAGATCATAGAATCCCTACAGCGTGGAAACAGGTCCTTTGGCCTAACAAGTCTACACCATCCCTCAGAGCATCCCACCCAGATCTATCCCTATAACCCACCTAATCTACACATTCCTGAACACGAGGGGTAATTTAGCTTAGCCAATCCACCTAACCTACACATCTTTGGACTGTGGGAGGAAACCGGAGCACCCGGAGGAAACCCATGCACACGGGGAGACCGTGCAAACTCCACACAGACAGTCGCCTGAGGGTGGAATCGAACTCAGGTCCCTCGTGCTGTGAAGCAGCAGTGCTAACCACTGAGCCACCGTGTCACCCGTACAGGAGAATGTCAGGAGTGGGATAAGGAAAGTACTTCCTGATACCAATTAATTTTCACATCTAGGCTTTAAATGTTTTTCTCCTGATGCTTCAGTTATACTTTGGTTATATGTGTATCTATAATTATGTCAATCTATCTCTGATTATCTGAAGAATCTTTAACTCGAACTTATTTCTTAGTACTGTGAATAACTCCCAACATCCTTCCATTAATAAGGCTGGAATCAATCACTTGTCTATCCTTTGGCATCCTCTTATCAAACTGTCTCAGATGGTTGCTTGTAGGACCTTCCGTTCACCTTGGAGTAGCGCTATTCAAAGGTACCATTACGTTTCATTTAAATGTTGGAGCAGACTGCTACTTCTTTTTATCCCTTGTCGGCCATTTTTGTGTCTTCCAAACAAGGGCAGCCCTTTCACTCAACATGAGAGATGTCAGTCTGCTAAAATTATTCACTGCATGTTCACATTCGGAGGCAATGTATTCTTCCAAGGCTATGAGCCCTGACAACTTTCCAGCAAAGTTCAGAAGACTTGTACCCCAAAAATTGCCACACTCTTGTCAAGCTATTCAATACAGTTACAACACTGGCATCTACTTGACAATGTAGAACATTGCACAGGTATATCCTCTATATAAAAAGCAGGACAAATCCAACCCACACAATTACTGCCATCAGTCTACTCTTGATCATTAGTAAAGTGATGGGAGGTATCAACAGTGCTATCGAGTAGCACCTGTTCAGTGATGCCCAGTTTGGGTTCTGCCAGGGCCACCTGAGCTCTTGACCTCATTACAACCTTAGTTCAAACATGGACACGGGAGCAGAATTCCAGAGGTGAGGTGAGAGTGGCAGCTCTTTGCAACAAGGCCACATTTGAGCAGGTGTGGCATTGAGGAGCCCTAGCAAAACTGGAATCAATGGGAATTGAGGGAAGAAATGTTTCTCCACTGGTGGGTGTCATGCCTGGCATATAGGAAGATTGGTTGTTGGAGGGCAGTCATCTCAGCTCCAGGACAGCTCTGTAGGAGTTTCTCAGGAAAGTATCCTAGGCCCAACCATCTTCAGCTCCTTAATCAATGACCTTCCCTCTATCACAAAGTCAGAAGTGGGAATGTCTGCTGACTCTGCAATGTTCAGCACCATTTGTGATTCATTAGATACTGAAGCAGTCCATGTTCAAATGCAATAAGATTAGGACAATATCTAGGCTTTGGCTGAAAAGTGGCAAGGAACATTCGCACCTGTCAGTCAGAGACAACCTAACTAGACTCTTGACGTCAGTGATTTTTATCCCTTACTGTCAACATCCTGGGGCTTACCATTGATCAGAAATGCAACTGGAGTAGCCAAATAAATACTGTAGCTGCAAGAACAGGTTAAAGACTAGCAATATTGCAGTGAGTATCTCACCACCTGACTCCCCAAAACTTGTCCACCTGTCTATAAGGCACAAGTCAAGAGTGTGATGGAACAGTCAAGAAGGTTGACACTATCCAAAACAAAGCAGCCCACTTCATTGGCAGCACGTCCATAAACATCCACTCCCTCTATCAACAACCAGTTGTGTACCAATGAGATGCACTGCAGAAATTCCGTGAAGATCCTCAGCACCTTTCAAACCAATGACTGCTTCCATCTAGAAGGACAAGGGCAGCAGATACCTTAGGAGCACCTGTAAATTCTCCTCCAAGGCACTTGCCATTCTGACTTGGAAATATATTGCCGTTCCTTCACTGTCGCTGTGTGAAAATCCTGAAATTCCCTCCCTACAAGCATTGTACGTCTACCAACAGCTCACCACCGCCTTCTCAAGGACAGTTTGGGACAGGCAATAAATACTGTCTCGCCAGGAAACTCAGATCCTGCGAGTGAATTAAAAAAAATTAATTTTGCAATCTAAAAGTTAAGTCTAATTCAGACAAATCAGTTAAATGTGAATGCAAAATTTAGCTTTTAGATTAGGTTTGTTTATTTAGGCAGAGAATTCACCTAATAGTAGTATGATTCAAAAGTCCAAGAATCATCTCGGTAACCTATTTTAGCTCTTCAATGTTTTGTAAGGGCATCATTCCTGATGTTTTTGACTAGACAACAGTGAAGCTAACTCTGTTGTTATACTTTTGCTATTACTAAGAGTTTTGCACTTTCTAGATATCACCTTTTGAAATTGCTTCTGTGAATTCCGGTATTCCTCCCTGCGTGGTAATCTTTGCTTAATATTTACATGGTTGATTCTGGGGAATGCTGTGTAATTGTTTAATTTTGTTCTGCTTGTTTTTTGCAAAAAAAAACATGTTAATCTTTTTCTTTATGGGTCTGCAGTTCCATTGCTGTTTGTGTGTTTGATAAAACATATATTAACCTGCTTATCTGGTGTTGAATGACAGATTGTTCACTTCACAGTCCCTGAAGGCTTCATGAAAATATTTGAATTAGCTTGAAAATGGGCTTTCCATTGTGTGCGTTGGAAATTGGGCTGATGTTTGAGCACTTTATTATATGTAGGACGTGGCTTGGTGGCAGTTGAGAGTTCTTGATGCCAGCACTACAGTAATGGCTGAAGGAAGGCATCATCCTCTGGGGAGATGGCATAGTGCACCAGTGAAAGAGTGAGGCACACCAGACAAGTGAATTGCTGGACTAGCTCACAAGGAGGAAATTTTCCTTGGTGAAGTAGGTCCTAAGTCCTTTTTGACTCAGTAGGTTTCGCATTATCAGGAAGGAGAGATCACATCCTGAGTGAGATGCAGCCCAAATGAATATACAGTTCAGGGAATTTAGAGGTGTTATGAGAATAGAACTGGTAAATCTTTAATTTTAAACTGGAAAAAGAAGTCTAGTGAAAAAGTTAGAAAAGTAGCTCACTCAGCTGATTTGATAACCATCCCTCAATCACCTGAAGCTTGATTTGGACCTTAATGGGTATTAATTACTATTGAAGCTTAACAAGTGTGAGTCATCTCAGCTTACCTTACGGTGATTTCAGAGAGGGGCCTGTTCAAAGTGCATAATCAGTACGCTTTGCAAGGAGAGCTCACATCCAGAATGAGAGACAGCCCAAGTGAGAATGTAGTTTTTTGGGAATTTATGGGCAGAATGGGAAGCAGTGCTTTCTGCTTGCTTTTTTGGCTCGTAGTTTGTAAGGTTTTTTGAAAAGGATAAATTGAAATCCAGGATGGGGGGGCCCAGCACAAGTGTGACATCACAGGTAAGCCATAAGTTCAATGGCTGATGATCGGTACTAATTTGTCTTATGTATTATAGGTTACTTTCAGATTGAAGGCAATTGGGGAAATATTTAGTGTACAAACTAAAAGACCAGAATGAAAGTTTTTAAAGATCAATTGATGAATTAAGTAATGAAAATAGAGATGCAGGGCCAGGTGATGTTGTAACTGCATGATGTAGGAGCTGGTGGACTGCATTGCAGTTCATGGTGACCACATCTGTAGGAAGTTTTGGTTGTTTGAGCAACTCTGACTCAAAGTTGATGAGCTAGAGTCTGGGCTTTGAACACTGACACATGAGGGAGGGGAAGAGTTACTTGGATGCTGTTTCAGGAGACAGTCACACCTCTTAGATTAACTACCTCAAATTTAGTCAGTAGTCAGGGAGCTGCAGTCCTTGAGCTTAACTAACAGGTTTGAGATTCTTGCTCCCTGTGGATGAGAATGGGGGCTGTAGGGAGGATGAGTGAACTGGCCATAAACATAGCCGTAAAGGGAGCCAATCAAGAGGAGGGAGAAAAGAGAAATGTAGTTGTAATCTAGTATACTTGTAAAACCTGGGGAATAGACACTTCTTTGTGACCAATTGAGAGTTCCAAAGGCTGTGGTGCCTGGGTTCAGGATATTTCATTTAGGCTGCAGAGGTGTCTTGTGTCAGTTTCCTCCGGGTGCTCTGGTTTCCTCCCACAGTCCAAAGGTGTGCAGGTTAGCCATGAGCTACTTGGCACAGGGTCAATAAGATTGAGGTAAACAGATGGCTTAAAGTTTGGTGTGGGAGAAGACTGTTTGTTTGAAATCTTGGGACATTAGCATCAGTACTGCAGGAGGAAGAAGCTGTTCCGATGGAATGGGCTCCTGAATTATGTGGGACTACAGTCCTGTCAAATTGCATCACGAGGGCTGTGGGTAGGACTTGAAACTAAATAGTAGGGGTGTTGGGTTCACTTGCTTGGAAGAGGTTAAAGGGAGTGGGCTCAGTAGAGGTTATTAAATTTTCAGAACAAGTAATAGGACAATATGGAAAGGGTCAGGAATCTAACTTTAGGCACAGCAAATGAGAAGACAGCTATGAGAAGGGGAGTTGGCAGTCAACACAGGACTAAGGGTGTTGTATTGCAATCTGTATACAAAACAAGGTAAATGAGCTAATAGCACAGATTGAAATTGGCAGGTGCAAGGTTGTGGGTATCACAAATGTGGCTGCAAGGGTATCAAGGCTGGGAACTAAATATTCAAGGATACACATCGAAAGGACAGATGATGAGCGGAGGAGGCAGGGTTGCCTTCTTGGTAAGAAATGACAGTAAGAAGTGATATAGAGTAGAATCTGTGTGGGTAGAGTTGAGGAACTGCAAAGGAGAAACGACCCTGATGGGAGTTGTGTAAGGCCTCGTGGTTAGGATGTGGGGAAGAAAATAAATTGGGAGATAGAAAAGACATATAAGAAAGGCACTATTATAGTTTTCATGGTGGATTTCGAGTATGTGGGTGGACTGGGAAAATCAAATCAGTAGCAGATTTCAAGAAAAGGAGTTAATGGAATGTCAACGCAATGTTTTGTTTGGAGCAACTTGTGGTACAGCCCACGAGGGAACAGGCAATTCTGGATTTGGTGATGTGTACTTAATGAGGTACTTAAGATGCAGGAACCCCTAGGGGCAGGGTGAATTCTATAATACTTAGTGGGAGAAGCTGGAATTGAATGTGACAGTATTATAGTTGAGTGAAGCTAAGTACAAAAACACGAGGGAGGTGCTGTCCATAGTTGATTGGAAGGGGAGCCTAGCAGAGAAGATTGTGGAGCAGCAATTGCAGGATTTGCTGGGGATAATTTGGGAGGCACAACAGAAAGTCTTCCCAAGGAAGAAGAAAAATACAAAGGGGTGTTTTGAGGCAACCATGGCTGACAAGGAAAGTCAGGGTCAGTGTAAAAGTAAAAGCAAAATAAAAAGCATACGATATGGTGATGTTTAGTGGGAAGCCAGAGGATTGGGAAGGCTTTAAAAAGCAGCAGAGGATAACCAAAAAAGCAATAATGGTTGAGAAGATAAACTGAGAGTAAGCTGGCTATTATTACAAAGTTTGCAAGACTTTTTCTTTTCAATATCTAGAAGGAAGAGAGAGGCAAGAGTGGATGTTGGATTGCTGGAAAATGAGGTTAGAGAAGTGGTAATGTGGAACAACAAATGGCGGAGAAACTGAATTGGTGTTTTGCAATGATTTTCACAGTGGAAGACACCAGACTTAGGGAGTCTGGATGTAGAGGTGAACATTGTGGCCATCACTAAGGAGAAGATGCTAGGGAAGCTGAAAAGTCTGAAGGTGGATAAGTTATCCTGACCAGATAGACTACACCCTAGAGTTGTGAAGGAGATAGCTGAAGAGATTGAACAGGCATTGGAAGTGATCTGTCAGGGCTGGTGTCAGAGGACTGGAAGTTGGCTAATGTAACATCCCTGTTTAAGAAGGGAGAGAGGCAGAAGACAGGAAACTGTAGGCTGATTAGTCTGATCTTGGTGGTTCAAGTTTTAGAGTCCATTATTAAGGCCAAGATTGTGAAGAGCATGGTCGAAGAGTGCTAAGTCAGCAAAGTTTCATTCAGGGGAGGTCATGCCTGACAAATCTGTTAAACTTCTTTGAAGAGGTAATGAGCAAGTTAGACAAAGGAGACCCTTTTGATATGGTGCCCCACAGGTGGCTGTGAAATAAGATGAGCGCTAAGGGCACAGTACTGGCTTAGTTAGAGGATTGGCTGACTGGCAGAAGGCAGAGAGTGGGGATAAAAACATCATTTTCGGGATGGCTGCCAGTGACTCGTCGAGTTACACGGGATTGATTTGGGACCACAACTATTCACGTTATGCCTTAATGATCGGGACGAAGGAACTGAGAGCATTGTTGTTAAATTTGCAGATGACACAGAGGGACAAAGATAATGTTGACGAAGTGGCAGAAGTACTTGGACAGATAAAGAGTGGGTTTGTCATATGAGGACCAGTTGAAGACTCTGGGTCTTTACTCAATGGCATTTAGAAGGATGTAAGGGGATCTCATTGAAACTTACAAATACTGAGAGGTCTGGATAGAGTGGACGTGGAAAAGATGTTTCCAGAAGCTGGAGAGACTAGGATCAGAGTGCACAGCCTCAGTGAAGGGACGACCCTTTAGAACTGAAATGAGGAGCAATGTCTTCAGCCAGAGGATGGTTAATCTGTAGAAGTTATTACCACAGGGCTGTAAAGGCCAAGTCATTGAGTGTACTTAAGATAGATAGATAGGCTCTAGATCCGTGAGGGGCTAAAGGGTTACAGGGAGAAGGCAGGAGAATGAGGTTGAGAAACAAATTATCGAATAGTAGAATTATCTCGTTGGGCTGAATAGCCTACTTCTGTTGCTATGTCTTGGATCTTATGGACTCAGTAACTTGGGAGCTGATGCAATTCAGTGCAGTGATCCCTCTGGTTCAGAAAGCATGGTTGACCTATCTCATCGTGTAATGCCTTTGTTTGCATGGATGATGTGGATCAGACCCCTTCTTTTAATCCTATCCTCTGTCAGCTTGTTAAGCCAAGATCACATCTCACCTTGTGCTTTTGCTGCTGTTATTTCATTGGTTTCCTTTATTTTCAAATCATCCTAGAAGTCTTCCTTGCTGTTTACTGAATTTCAGGTGGGCCAAGTTTCTGGAAGTCCTGTAATTTTAATTTTTGCCTGTGTATAGGATGCTGAATAGGTCAGAATTTGAAATGTGCAGCTATCTTGGAAGATTATAGGACTGAAGGAAGGTAGGTAAAGGAAGGAGTTAAGAACAAGGATAACTGTTTTAAAAAGATGTTGCTTGACCAGGATGAAATTGATATTTGAACAGAACTGGGTGTGATTTAGGACAAGGAGGTGACCTTGGTTGTGTTGATGAGGATAGTGCAGTTGATAACAGGTTATATGGATTTCAGCAAGGCCTTTCCCCAAGTTCCACATGGGAAACTGATAAAGAAGTGAAAGGCTGGTAGGAGCCAGCATAACTTGGCAAGATGGATCCAATATTGACATAATGGCAGGAGACAGAGGGTAGTGACGGAGGCTGTTCGTGTGAGTGGAGTCTGATGTGCAGTGGTGTACCACAGGAATCAGTGCTGGATTCCTTTTGTTGTTTGTGATATTTATAAATAGGTGAGTGTGGCAGTGGAGATGATAATTTTACAGATGACCAAGTGGCTGTCAGTGAGGAAGAACGTCTTGGCTTACAGGCGTACATGGGTTGGTTAGATGGACCAATCAGTGAACAACGGAAGATAGAATTTAACCCTCATACATATGAGGTAATGCACTTTGGAAGGGGGAAGAAGACAAAGGAGTACTCAATGAATGACGAGACTCTAGGACCCCTTTCAAAAACTGAGGGATCTTGGTTGCTTGTCCACAGATTTCTTAAGGCAGCAGGGCAGAGAAAGAAGGCATATCTTTATTAGTTGAGGCATAGATTAAAGAGAGAGGTACTGTTAGAGCTGTACAAAACTTTGGTTTTATCACAGCTGGATACTGTGTGCATTTCTGGTCCCTACATAATAGGAGGAATGTCATGGAGGTAGTGCAGAGGAGATTAACCGAGATGTTGCCTGTGATGAAGCAGTTCAGCTATGAAGAAAGGCTGGATAAGTTTGGGTTGTTTTTTGGAGCAGAGAAATTTGATAGGTTCCTAATAGAGGTGTATTAGATTGTGAGGGGCATGGATAGAAAGATGCCTTAGTTTAAGGGTCAAGAACAAAGGGGCATAATTTTAAAGTAACAGGCATGAGTTTTAGAGGGGCTTTAAGGAAAAGTTTTTCACCAAGAAGGTGGTGGGGGCCTGGAATGCACTGTTTGAGAGAGTAGTTGAAGTGGGTAACCTCACAACCTTGGGAAAAATTACTTGGATGAGCATTTGAAATGTCATAACATTCAAGACTATGGGTATAATGAGGGAAAGTAGGATTGGTATAGATATTCTGGCACGGACCTGATAGTTTGAAGGGCCTCACCCATGCTATTTCACTAATTCATTCACTAGAAGGATTTAAAGTTATGAAGGCGATGGTGTTGGATAGGCCGTATGTACTTTAAAGTTGATAAGGCCCCATGGGAGTTAGTGGCGGTTACAAAAGTGAAGTTGTCTAGAGAACTGGAGAATTGCATATTTTAAACCCTTTGTTCCAAAGAAAGGTGTAATGGTAAACTCAGTCAGCCTAATTTTGGTGTTTAGTAACTAATTCAAAACAAAAATAATTATTTGTCACTTGGACAAAAGCATGTTTCTTAAGGAAAATCTCCTGTAATTTATTAAGGGATTGTCATGTCAATGAAGTTTTTTGAAGGTAGACTTGATGTGGCTGGTGCTGCATAATGGACTTGGAATTAAAGTTATTGATCCTGAATTAAAGGAAACAGTTTCAGCATGCATACTAGCTCAGTTGAGTGATAGGAAAGAGATGATAGTGGCTAATTGATGTTTTTCAGGCTGGAGAAAGGGTGTAATGGTGTTCCCCAGGGTTTCGCATTGGAACCACTGCTTTTCATAACATGTAATACATTTACATCGTCTTCTGGAGAGGAAAACCCTGAGGGTTAACCCAGAATGCATCGAATTAGATTCACCGTGAAGAGCAAAATCATCAGCTAACTCTCTAAGCTTCCTGTTGGCAACAATAAACGTCTGCCCACAACTTAGTGAGAACCAGCAGGCAATGATCATGAGTTCCTGTGCCCCATTCCTTAATGCCATAGATTAGTCCGAAGAAGGCTTCTGCTCCCCCTGGACGTGATACCAAAATCCCTAAGGAAGATAAAATTATCCCCCTTGGAGACTTCAATGCCAGGATTGGAAAGGATGCCCAACTCTGGAAAGGAGTCATCGCAAGGAGTTGGGAATTGCAGCTCCAATGGGATTCTCCTCACTAAATGTACGAAACACCAGCTGGCCATCATCCGTACACTGTTCCGTCAAAATGACAAGTCAAAGACAACGGAGGTATAGTTCAATCCAGAGACCAAAGGGATATCCTCATTACCTAAGAGATGACCAGTGCAGATGACTGCTGAACAGACCACTGGCTCATCTGATCATCTATCAATCAAATGCCACCAGATGAAGGACAAGTCTGGAAAAATACTCCATCTTGAGCAGCTTCTAGGGGAAAGCAGACTAATGAACATCCTCCAATATCTTCGGCAAAATCTCTTCAGAGTTCACTTCTAATACAGTAGAGGAAATCTGGAAAGTGCAGAAGACCGCTGTCATTTCATGCTAAGAAGAAACCATCAGCTACAAGATGAGGAAAGCTCTGTGTCTGGCAGTAATAACATTGCCAGCAAAGCAAAGAGGAAAGCTTGCCAAACAGCAAAATGGAGTTACAAAGAAGAACTTTGGAAGTCAAGAACCAGTGGAGGATGAAGGAGTTGCAACTCCTTACAGGCACTACATCCAGGTGGTCTTCAGTGCCACCAAGGCAATATATATATCCAACCTCCTCACTAGTGTGGGGTAGGGAGGGAACACATTTGACCAACAGAAAAAACATCAAGTCCGATGGAGAGAACACTTCAAAGAACTTCTAAACTGCTATGCAGTCATAGACAAGGATGTGTTTGAAGAAATCCCCCAACTCACCAACAAAAATCTTGGAAATTTCACTTTAACAGTCAATACAACAAATATGATTTGCATAACTGCAAACATCCACATCACTCCCACCCGAATGTGATATTACATAGCTGCCCAGTTCCAAGATATATTTTTTTTATTCATTCAGAATAGGTCAAGACCACTATCTGACAACAGCCTTCAATTTCAAGTGTCATTGAATGATCTTCAATGGCAAGATGGCACCCGTGGGCCCCAAAAGTCTTGGTGAACTTTCTAGAGTTCTACAGCTGACCAACCAATCAAATCCCACCTCACTCTTTGTCAACTTCTGGGAAAACACCCTCATTCACCTCTGCCAGATCTGCTCCCAAGATGGGGCGTTCCACTCCCCAACATCCCAGATGTTCACTTATTTCAAGGGCCACAACTCCCCTCCCCACTCCGGTGTCGAAAAATGCTCTCGACTACATCTCTTGCGTTTCCCGCACCTCTGCCCTCCCATCCCCTCCCTCCAACAAAAACAAAGACAGAATCCCCCTTGTCCTCGCATATCACCCCACTAACCTCCGAATCCAATGTATCTTTCATTCTCTGCCACGTACAATCCAATCCCACAACCAAAGATATTTCCCTCCCCACCCCTATCTTCCTTTCAAAGGGACCACTCTGTGACTCCCTCGTCCGCTCCACAGTCCCCACTAACCCCACCACCCTCAGCACCTTTCCCTGCGACAGCAGGAAGTGCTACACCTCCCCCCCCCCCTCTTCCCTCCGCCCCCCCCCGCCTCCCCTCCATCCAAGGAATCGAACAAACCTTTCACATCAGACAGAGGTTCACCTGCACATCCGTCAATGTGGTCTGTTGCATTTTGCTGCTCTTGATGTGGCCTCCTCTACATCAATGAGACCAAGTGGAGACTCCGACACTGTTTTGTGGAGCATCTGCGCTGTGTTCGTGACAAATGACAACACCTTCTGGTCATGAACCATTTCAACTCTCCGTCCCACTCCCTGGGTGACATGTCCATCCTGGGCCGCCTCCAGTGTCACAATGACACCACCCACAAACTGGAGGAGCAGCACCTCGCATTCCACCTTGGGAGTCTACTGCCCAATGGCCTAAACATGGAATTCACCAGTTTCAAAATCTCCCCACCCCCGGCCTCATCCCGTGACCAACCCTCCCTCTCATCCCCACCTCCTTGACCTGACACAACCTGTCCATCTTCTCTCCCACCTGTCCGTTCCTCCCACCTCATTGACCAATCCCCAACACTGCCTACGTGCACTCACTTATCACCATCCCACCTACCTTCCCCAGCCTCACCCCTCCCTTCTCTCTTTATTTCTGAGCTCCCTTCCCCTCCCCCATTTCTGAAGGGTCCCGACCCGAAACATCAATTTTCCTGCACCTCTGATGCTGCCTGGCCTGCTGTGTTCCTCCAGTTCCACACTGTTATCTCCTGACTCCAACATCGGCAGTTCTTACTATCTCTGAACTAATCACTTAGTTTTCCAGGCTTTTGACCTTTCTTAAATCCAGTTCCCAGAGCAAATCTGAAGCACAATATCTGACCACTTCGTGAGAGATTTACTTCTCCTAAGAATTGTGATCCTCCTTGTCTCTATCTGTTTACTCTGTGCTGTGTCTGTGCACGTTTGCTTGTAGATTTCCTTTTATGTCTGCCAATAACACACCACCTTAACTTCCTTCTTGTTGATACTGCCTCCGGGTCAAAGGCTGCCAGGTCCCGTGGATCAGTATTCCTTATTTAGGAAGACTGCAGTTCATCCCTTTTCAATTGATGGAGTATCTTAAAGGTCCTTTTTGAATCATTCTTAAAAACAACTGCAGATTCCACTGACTTCTTTCTAGTTGTATATTTTATTATTCTACTGCTTCCAAGTATACGGTTGTCACATTTGCAAACATCTTCTAGAAATTAATCAGGTTAATTCATAAACTAAAAAGCTTTTGAAAAATTTTCTTCAACTCACAATATGAAATCTGCTAGACTGTGCCCTGTTGTGAAGTGTAGTATTTATAATGCATATTTGAAGTGTCTAGGAGTCAGTTTCTTATAGACATCGTAACATTCTTCTGGGCCAGAGAGCTTGGCCACCTTTTCTTCCACTTGCCATATCCCTGCCTTTAATTTTGTTGTTGCATTATTTTGGAGCTCACTTGCCATTGAATTTGTCAAGAATTGTACCAGCCATTGCATATAGTGGGAGGAAGTTAAAAATTGCTTGCTTGGCAAAAGTTGGTGTAGCTAGATTTTGAGACAACAAGGTGTAGAGGTGGATGAACACAGCAGGCCAAGCAGCATCAGAGGAACAGGACAGCTGACGTTTCGGGTCTAGACGTTTTCGGGTCTAAACGTCAGCTGTCCTGCTCCTCTGATGCTGCTTGGCCTGCTGTGTTCATCCAGCTCTACACCTTGTTGTCTCGGATTCTCCAGCATCGGCAGTTCCTACTATCTCTGTAGCTAGACTTTGTTTGATTTTCACATTTCAGCCATGTAAATAAACCAGTATTTTTAAGAGGAACTTTTCAACTTGAGATGAGCAAGTAACGAACTTGTAAATTACTGTCCAAGTCTGTGTTATAGATTGAGGCCTGTGTAATCTTCTCTCTCTGCAGGTATGGTCTGGGGATGATCTACTATAAGCAAGAGAAGTTCAACCTGGCAGAAATTCATTTCCGAAAGGCTCTTAACATCAATCCCCAAAGTTCTGTATTGCTGTGTCACATTGGTGTGGTAAGTAAAGGACAAAATGAAGACCAAAGCATTCACTTGGTAGAGCAGAAATTGAATATTGCTTTAAAAAGAACATGATTGGCAAGGCGTTTTCTCTTGCAATCCTCTGGACGTAGACAAGAATGCCAATTTCATGCTTCAAGAATGCATAGCTATCCTGCAGGACAATGGCTATCCTCACCAGATTTGCTGTGAATTACTCAATCTTGCAAATCAGCCTGAGGCGTTCACTTTGAGAGCTGGAAGGTGCCTGGACAAATTAGTTAACCTGAAAAACCATTAGTACCTTTTTTTAAAATTTTGAGTAACAACTTAAGCAAGTCCTTTTGCTGCTGTGCATTCACGGTAGCTGAAAGCTATCTTTTAAATGATAGGATGCTGTTGGCACTGCAAAAAGACATCCACATCTATGTCTACTGCATAATTGTATATCAGTTTTAATTCCAGTGTGATGCCAGGGGTATAAGCTGCGCACCCAATGCCAGATCAGATCAAATCAAACCTGTTTGTCCAGCTGCTCATAATAGGCAGACTGTTCAACCAGCTCATGCTTTCAAAACCCTAAACAAGACATTGGATATGTGTCTGCGATTGGACAGTATGTATTAAACAATCCTCAGTGTACACTAAAAACCAGCATAAGATAATCCGTTGTGCTTGTGACATGACTTATTTAAACTCGCTGTTCATTTATATGCAGGGGCTGTTCTCTGCAAATGAAAGAAATGTATTTTTCTGATTCTGGGTAATCCACAGGAGGCAATATACCTGTCGTTCCCTTGTGCTTTCTGCCTGACAACACCATGTTCAATCAAAATCAACTTGCCAACCAATCAGGACTATTTCCTCCTGTACTACAAGTTATTTTAATAGCTTTGAAATTCAGCATTCATATGTTTGCTCTGAATATTAGGAAAACATTTCTGTAATGTATCTCTTTTGCAGCAATATTGAAGTTCTGTCCTACCAAATGATTCTTTTGGATTTTAAAAAAAGCCTCAAAATTAATAATAAACACTTTTTGCAGTCATTTTGTGTATAACATTATTGAACTCCATATTGAGTCCAGACAGTTGTAATGTGCTGTGATGAAGGATGAGGTGCTGTTCCTCGAGGTTGCGTTGTGCTTCATTGGAGCCCTGGAAGACCACAAAGAGAAATATTTGAATGCGTACCAAATAGAGAATGAAAGTTGCATGTAACAGGAAGCTTCTTCCTGTCCCGCAGGCCTGACCAGTTCCCCCTCCACTGACACCCTCATCCGCTTAGCCGAACTCGTCCTCACCCTCAACAACTTCTCTTTCAATTCCTCCCAGTTCCTACAGACGAAGGGGGTAGCCATAGGTACCCGTATGGGCCCAAGCTATGCCTGCCTCTTTGTAGGTTATGTGGAACAATCCCTCTTCCGTACCTACACTGGCCCTAAACTCCACCTCTTCCTCCGTTACATCGATGACTGTATCGGTGCCGCCTTGTGCTCCCATGAGGAGCTCGAACAGTTCATCCACTTCACCACCACCTTCCACCCCAACCTTAAGTTTACCTGGACCATCTTTAATACCTCTCTCTCCTTCCTGGACCTCTCTGTCTCCATCTCTGGCAACCACCGAGAAACCGATATCAGTGTCAAGCCCACCACCTCCCACCCACGTTCCTGCAAAAATGCCATTCCCTATTCCCAATTCCTTCACCTCCGCCGCATCTGCTCCCAGGATGAGGCATTCCACTCCCGTACATCTCCGATGTCCTTGTTTTTCAAGGACCGCAACTCCCCACCACCCCCACCCCCTGCCCTCAGTGGTCGAGAATGCCCTCGACCATGTCTCCCGCAACTCATCCCTCACACCCCTTCCCCGTAATAACAACCAAAACGGAATCCCCCTCGTCCTCACGTACCACCCCACCAACCTCCGGATCCAACGCATCATCCTCCGACACTGCTGCCATCTGCAATCCGACCCCACCACCAAAGACATTTTTCCCTCCCCACCCTTATCTGCTTTCCGGAGGGACCACTCTCTCCATGACTCCCTTGTCCGCTCCACACTCCCCTCTAGCCCCACCACACCCGGCACTTTTCCTTGCAACCGCAGGAAGTGCTACACCTGCCCCTATAC
>NC_063361.1:609505-622619 GCF_021869965.1 Rhincodon typus | reverse complement strand
ATACCTCCCCCCTCACCCCCAGCCCAGGCCCCAAGAAGACTTTCCACATCAAGCAGATGTTCACCTGCACATCTGCTAATGTGGTATACTGCATCCGCTGTTCCCGTTGTGGCCTCCTCTACATCGGGGAAACCAAGCAGAGGCTTGGGGACCGCTTTGCAGAACACCTACGCTCGGTTCGCAATAAACAACTGCACCTCCCAGTCGCGAACCATTTCAACTCCCCCTCCCATTCCTCAGACGACATGTCCATCCTGGGCCTCCTGCTCTGCCACAATGATGCTACCTGAAGGTTGCAGGAACAGCAACTCATATTCCGCTTGGGAACCCTGCAGCCTAATGGTATCAATGTGGACTTCACAAGCTTCAAAATCTCCCCTCCCCCTACTGCATCCCAAAACCAGCCCAGCTCGTCCCCGCCTCCCTAACCTGTCTTTCCTTCCACCTATCCCCTTCTTCCACCTCAAGCCCCACCCCCATCTCCTACCTATTAACCGCATCCCACCCCCTTGACCTGTCCGTCCTCCCTGGACTGACCTATCTCCTCCCTACCTCCCCACCTACACTCACCTTTACTGGCTCCATCCCTGCCTCTTTGACCTGTCTGTCTCCTCTCCACCTATCTTCTCCTCTATCCATCTTCTATCCGCCTCCCCCCCTCTCCCTATTTATTTCAGAACCCCCTTCCCCTCCCCCATTTCTGAAGAAGGGTCTAGGCCTGAAACATCAGCCTTCCTGCTCCTCTGATGCTGCTTGGCCTGCTGTGTTCATCCAGCTGTACACCTTGTTATCCTAGGAAGGTCAAAAGGCCCTGTTTGGGAACTGCATGGAGGTGTTTCTGATTGAAGTATCTTACCTTGAAAGAAGTACAAGTAAATGCTCTTTCACTTTTTGAAAGACTTTGGGGCTTTGGATAGTGAAAAGAAATGAGGTGAAATGACTGGCATTTGCACGAAAAGGTGTTGTTAGGAAAGGATGATTGACTGGGGAGTGGACTAGGATATCTTGAATGGAATAATCCTTTGTCAATGCTCAAAGGGGAGGGCATCTCTAATTGCTGATGAGAACGTGGTGGTGAACTGTCGTCTTGAACTGCTACAGGTTATGTGGTGTAGGTGAGTGTTCCCCAAACACTTTTTTGCTACTGTGACCCCAATTCCAAGTTTGAAACTTGTTGTGAACTCTTTGTGAGAACTGAGGGGATGGGAATATCTGAGAGTGGGAGTGCAGCTGGTATAAGTGAGGATGCTTACAGAACTTGCAGATGGTGGTGCTTCTATACTTTTGGTTTGGTGGATGCTGTCAATCAAGGTTTGCTGCAGTGAATCTTGTATATAATTTGCTGCAGACAAGTCAAGTCAAGTCTGTATATCCTGACTTGTGTCTTATATACAGTGGACAGCCTGTAGAGAGTTGTTGCAACAAAATTCATGGCCTCTGACAGGTTCTTCTCAGTATTTATGTGGCTGTACTAGTCACTTTCTGGTCAGTGGTAACCACAAAGACATTGATAGTGAAGGCATTTAGTATTCATAATACTGTTTAACATTAAAGGGGCATGGATGCATTTTCTCTTGTTGGACAAGGTCATTTTCCAGCATTTGTGTGGCACAGATGTCACTTACCTTCAGGTTTTGGCTGATAAGTGCTATTATTTCTTCAGTTTCTGGGATGTTGTGAATGGAGTTGAAAATTGTACAGTCACGAGTGAACATTCTGCCCCTGTAATGGCAGGCAGGTCATTGAAGCTGCTGAGGATGGTTGGACCTAGGAAACTTTCCTGAGGAACTCTGCAGTAATGTCCTGGAGATGTGTTGACCAACCTGCAACATCCATAACCATCCTCCTTTTTGGTATATCTCTCACCTGCTCCGAGTCCTCTCTGGATTCCAATTGATTCCTTGATGCCTTTCTGTTGACGGTGCCCACTTTCCTCTTGTGGAGTGCATTATTTCACCCTCAGACGCCATTTTTAGACTTCGTGAGCACCTCAGTTTTGCCCTGTTTTTGTTTTTAAATTTTTATTTGGGTCTTTGCCCACCAGGGCAGTGTGAATTGTTTGTTATTTGGTCATTACTTAACTGTTTTAATTGGGCTATTTCCTAAAAGGGTAAACAAAGCTGATTCTTCCCTCGCCGCAGGGAGCAATGGAAGGACCTATGGACAGAGAAAGGGTTCAGAAGGGAAAGGTGGAAATTGGTTCTAAATTATAAAACTTTGGAAAGATTTTTGTTGCCTAATTCGGGTTATTGGTCCCTTCAAAATAAGGACCTGGTGGAATTGCATGAGCAGGTTGATGCTGTGTCGATGTCACTTGATAGCATCATTAATGACACCTTCCATTACCCGTGCACTAGTTTCATTGCAGTACCTGTCTAACGAGTTGATGCAACAGCATATCCAAGGATGCATCTTGTTTTGGAGCACACGTGTTTAATACCACAACCAGGAAATTCTGTAGGGATCCTCACAGCATCTGATATATCCATTGCCTCAGTCATTTCTAGTGAAATGGAGTCAATCTAATTGTCTGAAGACTGGCATGGTGGAGCCCTCAAGCAGAGTTATAGAGACATACAGCACAGAAACAGACCCTTCAGTCCAACCAGTCCATGCCAAAGGTAATCCCAAACTAACTCGTCCCACCTGCCTGCTCCTGGCCCATATCCCTTCAAACCTTTCCTATTTATGTACTTATCCAAATGTCTTTTAAACATTGTAATTGTCCCCACATCCACCACTTCCTGAGGAAGTTCATTACACACGCAAACCACCCTCTGTAAAAAGAAAGAAAATTGCCCCTCATGTTTTTTTTAAATCTTTCTCCTCTCACCTACAAAATGTCACCCCCAGTCTTGAAATCCCCATCGTAGAGAAAAGACTACTGCCACTAACCCTTAGGGAAAAGACAACTACCATTAACTCTATCTATACCCCTCATTATTTTATAAACTTCTATAAGGTTGTCTCTCAATCTCCTATGCTCCAGTGAAAAATACCCAAACCTATCCAGCCTTTCTCTACAACTCAAACCTCCATACCAGGCAACATCCTGGCAAATCTCTTCTGAACCTGCTTAATAATATCCTTCCTGTAAGATTTTGATTGCTCACTTGGTAATTCTGGCTTTGCAAATAATTCAGTCATACCTTTTGCACTGACTTTGAGGTGAAGAGTTTGTGGAGCTGCTCCATTTCATTTGTTAAAGTTTTCTGCCACCATTTTGTTCCCTGGCTTGATAGTAGTGTTAGAGATGAGATATGCAGGGTCTTGAGGTCACCGACCATGCTTGAATAGAGTTCACGTGCTGATGGTCCATAGTGCCTCATAATTATTTGCTTGTTTTGAGCAGTGATTGTGCCGTGTGGCACTGTGGAGAAAACAGAGACTTTGTCCTACAAGGACTGTGTGGCAGTCATTTCTACCAATATTGTCATGGAAAGATGTCTTTAACAGGTAGATTGGTGAAGATGAGGTCACTTTTTCAATTTTTAGTGATTTGTAGGCCCAATCTAGCAGCAGTAATCGTACTGCTAAGCCATGCTTGGTGTTAAACATTGGAGTTC
Source organism: Rhincodon typus (assembly GCF_021869965.1). NCBI lineage: Eukaryota > Metazoa > Chordata > Chondrichthyes > Orectolobiformes > Rhincodontidae > Rhincodon > Rhincodon typus. Next base: position 619,053 of record NC_063361.1, on the reverse strand, counting down.
CTGCCTAGGAGTATATCTTGTAGATGTTGGTGTGTTCGCTGAGCTGGGAGGTTTGATAGCAGATGTTTTGTCCCCTTACTAGGTGACATCCTCAGTGCTGTGGAGCCTCCTGTGAAGCGCTGTTGTCCTGTGCCAGTTTGAATTTATATGGTCTGGTTTTTTGCTGCTTCCGGTAGGTGCCGGTTCCGGCTGTGCATTGTAATGGTTGGTATATCGGGTCTAATTCAATGTGTTTGATGGAGTCTGCGGATGAATGCCAAGCCTCCATGAATTCCCTGGCTGTCCTGTGTTTGGCTTGTCCATTAAAAGTAGTGTTGTCCTAGTTGAAAGTGTGGTTTTTCTCGTCTGTGTGTATTGAAACTAAGGACACCTATTTGTGTCGTTTAGATGCTAGGTGTTCGGGGATGCAGATTGCTAGTTGTCTGCCTGTTTGTCCCACCTAGTGTTTTGTGCAGTCTCCGCATGGTATCTTGTAAACCACATTCGTCCTGTCCATGGTATCTATTGGGTCTTTAACCCTTGTCAGTTGTTTTTAGTGCGGCTGCCGGTTTGTGCGCTTTCATGATTCCTGAGCAGTCTGGCTGTCAGTTCTGAGGTGGGTTTTTTTTAAAATTTATCTTGTGCTCTTGCTACCCGCAGTGATTCTTCCAAGTGGTATTCAACATGATGGAGCACTGACTCAGCAGCTGAAGTGATGAAGTAGGGCCTATCAGTGGGAGATTTCCTTGGTCGCATTTGATTCATGGATATGAAATCGATATTGAGGTCTCTGAGGGCAACTCCATCCTAATTGTATACCACTGTCATGACCTTTGGTGGGTATGTCTGGCTCATAAAGTAGTCTGTCGGGGAATAGGAATGGAGTCAAGGATAATGATTCGTTGAGTGAGACTATATCAGGCTGATGCTTGACAAGTTTATGGGACAACTCACCCAATTTTGGCTTATGTCCAAAGATGTTAGCAAGGAGGACTTTGCAGAATTGACAGGACTGGTTGTTTCATTGTCATTTCCAATGCCAAGTTTGGACCTGGGTAGTTCATCTGGTTTTATTCTTCACTTTTCCGTTGTGATAAAACTGGCATGCTTGACCATTTTAGAGGGCGGAGTCAAGTACTTTGTGGATCAGGAGTGGTATAGGCTAGATCAGCTTAGGACTGCAAATTTACTTTCCTCGGGGCCTATAGTGAACCAGATGGGCTTTCAGAAAAGCTTGCTTTTTTTTGTCACCATTACTGACCTTGCCTGTCGTTGTCGTCGTCATCTTTCTTCCACCCCACCCTCTCTTACCTCCTCCCTCCATCCCTTGTCCACATCACCATTGTGCTACACAGAGCATGTGGAAAATAATAAGAGGAGGGAAGCACACAATACATCCTGGATTTGATTTTTGCTGCATTCAGTGCCATAAGAATGGGTTGGGCCTCCTGACTGTTAGTCATGTTCTCCTGTGAATGGTCGCTGCAGCGAAACCACTTTGGTCTCTCCACCTCAACACTGATGCATCTAACACTTTGCTTTATAACAGAAAGTATTGTTTTAGATCATGTGATAACTCCTTCAAGGCCCATGTAGAAACACTAATTAATCTCCCTGTGGAGCTCATTGGATGAGTTTCCTAGGTAACTGGAGAGGCTGATCAATTTTCTTGAGTTCCGAATTCTGCTTATATTGTAGTCCCTGCTGGAAGGGTGTGTTCATGCGTGTGATAAGAACAAGGTTAGGATCTGCTTTGACACTGTTTATGAATGAAATGGCACAGAAATGTACATTTTGGTCAGGCTTGGCTACTAAAGCGGTCATAGGGACTCCAAGTAACCTAAGCCTAGCTGGGAGCAAAGAAGCATATTATCTTGTTATGCGGTCACTTATTTCTGCGTTAACTCTCTAATCCTAGGGGATTATTATATATTCTGGCAGTGTAAATGCAAAAAAGTGGCAATATAAAAACAACAAAGCTATCACAAAATTGAGGATGAACTTTTAAAATGGAAATTTCAGAAATTTGACCTTGTATATGAGAAGGATCTGTCCAATTCTTTCTCCACCTCTGGGTCCTGAACTGACCTCATGGATTTCTGATATTGATCAGCAGTAAATTTTATGATGCAGCTGGATCAGATGGACACTCGGTCAAGGTTAGTAGCTGTTAAGTGTAATCAAGTTTGAAAATCTATTTGCAACACAAGTTCTGTGTCGCCGCTGCTCATAAAGGAGGAACTTGTATTCATGTGGTACATCTCTCAAAACACCACAGCCAATGAATTAAGATTCAGAAGTACTGTACATAAGCGAACATGCTAGTATGCACAGGGAATCTGCTAATAGCAAATGAGGAGAATGATCAGTTTGGGTGTGATTGAAAGAAGAATGCTGACTATGACATCAGAGATCTCTCTGTTCTTAATGCATTCTTAATGGTTTGTTTACTCTTGACAGGCAAACAGGTCTGTCTTTAACATTCATGTCCTGTTGTTGTATGATATCCTCTTCAAGTGTTGTCTAGGAATCCTCTTACATTTTTTGTGATTTTATTCTCAACTTCATGGGTTTTTTTGTTTTTTTTCACAGGTCCAGCATGCACTAAAGAAGTCTGAGTGTGCACTTGAAACACTAAATAAAGCCATTAGTATAGACCCAAAAAATCCTCTATGCAAATTCCACAGAGCCTCCATTTTGTTTGCAAATGAAAAATACAAAGTAAGTTTTCTGTGTTGATTTTTGTATGAGGTACTCTGCATTGTTTTGGCTTGTCTTGGCTTCAGCATCTCATGATGTTTCTTTTTCATCAGGCAGCTTTACAGGAGCTTGAGGAACTGAAACAAATTGTCCCCAAAGAGTCACTTGTTTACTTCCTAATAGGAAAGGTAAGAGAGTTGACTCTTGACCGGCAAATTTTTCAGAAGCACATGTGCTCACTTTCTTCTCTCCTCTTCCCTGCTGTTGTTCAATATTGTCTGAAACATCAGGCTAGATTTTTCCAAGCAGTTGCAGTCTCCATCAGATTGCCACTTAGTCTGCCCCTTCTTTGGGATTTTCACAATTTCAAAGAAAGTTCTTACTCGGGGCTTCTCAAAATGTAGAGCTGTACTTCAGTTCAGATAGGTCTCTTGCAGTGCATGCGGTGACTGGTGCTGTCAGCCCAGCCATATGTTTGTGTATTTTGGTGGGATGTGGAGAATGTAATAGGGGGTTGTGAGAGTTTAATAGTTCCTCAGGAATTGGACGATGTATTTAACACATTTGATGTGATATCTGATGTTAATGGGTCCCGCCTTCAAATGGTCTGTCTGACACTGACCAACTATTGAAATTTTCAAAGGTCTTATTATCACCTGCTTGAACAGAATTGGTGAGTGTGAAAGAATGTTAAATGGAGAAACTGTATAGAAATACAATCAGTTTTATTTTTATTTCCTCTGTTTTATGATCAAGCCAGTTAGTGGATAAGTTCATGTATCCTGTACAGCTGACATCTTGAAGATATGAATTCTCAGGCATGTTAAAGAACATTTCCTGGGTACATGTTATCTATAAGCTCCAAGCTGTTAACAATGGCACGTTTGGACATTTATGAACCATGGCCCAATGGTGGTACTTTCATTGGAGGCAGAAGCTGGTGGGGTAATTCTCACTGCCAAAGTTGGAAAATCATGGAATAGTGCAACCCAGAATAGGAAGCCATTTGACCCATCCAGTCTCGATGTTAGCTCTTTCTAAGAGCAGTCCAGTTTGTTGCACTCCACTGTCCTTCGGTATATACCTGCACTTCTTTTTTTCCAACATTTATCTAATTTCATTTTGAAATTGCTGTTTCTCCTCCCACCATTCTTGTGGACAGTGTGTTCCAAATTATTACCATTCACTGGATAGGAAAAAGGCCTTCCTTACATTCCCTCTGCATCTCTTGCCCAAAATTTTGAATCTATGCTTCCTCATCCATGTACTATCAACTAACAGGAAGGGTTTCCTTGGCCTACCTTTCTGAGTTGGACAGCTTCTGTATAACTCCTGTAGCCTTGTAAATTAAGTCCCTATTCCTGGAAATGGTCTTTTGTATTCTACCAATGTGGTGATTAGAATTGGATGCAAATCTATAGCTGGAGCCTAATCAGAGCATTTTAAGGGTTCAGCATGATTTGTCTGCTTTTGGACTTAATGTCTCAAATTATGTGCTTTTCTAACTACCTTCTCAATATGACCTGCCTCTGTCAAATATTGATGCACGCACAACCCTCTGGTTCCTTGTTCCTGTGCCGTCTTTAGAATTGTACCATTCAGTCCGTATTGCCTTTCCTTATCCCTTTTGCCAAAATGTATCCCCTCGTAGTGTTTTGACCTTGGTATCTATATACATAAATCATTGAAGGTTGAAAGGTGGCTAGTATTATGTTCAGAAACTTATCTCCTATTACAGTTTTCCAACATTTAGACTTCATTGCCTTTAGGTCTACAAGAAGTTAGGGCAGACGCACCTGGCTTTGATGAACTTCTCCTGGGCCATGGATCTTGACCCAAAGGGAGCCAACAACCAGATCAAAGAGGCGATTGACAAGCGCTACTTACCAGATGACGAGGAGCCCGTGACAAATGATGGGCAGCTCAGTGAGGGGTACCATTATGATACAGGTTGGTATTAGTGCATTCTCCCAATTTAATGAGATTGCCTTTTCGTAAAGTTAGCGTACGGTAGGTTTGGTAAGTTTGGAGTATTTGATCTCATTCTGATTATTTTCTTGAAGCTAAAGTAGGATGGCCTGTCACCTGTTGTGTTCGTAACCACCCCAGACTTAATTTAAAACTATCCATTGCCCTGAGTGCACAAGTCAACTGAAGAGACAAATAATCAGTAAAAGAAGTACATTATTTTAAATGTGTGGCAAATTCTCATTCTGCTCCCGAATGTCTGACGTTTTCTTAAACCAAAGAGAATAATGGCGATTAATGAGAGCTGTTCTCTGGCTTCAATGATTGAGCTTCGCTGAATGTTCTGCTGTAGTTCAGTATCACTAATTGCCCCTACAAGTTTGTGCCCTTTGAGCCAGAATGTGCCTTTACTTAGCCAAAGTCTAGGTAAGTGGAATAGTAAAACTTTAGCAACAAAACGACACTGCTGTACATCAGTTTACTGGAATGAAACGTCACACCCCTACGTCCATCTGATACGTGGACAAATAGTAGATTCTTATCAGACAAATGTTTATTGTCTAAATCAAACTTACTTATTATTATTATTATTGTTCATTTACCTATTCAGTCATCAGCAAATGTCATCCGGCTGTGATATATTAAAACAAAAAAGATGCTTCACCCTGAGTACCCCTTTGTATGCATTTCTTAAACTACTGCCATCAAGCCTAATATGTACCAACCTTCTGGTTAAACATTTACTGTCAACTAACTCTGCTCATCTAGTATTTACAAATCTTGTATTTACAAATCTCCAGACCAAGTTGTCAGTTAAAGTGAATGCCAAGAAGCATTGGATCTGCCCTACCTGTTGACTTAACATGCAGCAGGGCCATCTGGATATCTGTGCCAGATGTCTTGACTGTTGAAGAAGAACGTAGAACAGTACAGGACAGTACAGGCACTTCGGCCCACAATGTTGTGCCAAACTTTTACCCTAAACCTAAGGTCTGTCTAATCTCCACCCCTACCTTACACTATCATCCATATGCCTGTCTAATAGCCGCTTAAATGCTTTTAATGAGGCCGACTCCACTACTCTCTCCGGCAATGTATTCCACGCCCCCACCACTCTCTGAGTAAAGAACCTACCTCTGACGTCTCCCCTATATCTACCTCCACTCACTTTAAAACTATGCCCCCTCCTACCTCCACCCAAGGAAAAAGTCTCTGACTGTCCACTCTATCTATACCTCTGATCATTTTGTACACCTCTATCAAGTCACCTCTCATCCTTCGTCGTTCTAAAGAGAAAAGTCCTAGCTCTCTCAACCCTCCCTCGTAAGACCTTCCCTCCATTCCAGGCAACATCCTGGTAAATCTCCTCTGCACCTTTTCCAACGCTTCCACATCTTTCCTATAATGAGGCGACCAGAACTGGACACAATACTCCAGATGTGGCCAAACCAGGCTTTTGTATAGCTGGATCATATTGTTTCAACAGGAGCGGTCACTGATTCACTGCTAGATAAATATTTTCCTCATTTAATTCCCGTCTTGTTGACCGTCTGGGTTCCTATTGCAGTCAAATCCACTGAAGCTGTATGTAGATCTATCTTATTCTGTGATGGGATTATTAGGCAGTCAAAAGGAACAGAGATAGGTTAGTGATAGTTACCCAGGTGAGGATTCTGTACAGCAATGCTTATAGCGTAAGCAAGTTAATCAGAAACATGTCAGTTTAAAATGATGTGTTTGTATACTCTGAGGGTGAAATGGAGGTTGGGAAGAACCTTGTGTTGAAGATTTAACAGATCAGTTAGGTCAAATGGTGCTGTATTGCTTGATGCACCAATGATTACTAAGATCTAGCACAAGCTGAGAGCTAAATAATCATGGCCATATGATCTTCAAATATGTCAGAAAATTTGGGGAAGAAGTGAGTAGCTGCATTGATAAAGGGTGCAATTAACAGCAGTAGAAAGGAAGATTTTCAGGTGATTAGAATGGTGGCACTGTAACCCTAAAATGGGTCCATTCAGCAGTGAACTCGGGATTGGAATTGACTTTCAAAAGGCAATTAGGTAAGTACATAAGGTGAGAGAATTTGAGGGAAAAATGTGGTTTAGGTTGGAATGGGGTGAGTTAAATTGCTGTTGTAGAGAGCCAGTGCACATCTGATGGTCTAAATGGCTACTTTCATTGTTATAAATATGCTATGATTTATTGATGAACAAAGGAAATTACAGCATAGGAACAGGCCCGTCGGCCCTCCAAGCCTGCATAGACATGCTGCCCATCACAACTAAAACCCCCCTTGCCCTTCCAGGGACAGTATCCCTTTATTCCCATCCTATTCATGTATTTGTCAAGATGCCCTTTAAAAGTCACTATCATATCTGCTTCCACTACATCCCCCGACAGTGGGTTCCAGGCACCCACCACCCTCTGTGTTTAAAAAAAAACTTGTCTGACACATCACCTTTAAACCTTGCCCCTCGCAAGTTAAATCTGTGCCCCCTGATAACTGACTCATCCACCCTGGGGGAAAAGCTTTTGACTGTCCACTCTGTCCATGCCCTTCATAATCTTGTATACCTCTATCAGGTCACCCCGCAACCTCTGCCGTTCCAGTGAGAGCAACCAAGTTTCTCCAACCTCTCCTCAAAGCATCCTGGTAAATCTTTTCTGTGCCCTGTTTAGGAGAAAAAAATACAAAGTTATGGAAATCTGGAACTCCTTCTCCAAAAACATTGCAACTGACTCTGCATTCACAGTGTTGCACAGATATTGGAACTGATTGATAGACCTTTAGTGAAAGGCATAGGGTCTTGTGGCACAGTGGAGTCCCTACATATTGGTCAGGAGGTCCAGGTTCGTGTCCCTCCTGCCCTAGAGGTGTGTCACAATATATATGAACAGTTGATTAAGTATCAAGGGGCACGTGCCAAAGGCAGGCAAGTAGTAAGGGCATGGAATGCCCTGCCTGCAAAATTAGTAGACTCGCCCACTTTAAGGGCATTTAAATGGTCATTGGATAAACCTATGGATGATAATGGAATAGTGTAGGTTAGATAGGCTTCAGATTGGTTTCACAGGTCGGCGCAACATCGAGGGCCGAAGGGCCTGTACTGTGCTGTTATGTTCTATGTTCTAACAAGGTTGAGAGACAAAACAACCATGGCTTGATTGGATGGTCATGAGAAACGAGCAGTGATTGGCCATCATGATGTATATTTAGCTATATTGCTCAAACCAGCAAACTTTGGTTCTTTTACAGTTCTGGTAGTGCCTCCAAAATTCTTGGTTGTGAAGTTTCTAGAATTGGGGATTTACCACTTGCCTCCAGCTGAATTGCTACCTTGGATTATTGGGACTAGACACTAATTCTGCTTTGTTGTCACAGCTGGAACCGATGAATCCCAGGAAAGCAGCATGACTGATGCTGATGACACCCAGCTTCATGCAGCAGAGAGCGATGAGAGCTTCAACTTGTAAAAGCCATACCAGCCAAAATATGGTTTCGGAGCAAGAGCTGCTACTCCCTGGCCTTTCCCTCTTTCCCTCACATTGGGCCTGTATTTCTGCTTTGAGCATTGTCCGTCTGGTGCAGTTTGCCAACGTTAAGAACGTAGGCTGGAGAGACCCATGACTTGGTTACAATGAAGCCTGTCAGCAGCATCTTTTAATTTCCAGCCTCAGCAATATACATGTTAAACAGGGGGCTTTGTTTTTAAATGTAAGTGTTATTACTGATCTGAAAGTGAACTTGCGCAATTCCCCTTTGCTTCTGCTACTTCTGCTCATGCAAGACCTGACATTACTGTCACCAAGTTCATAATTGTGCTGCTGTTTTTAAGCCCCTTTCATCCTAAAAGGAATTCCCGTTAAAATCCTTAAGGGGTCTGGGTGGGGGTTCCAAGTCCAGTGGCAGGTATTACCTCAATGATTGGCTAGTACAAGTTGCAAGCTGTTTAGCTGACCGCTATTTCCAAGCAGCACTTGGGTTATAGTGGCTGTTGTGTTGCTTTGGCAACTTAGCTGTGAGTGGAGGCATTTTTGCATCTCTTCCAGTCCTTTTGTCTTTACTTCACCATAGAGTGCAAAGCAGCCTCTTTGGAAAGTGCACATGCTGGTTACTTACATTTGATGGCATCGTTTAAGGTCGCACTGATAACAACAGCCTGCTGTCAATGTGGAATCAGCAGAAGTGTTGACGAATGGAAAATGCAATGTGTGTCTGTGCGCGTGGGTATGTATGCGCGTGGGTGTGTGAAATGTAGTCTATTTTTTTAATTTCATTTTCATTTAAAAATGTAACTTGGTGTCTTAAGTGGATTTTTTTCTGTTGCTTTCCTTTTTAATTTCAGATATTTGTACAGTCTTAGAAAAAGTCTTTTTGTTAATATATTTGCAACTCAGTTTAATGATGTGAAAAAAATCAAAAATAAAATACTTTGAAAACTTTTTGGATGCACATGTCGATTATGACACTCCCTCTTGAGATAATCACTGCTATCATGCTGATGAACTGTTATGAATAGAATATAAATATCACATTCCTAAGTCCAGTGCCTGTGTGAAGGGTAAATTAAACTCAGAGTTGAAGATTTATTACAGATTCAGTGTTACACTTACCTTTGGTAAAATGCTGAGATTACAAAAGATGCCACAAAAGGTACAGTACAATAGGTAAGTTCAGCTCTCCAGATGCCTTCATTTATTTCCAAACCTTGCTTTCAAGCTTAGCTGGAAAGTAATTGCAATAGCAACTCAGTCTTCACATGGTAGAATTTGAATTTCATTTTTAAGAGTTAAAAAACATTCCATCTAGTTTGCTAATAGCCTTAGGGAAGCAGATCCAGTCATCCTTAAACAACAAGGTGCAGGGCTGGATGAACACAGCAGGCCAAGCAGCA
>NC_063361.1:545369-609105 GCF_021869965.1 Rhincodon typus | reverse complement strand
ATCTGCAGTTCCTACTATCTCCAGTCATCCTTACCTAGTTTGCCCGAAATCTCACTTTGGGTCTGCTCTGATACCTGCAGTCCCAAATGGCTTGGTAAGCCACTGTATTGTACTAAAACAGAATAGGCAAGTTGAAAAGAAATAAACCCAGATGTCCCATCTGCCACTGACCTCTGTACCAGAAATGACAAAGATGTGTTCTGGCACTCAGCCTTGCAACATACTCACTAATATGAGTGGAACATCTCAAAATTAAGAGCTGTTTCATAGTTGTGGTGAAGAGCTGCCTTGCACACATCATGGCCACCCGATTCCTACTTTTCAACTAATCCACCAGACTTCTCAATCGCTATTCACAAGTATGCCCTGTCCCACTGCCAGTAAAGATTTAGCAGAATTGGTGGCACATTAGCTACCAACCAGGACAGTTGCCCTGCGAGTCCTCAATATTGACTGTGAACCCTGACATCTGTCAGCATTAGAGAAACTGATATTAATGCATCAGGACTCTTCAATTACAAGTCTACCACTTGAAAGAAGTAATAAATGTAGCAAGGACACTTAATTAGTCACCCTACCTTGAGGTACATTAAATGCCAATCACAAAGCAAGGCTTTGGAGCTGGCCATATTTGTTAGATTAGGTGTTTAGCAGATGGTGAGGAACTAATAACAGCAAAAAGCCTACCTAAACATAGATTGGTGAGTCCATCTGTTAAAGATACTTCCATGAACAGACATGTTGATTATTGAGGAGAGGTAAAGGCCTAGTGGTGTTATCAGTGAGCTATTAATGCCAAAAGTTCGCCAAGTTTCTGGGGACTCTAGTTTGAATCCTGCCATGGCACATGCTGGAGTTTGAATTCAATAGACTGTCAATTCCAGATTTTTAGTGACCATGACATGATTATTGATTGTCAAAAATGCTGTTCTGGTTCGCTAGCTTTCTTTCCTAGTCTGGCCTACATGTGACTCCAGACCCATACCAATGGTGTTGACTCTGTAAACTGCCCACTGGATGATTTAAAGATGGGCAATAAATGCTGGCCTAGTCAGTGATACCTATGTCCGGAAGATGAGGATCCATCTTAACTGAGGGCCCCTTCATCATGTGTGGCAGTACCCCTGTGCTAAATAAGAATGGGTATGGAACAGATTCAATAGCTCAAAGTTAAAAACACACTGAGCTATCCACAGCACTGAATTGTATTCAACTCAGTGTAACCTGGCATATACCACATTTTACCACCACCACCAAGCCAGGCAATCAACCTACAGGATTGTATGCTAAGAATAGCAACATTCATACCTGTCAACCTGCTGAAGTGACAACACAGGGCCATCTGTGTACCAAAGAGTGAAAGCACTGCAGGTGGTGATGCTAAATGACCCCACAGCCATCAGATCATAGTTCCACAGCTGTGCCATGTCCAGCCGTGAATGGGAATTACCAATTAAACAACTAACTGTAGGAGGTAGTAGGAACTGCCAATGCAGTAATCCAGAGCTGAAACGTCAGCTTTCCTGCTGCTCTGCTGCCTGGCCTGCTGTGTTCCTCCAGCTCCACACCTTGTTAACTGGAGGAGGTGCCACCATAAAATCCCCACCCTCCAGGTTCAAGGAACATGGCACATTAATGCCAAAGATTTAACTGAACATTTGCAATCGCTTTCAACTAGAAGTGCTTAGTGGATGAATCGGCATCATCCATGACTTCAACTTTAACACAGCTGTGGAGAGGAGGCAGCAAAAGGATGTATCAAAGCCCATGATCAGTGACCAGCACTTTGGTAGAGGGTTGTGGGATACAGCAAGAGAGAAAGCGTAGTTTAACAGCTGCATTTTGGAGGGATTGCTGACCTGGGGTCAGGAAATCAAACACATCACAGGATATCTTGGGTAGATCGGTTCATGATTAATAAAGTGAATTTTTTAGGGGAAAAGAAGGGATTAACTGAGAAACAACAGGAAAAGCGAAAGTCAGGCCAAAAAGTGGTGATATAAGTAAGCAAAGTAGGTTAAGGGAAGTAAGTCAAGTAAAGTCAAGTTTAAGATTAAGACATGGTAGCACATGCTGATTAAATGGAATGTGCATCCAGTAATACGTAGGAAGTGGGGACCTTACCAGGGTCATACACGATCATACATACAGAAAGTGCTTTCAGCTGTAGAAAACAGAGCTCTGTCTTTGGTGCTTGAATGACAACTGGAGACACTGGCACATCTGTGAGACTAAATGGCATATTGCAGCTTAGTAACTTGGAGAAAAGAAGGAAACCAGTGACTGCTAGACAGTGCAAGAGAGGGAGGCTAGTAGTGTAGGAGTCCACTGGTGTACTGCTGACAGGTGAGGGCACTGGTTCCTCTTTGGAGTGCAGTCAGAGCTAAGCTTCTGGCATCACCGATGGCTTGACAGTACAGGAGGGCAGTAAGAAGAAAAGAACAATGATAGTGATAGCGATAGTAATCATTAATTAGGGAACCAAAAAGATGTTTCTTTGGCTGCCAATCTGAACCTGGGATGATACATTATCTCCCTGGTGCCAAGATCCAGGAAGTTACAGAACAGCTGCAAGATAATTCTGGGGAAGTATGGCCCATGTTGGTACCAATGACTTTGGTAGGAAGGGGAATGTGCTTCTGCAATCAAAATTTAAGGAGTTAGGTAGAATGTCAGCAAGCAGGATCTCAAATGTAGTAATTGCCAGATTGCTCCAAGTCCCATTTGCAAGTACAGAAATAGGTGGATAAAACAGATTAATGTGTGACTGGAAATGTGGTGCCAGAGGAAAGGTGTTTAGATTTTTGGGACGCTGGATTTGCCTTTTGTCAAGGGTGTGTTTATGGGACGTTACTATATTGGAACATTACTGTTTAGTAGTTAACTATTCTGTTAAGTTTTCTAATAGAATTACAGCTAAGCAAATTCTTTTCTTTATTCTTTCTTTTATATTTTAACTGGAGTGTATGAATAAAGTGTGATTTGCTTCAAATCTGGTAGTTTGACCAATTGAATTGTATCCAGAACACAGCACTTTACACTTACCTTTAAAATAAGAAAAATCAGGGTCTAGGCCATCTTAATATATTTTGAGGGGGTCTAGTTTGGCCCATAACAGACTGGGGGACTCTTGTCAGGGTCAAACTATCTAATTCCAGGTTGGGTTTAGGATTATTTGTCTCAAAGGCAGTGAGTGGTAAAAGTTAGTGTCTTTTATTTTGGGTGTTGGATATGGTTGGTTGGTTTAAACAGGGTGTGCCTTATGTAATAATGGCTCTTTCAGTCACAAATTTTCCTGGGGGTAGAATAAGTCACTTTGGGAGTTTTACAGAAAATAAGCAAGACAAAGCTTTTGGAATTGGCAGACAGGCTGGAGATGTGGTTGCCTGTGTCTGCAAGGAAAGGGGAAGATAACTGTGGTAATCATGCAGTATTTACAATTGCCAGGCATGCCATCGGAATCTTTGGAATTGGCTAAAATTATATTGAAAGCGAAGTATCTTGAACACGCAAAGGAAATGAAAATTTGAATTATAATTTAAAGCAGGAGAAAAGAAGAGGAAGGCCACAGCAGAAGAAAGAGAGAGAGGAAGGGAGAATGAGTTTTTGAACTTGAGATTGGAACTGAGAACTCAAAGTCAACTTAAAATGGTGAAGGTAGAGGTGAAAAGTAAGAGTAGTGATGAGGACAGTGATGGAGAACAATCCCATTGTAGCCAAAGGTCTGGTGGGGACCTCTTTAAATATGTACAAGCCTAAGTTCAACAAGAAGCATGTAGAAGCTTTTTTCATTTCATTTTGAGAAAGTGGCTAAACAAATGAAATGGCCTGTGACCATGTCATAAGTAGAGCTAGTGAGGTATCTGGGGAGTATAATGAGGTGAAAAATGCCATCTTAATTGCATGTGAGCTCGTACCAGAAGCCTACAGACAACATTTTGGGAATCTAAAGAGGGAGCCTAAACAAATGTACACTTGAGTTTGAAAGGATCAAACAAATTTTGATAGGTGGATAAGGGCATTGAAAATAGATCAAACATATGACTCTTAGAGAAATGATTATTTTGGAGGAGTTCAAAAATTCATTTCCTTGTGGAGGAGCAGAGAGTTAGAACTGCAAGATAAGCAGGGGAAATTGCAGATGATTGTGAGTTGGTTCATAATTCAAAGTTTGGCTTCTGACATCAATTTCAAACTGGGAAAAGAGAAATCCTCAGGTGGTGAGGGAAAAGGAGATCTCATTGAAGAATATAAAGATACCTTACCACAGGGTAAAAAGGAAACCCATGAGAGGGAAAAAGAAATAAAAAAGCTCGGGTGTTTTCATTGTAATAAAGTAGGCCACATGAAGTTGCAGTGTTGGTGGTTTGGAAAAAGCACTGGGAAGACGGATGTGGGAAAACAGGATAAGCCGGTGAGTCTTGTTAAAGTGGTAAAGGAAAGCATAGTGGAAGCTAAAATGTTGTACCAGAATGTACAACCTGATCAGGGGTTGGTTGAGAAGGAAGTGCCAGATCTCTTTTTAAACAATGTACTAGTGAGGGTAAAGTTTACTCGTACATCTCAGGAGGAGCAGGTAAAGAAATTAAAATTTTGAAACAAGTAACCAAGTCAGTCTTTGGCAAGAGATGAGGAGATATGGAAGTCATAGGGTCATAGAGATGTACAGCACAGAAACCGACCCTTTGGTCCAACTCGTCCATGCCAACCAGATATCCTAGACAAATCTAGTCCCATTTGTCAGTCAGCTGGAGTATTGCCAGATATCATGGTAATATATGGAATTCATGGTGGGAACAGCAATATTCCATTATATAAAGTGAGGTTGGAGAGTGTGGTGAAAAGTGAAGTGGCCATAGGAGTAATGGAGAAATTCTTGGTTCCGGATATACAGTTTATCCTTGGTAATGATAAAACTGGATCACAGGTGGGAGTGATGCCTACTGTGGTTGATAAGCCAGTGGGATATCAGCCAACTGAGGCATTACAGGAAGTATATCCTAGGACTTTTTTTCCTGACTGTGTGGTAACAAGGTCTCAAAGCCTTAGGTGGAGAAATCAAAGAATAAAAATAAGGAAGTTGAAGTTGTTTATCAGAAACTATGTTTGATCAATTGATTGAGGAAAAACACAAGAACATATGGAAGACAAAATAGACATTTTTAGTTAAGAGAAATTAAGTGAATTACAGCATAAAGTTGAAAACCTAAAGCAGTCATTTTAAAAAGTCCACACAAGAATCTGAGTGCATCCCAGAATATTACAATCTTAAAAATGACATCTTGTTGAGAAATTGAGATCATCACACGTTCAGGTGGATGAGAAATAGGCAGAAGTTCATGAAGTTGTATTACCAGTGGGTTATAGAAAGGAAGTGGAGTAGCATATAAGTAACCAGTAGGAAGTCATTTGGGAGTAAGGAAAACTCAAACCAAACTACAAAAACTTTTTTGACTGCATAAGAATGTGGTTGAATTTTGCCAGACATGTTATACATGTCAGGTAATTGGAAAAACTCAGGCAGTGATAAAAGCAGCACCCTGAATATTCATTCTTGCATTTGAAGAACCTTTTATAAGTGTATTAATTGATTGCATAGTACCCCTACATAAAACATAAAGGTGGGAATCAGTATTTGTTCACCATAATGGATGTGTCCACTGATTTCCAGAGTTACTCAAATTTCTTTTATGAGATGTGGAAAATTTTACATCAACATTGTCCAAGGAAGTTATGGACAGCTTAAGAGTAAAACAATTCAAATCCACTGCATACCATCCAGAATCAAAGGGAGCATTCGTTTGATTGATTGTCATGTGTACTGAAGTACAGTGAAAATTTTTGTTTATGAGCAGTACAGGCAGATCAAACTTTAAAGACCACATTGAGGACTTATAGTTAAGACTATCCAGAAGATTGGGATAAAGGAATCCCACTTGTTCTTCTCGAAACTAGCGATTACCTGATGAATCAACTGAATTCAGTCCATTTGCGTCAGTTTTTGGGCATGAGATGAGAGGACCACTGAAATTAATTAAGGAGAAATTAGTGAGTCAGAGTTCAGAAATGACAACTTTCCTGCTCCTCTGAAGTTGCTGGCCTGCTGTGTTCCTCCAGCTCATCACTGTGTTATCTCAACACTGCTTACCTACTTCTCCCCAGAACCACTGATATCTTCCCATAACAAGTTTATTGATCTTAGTCTTGAACATTTCACTTCATGTAGCTGGGAGAACTAATCTCCCACTACCTGTAAGACAGAGAGAGACTATTTATGCTTTCTCATCACCCCTTTTCCAGAAGATGCTGCTGATATTTTCCCTCACAGTATTAATTAGATGCAATAAGCAAATAAATACAAACAAATACTGTTGGTTAAGCAGCATTTATAGAAGGAGAAACAGGGTGAAGGACAAGAGCAGTAGATGCACTGGAGCATCATCACCTGCAAGTTTGCTTCAAATCACAAACCATCCTCACCTGGAAGTATATTGCCGTACCCTCACTGTCACTGGTTTAAAATCCTGATGACATAACTACACATCAACAACTGCAATAGTTCAAGAAGTCACTACCAACTTCATGAGGACAAGGTCAGAAGTCATGTGACACAAGATTATAGTCCAACAGCTTTATTTGAAACCACAAGCTTTCAGAGCTTGTGACTTCACCTGATGAAGGAGCAGCACTCTGAAAGCATATGATTTCAAATAAACCTGTTAGAGTATAACATGATGTCATGCGGCTTCTGACCTTGTCCACCCCAGTCTAATACCAGCACCTCCATATCAGAACTTCATGAGAATACTTTACAGCAATAAATGCTGGCCCAGCCAGAGAATCCTGTGAATGAATGAATAACAAAAAATATGTTCTAATGAAACTCAATGCAGGCTCAAGGAACAGCACCTCATCTTTCAACCCCTCTCTCAGTCCATTCATGAGTTGGAGCAGTTTTACCTGTTTACTCTGACCGGGCTCCTCATGATTTTGAAAACTTCTATGAAATCTCCATGGACCACAATCCCAACTTCTCCAATCGATCTACATAACTGAAGTTTCTCATCCCTCAGCCTGTTTTCAATAATCTTTTCAGCACTCTGTCATACCTTGATATGCTTCCAGAACAGAACTGGCTGCAATACTGGGGAGGCAATGGCCTCCAATGGAGATATTATCACTGGACTGTTAATCCAGAGACCCAGATAGTGTTCTGGGGACGCGGGTTTGAATCCTGCTATGGCAGATGGTGGAATTTAAATTCAATAAATATCTGGAATTAAGAATCTAATGATGACTGTGATTCCATTGCCAATTGTCAGGAAAAACCCATCTGGTTTACCAATGTCCTTTAGGGAAGGAAACTGCCATCCTTACCTGGTCTGGCCTACACGTGACTCCAGACCCACAGCAATGTGGCTGACTCTTAGCTGCCGTCTGGGCAATAAATGCTGCCTGGCCAGCGACACTGTCATCCCGTGAATGAATAAAGAACTCCATTTAAGGCAAACCAGTATTCTATGCAAGTTTAACATAACCTTCTTACTTGTAAACTTTATATTATGTTGCTATTAATAAAGCCTAGGATGCTGTATTCTTTATTAACCAATCTTGCAACCTGTCCTAACACTTTCAATGATAAATGTACATAAACACCTGGATTTATTTGCTCCTACACCTCAGAATTGCACTCTTTCTTCCATATTGTCTTTCCACATTCTTCCCACTAAAATAAATCATACCACATTACTCTGCATTGAATAAAAGGGGATTGCAATCATTGTGTGTCATTTTAATCTTCATTTTTGCAAATAAAATCAGTAAAGGTAGCTTGCTGAATCCCACACTATCAACATCCTGGGCATTATAATGATCAGGGATTGAACTGGGCCAGTCATATAAATACTTCGGTTATAAGACCAGGCCAGAGCCAAGGATTTCTGTGCTGGCTAATTCATCTTTTGCTTCCCAGTCCCTGATCACCATTTACAAGGTACAAGACAAGAATGGATGGGTGCAACACCAACAATGCTGAAGAAGCTTGACACCATTCAGGACAAAGCAACCTGTTTGACTGGTACTATTCTTTGCCAATGATGCACAGTGGCAGCTGGGTGTATCATCAACAATGCACTGCAGTAACTCACCAATGCTCATTTTGAAAGCACTTTCCAGACTTGTGACCATCTACCATCCGGACAGACAAGGATACCAAATGCATAGTGATACCAGTACCTGCAATTTACACTCCAAGCTGCATGCTATCCTGACTTGGAACTATATTCTACACAATATTTCATATAACTATCAGCCTTATGTCAAAATCCTGGATCTGCCTTCCTAAAATCACTGCAGATGTACTTAAACTCCAGGGCTTCAGTGATGCAAGAAGGTGGCTCACCAGCACTTCTCAAAGGCAATTTGTGATGGACAATAAAGGCTGGCTTAGCCAGTAACACAAACACATCATTGAACAAATTTAAGAGTGATCATGGGGAATTTCACATTCAGTTTGGGGTAAAAGAAATATAGGTCTAAAACAAGTGTGCACATTATCATTTGATCATACAGAACTTGTGCACTGCAGTAAAAGGACACATTTTCATCTTAACTTGTCAAGACAATTTGCAAAAATACCAATTCAGGGAGAAAATTGACATTTAAACTGCACAAGAAGAGAGTGCTGATTGATTGCGAAAGGACTCCGATCAATTGAGACTTGCCAGGGCATTCCATGGGAATTGTCCTGATGAGAGTAAAATGAAAATCTTTGTCAAAAATATAACCTTCATTAGCAATAAAATAACTTAAATAAAAATAAATGGTATGAACAGAAGGTTAGCTAAATGGATAGAGGAAATAGTTTAAAAAGTAAAATGTCGGAGGAGCACTCGCACAACTAGACAAAGACATATTTCATTAAGAAAAGAAAACTCCAGAAGGCTGCAACATTCATGGGTAATTGAAAAAGTTAAGAATGATATCAATTTAAGAAAAAAGTGAAAATTAGTGGTAGGCCAGAAGACTGAGACGTTTTTAGATACCTGCAAAGGGTGACTTTAAAAAAGAAGTTAGTGTGTGACAGGAAACTAGCAAGTAATATGAAAGCAAACTGTAAATGCTTCTATAAGTGGAAAAGAAGAAGTAAGGGTAGCTCATGTGTTTACAAGACTGGGAATCAAAGAAACAGCAGAGACTTTGGGTAAGCATCTGAATGCACAGTAGGGGACACAAATTTCATTGTGAGAATTGAGGAAAATCAAGATGCATAAAGGGAAGAGGAACTTAAAACAATCATTATCACTGCAGGAAATATACTTGGGGTGGGGATGGAAACTAACAAAACTATATGCTAACGAGTCGCCTGGATCCAATGACCTCCATCCTACAGGAGTAGCTGCAGATATAGTGAATGCACTGTTCCAAACTTCCTAGATTTGGCAAAATCCTTGTAGATTGGAAAACCACAAATGTGACACCTCCATTCATGAAATGAGGGAGCCAGAAAACAGGAACTACAGGCTAATCAGCTTAATATCTGTCATGGGTAAAATTTTAGAAGTGATTTTGGAGTTCCAAAACACATTGTGTACAAAAAGTTACTACAGAAGACAAGAGCTCATGCTATTGGGGGTGATAAATTAACATAGATGATTGGCTAACCAATGGGAAACAGAACGTCAACGAAGTACAGCACTGTAGGGATCAACTAATTTCCGTATGACATGAGTTAACTAGTAAATCCACATGAATTTCCAGCTGGGATTAGAATGAGGTAGACAGTTTTAGTTAACTTCATAAACTGTAGTGCCCAGAAACTGCATGTGTGCAAAAAGTGTCTCCAGCTGCTGCTCCTGGAAGCCCAAGTTTTGGAGTTGGAGTGACGTCTAGGGACACTGTGGACCATTCTTGAGGCAGAGAGTGTCATGGGTAGCATGTAAAGAGAGGTGGTCATACCGCAGACTCAGACTCCATAGGCAGGACGGGAATGGGTGACCAGGCAAAGCAAGAGGGTTAAGTAGGCAGTGTGGGAATCTCCTGTGGCTATTCCTGTGCAAAACAGATATACCATTTTGGATACTGTTGAGGGGAATGGGCTCTCAAGGGATAACAGCAGCAGCTGCTGCAGAGGGAGGGAGAAATGGGCATAGAAATGTTATAGTTATAGGGGATTCAATTGTAAGAGGAATAGATAGACGTTTCTGTGGCTGCAAACACGAGTCCAAGATGGTGTGTTTCCTCCCTGCTGCTAGGGTCCTTGGATGTCTTGGAGTGGTTGCAGGACATTCTGGAGGAGGAGGGTGAACAGCCAGTGGTCATGGTACACATCAGTGCTAATGACATAGGTAAAAAAAAGTATTTGTTTAGGACCTCACCTTGTCACTATTCACCAAAGAGAAGGAATTGGTGGAGGATGATCTCAGGGAAGGGAGTGTCGAGTTTCTAAGCCAAGTTGCTATTAGTAAGGAAAAGGTGTTACGCATCTTAAAAAGGATAAAGGTAGATAAGTCCCCAGGTCCTGATGGGATCTATCTCAGAATACTGAGGGAGGCAAGAGAACAAATTGCTGGAGCATTGACAGAAAACTTTGTATCATCTTTGGCCACAGGTGAGGTCCCAGAGGACTGGACAACAGCTAATGTTGTCCCATTGTTTAAGAAGGGTAGCAGTGATAATCCTGGAAACTACAGGCCTTTGAGTCCCATGTGTGGTAGGTAAATTATTGGAAAAGATTCTCAGGGACAAAATCTATACACAATTAGAAGCAAATGGACTTATTAGCAATAGACAAGGTATCAAGGGTGAGCTGCCAAGAGGGATACTGAACTGACGTAGCCATAGGAGACACAGGTTCAAGGTTTGAGGGACGATGTTTAAAAGAGATGGACGAGGCAAGTTTTTCACACAAAGGGTGATGAATGGCTGGAACGTGTTGCCAGACGAGGTGGTGGAAGCAGACACTATAGCCGCATTCAAGAAGCACCTGCAGGAATACATGAATAGGAGGGAAATAGAGGGATACGGATCCTGTAAGTGAAGACAATTTTAGTATGGAAGGGCAAAATGAGACATAGGCGGTGAAAGGATGTTTTTCGGAGGGAAGTGACTAGTGGTGTTCCACAGGGATGAGTGCTGGGACCTCTGCTGTTTGTGATCTATATAAATCATTTTGGAGGAAAACATAGCTGGTCTAATTAGTGAGTTTGCGGGCAATACAAAGATCGCTGGAGTTGTGGTTAGTGAGAAGGATTGTCAGAGGATACAGTAGGATATAGATCAGTTGGAGGCACGAGCAGAAAAATGGCAGATGAAGTTTAATCTGGACAAATGTAATTTGATGCGTGTTGGAAGGTCAAGTATAGGTGGAAATTGCACAGTGAATGGTAGAACCCTTAGGAGTATTGATATGCGGAGGGATCTGGGTTTGCAGGTCCACAGATCACTGAAGGTGGCAGCTCAGGTAGATAAGGTAGTAAAAAAGGCCTACGGCATGCTAGTCTTCATTGGAAGGGGCATGGAAGATTAGGATAGACAATTTATGCTGCAGCTTTATAGAAATTTAGTTACATGAAATATTGTGTACAGCCTCGACGCCACACTACCAGAAGGATGTGGATGCTTTGGAGAGGGTACAGAAAAGGTTTACCAGGATGTTACCTGGTATGGGGGATTTTAGCTATGAAGAAAGGTTGGATAGACTGGGTTAGTTTTAACTGGAACACAGGAGGTTGAGGGGTGACCTAATAGAATTTTATAAGATTGTGAATGGAATGGATATAGTAGAAAGTATGAGGCTTTTTTCCAGGTTGGAGGGGTCAATTACTAGGGGACACAGGTTCAAGGTTTGAGGGACGATGTTTAAAAGAGATGGACGAGGCAAGTTTTTCACACAAAGGGTGATGAATGGCTGGAACGTGTTGCCAGACGAGGTGGTGGAAGCAGACACTATAGCCGCATTCAAGAAGCACCTGCAGGAATACATGAATAGGAGGGAAATAGAGGGATACGGATCCTGTAAGTGAAGACAATTTTAGTATGGAAGGGCAAAATGTGACAGTGCAGGCTTGGAGGGCCGAAGGACCTGTACTGTATTGTTCTTTGTATAATCATATAAATCATTTAAAATTCATTTTTCATTTGTATTTTTTCAAGAGTCAGGTTAAAAGAAAAAATTGTTTAAATCACATAAACATGCTCAGATGCTGAAGCAGCAGACAAACAGAATTTCTGTGAAAAATGCAACATGGCTGAACTAGCATTAACCCTGAGGCCTTCATTGGAAATGGAATGTGAGGATGACACTGAGAAAGATGGTGTCATGGTGGCTCAGTGATTAGTACTGCTGCCTCACAGTGCTAAGGATCTAGGTTCAACTCCAGCCTTGGGTGACTATCTGTGTGAATTTGCACATTCTGCCTGTGTCTGTGTGGGTTTCCTCTGGGTGCTTTCGTTTCCACCCATAGTCCAGGTTAGGTGGATTGGCCACGCTAAATTGCTCATACTGTGCAAGCAAGCTGGATTAGTCATGGTGGAATGCTCTTCAGAGGGTCAGTGTGGATTCAATGGACCAATGCCCTGCTTTCATATTGTAGGGATTCTAAGATGAACTAAGGGGCACAGCATTTAAAACAAGAGCTTTTGCAGACATACTCGCCAAGCCGGTGGGTTTGGTTGCAAATGTTTCATCACCCTGCAAGGTAACATCACCAGGGTGCCTCTGGTGGAGTGTCGGTGTTCTGTCCCGCTTGTTATTTATATGCCTTAGTTTGCTGGGGTGGTTTGTATTACTTCCGGTTCTGTTTCGTAGTGGTTTGTACACAGGGTCTAATTCAATGTGTTTGTTGATGGAGTTCTGGTTGGATTACTAGGCCTCTAGGAATTCCCTGGTGTGTCTCTGTTTGGCCTGTGCTGTTATCAATGTGTTGTCCCAGTCGAATTCATGTCCCTCGTTGTCTGTGTGTAGTGAAACAAGTGAGAATCGGTCATGTCTCTTGGTGGCTAGCTGGTGTTCATGTATCCGTATAGTCAATTTTCTTCCAGTTTGGCCCATGTAATGTTTCTCACAGTCCTTGCATGGTATTTTGTATATTACCCCAGGTTTTTGGATATGGAATCCTTTATGTCCATCAGTAGCTGTCGTAGGGTGGTTGTTTGTTCTGGGCTACTCTGATACCTAGGGGTCTATGTAGTCTTGTGGTCATCTCTGATACGTCTCTGATGTATGATAGGCTGATTAGTGAGTCTGGCCATGTTGTGTCTTCCTGTTGTGGTCTGTCACGGAGGTAATGGTGGATGAGCTTTTTGGGTATCCATTTCTTTTGATTACTCTGTATAAGTGTTCCTGTTCCACTCTGCATAGTTCCAGGTTGCTGCAATGTGTTGTAGCTTGTTTAAATAGTGTTCTGATGTAGCTCTGTTTGTGGGTGTTGGGGTGGTTGCTAGTGTAGTTGAGTATTTGGTCCAAATGTGTGGTCTTTCTATATACGCTAGTCTGGAGTTCCCCGCTGTTTTTGCATTCTACCATTATGTCCACAGTTACGGCAGGAAACAACAGACCAGTGAGTCTCACATTGGTGGTTAGGGAGCTGTTGGAGAGAATTCTTACAGACGGGATTTACACACATTGGAAAAGCATAGCCCAATTAGGGGCAGTCAACATGGCTTTGTGCAGGACAGGTCATGTCTTACTAACTTGATTGAATACAACTGTCAGGATGCATGTTGCAGCTTTATCTCCCCTTTCCTCACAGGCACAGCTAACCCCAACTCTGACTTGTTTGCCCGTTCTCAATTCAGAAAGCTTTGTCTTGCTCACTTTCTGTAAAACTCCTGAAGTGACTTCTTCCATACCCAGGAAAACTCTTAGTACAGAAAGAGCCATTATCACACAAGGCATTCCCTGTTTAAGCCAACCGAATGCAATACCTGAAATAAAAAAAACTCCAAAGCTCACCACTTACTGTCTTGGAGAGCAATAATCCTAAACCCTAACAGCAATCAGAAATTTTGATCCCAACAAGAGCCCCCAGTTTGCTATGGACCAGACAAAAGACCCTCAAAATATATTCAGAAGATAGTCTAGACCCACCTTTTTCTTATTTTAAAGGTAAGAGCCAGGCGTTGCATTCTGGATGCAATTTGATTGGTCAATCTACCAGATTTGAAGCAAAACACACTGTATTTATGCACTATAGGTAAAATACAACAAAAGAAAGAAGAGATTGGAATATCTTAACGCTGTTGGAAAACAACAGAATAATAGATTATTTAACTATTAAACAGTAGTTGTTCGAATATAGCAGCATTGTATAAACACAAACAAAAACAGAAATTGCTGAAAAGGTCCAGCAGGTTTGGCAGCATCTGTGATGAGAAATCAGAGTTAACATTTCAGGTTCAGTAACCATTCCTCAGAACTGATGGTAGCGAGCAAAAAAGTTAGCTTTGTGCAGAAGAAAGAGTTGGGGGAGGCGTAAGGAGTAAATGATAGGTGGAGATAAAGCTCAAAGAGACAGAAGAACAGTTGGACAGACAAAGAGTGGATAATGATCAGCCTGGGAGAATGAATATCTCCAAACGGGGACAAATGAGTGGCTAATGATGGGTGGTGTGTAATAGCAGACCATGTAATAACGATAACAAGGTGTAGAGCTGGATGAACGCAGCAGGCCAAGCAGCATCAAATGTGAGGGGGCTGGGGTAAGGACATAGGAGAAGGTGCCACGAGCCCTAAAATTGTTGAAGTTGACATTGATCTCAGAAGAGTTTCCAAGTGGAAAATGAGGTGCTGTTCTTCCAGCTTGCATTGAGTTTCGCTGGAGTACGGCAGCAAGCCTGAGGCAGAGATAAAAACTGAAAGAACTGTGGATGTTGTAAATCAGGAACAAAAACAGAAATTGCTGGAAGCTCAGCAGGTCTGGCAGCATCTGTGAAGAAGGAATCTGAGACAGAGATGTTGGCCACAGAACAAGGTGCTGTGTTGAAGTGGCAGGCAATTGGAAGTTCAGGGTCCTTTTTTTTGTGGACGGAATGTAGGTGTTCTGTGAAGCAGTCACCAAGTCTATGCTTTGTTTTCCTAAGAATGCCTCACAGTGAAATGCTGTCCCTACTACCTACCATGTAATTTCACCTCCACAATCCTGACAGCAGTCTACATACCACCCCAGGCAGATGTGAAGAATGTGATGAAATTCACATTACGACAAAAAGTCTGGAGACAAAATTCTCCAAGGCCTTGTTCATCATGGCCACAACTTCAAGAAGGTCAACCTCAAAAGGGTGCTGCCAAAATACAACCAACACATCTCCTGCTCCACTAGACGACCAACCACCCTGGATCACTGCTACACACCCATCAAAGATGCCTACTGCTCCATTCCCCATCCAGACCTTGGAAAATCAGATCACAACACTGTGTTCCTCCTCCCAGCTTACAAACAGAAGCTGAAATGGGAGAATCTTTCACAGAAAGTAGTACAGTGCTGGTCTGAGGCAAAGGAAGAGCTTCTCCGGGGTTCCTTGGAGTTGGTGGACTTGACTGTATTCAAGAACTCAGCGGAAAACCTAGACGAGTACTCCACCACAATCACGGACTTCATTACCAAGTGTGTGGTGGACAGTGTGTCAAAAAAGTCAATCCAGGTGCTCTGCAACTGAAACTTGGATGAACCAGGAAATCCACTCCCTATTGAAGACCAAGCATGCGACATTCAAGTCAGACAACTCAGATCTATACAGAAAATCCAGATATGATCTCCGCAAAGCCATCAGAGATGCCAAGAGTCAGTACCCAACCAAGTTAGAGGTCCTAACTACATGGACACCCGCCGCCTGTGGCAAGGCCTACACAACATAACGGGATACAAAATGAAGCAGAGCAAGATAGAGGACAAAGACACATCCCTCTCTGATGCACTCAATGCTTTCTCTGTTTGTTTCAAGCAGAATGCCAGTGGCGCAGTGTTACCTGCCCCAACGGCCCCAGATCCACCTGTTCCCTCCATCATTGCTGCACACGTCAAATTGGTCTTCCTGAGAGTCAACCCAAGGAAAGCAACGGGCCCAAAGATGGTCCCCAACTGTGCACTTAGATCCTCTGAGGGCCAGTTGGCGGAGATATTCACTGACATCTTCAAACTCTCCCTCCCAGAAGCTGAAGTCCTCACCTGCTTCAAGAAGACCACCATCATCCCAGTACCTAAGAAAGCACAAGCAGTGTGCCCTAATGACGACTGACCAATGGCTCTGATCTCCATAATCATGAGGTGCTTTGAGAGACTGGTCATGGCCCACATCAACTCCAGCCCCTCAGTCTGCCTCAATCCCATTCAATTTGCCTATTGACAAAACATCCACTGTGGACACCAATTCCCTAGCACTGCCTTCTTCCCTGGAACATCTAGACAACAAGTACACCTACATCAGACTCCTACGTCATCAACTACAGCTCAACCTTCAACATCATTATCCCCTCCAGACTGATCTCAAAACTTGAGACTAGGTCTCGGCTCTGCCCTCTGCAACTGGATCCTCAACTTCCTGACTCACAGACTGCAATCAGTGAGGATAGACAACTGCATCTCCTCCACGATAACCCTCAACACTGGAGACCCCCAAGTATGCATTCTCAGCCCCCTATTGTACTCCCTGTACATTTACGACTTTGTCGGCAAATTCCGAACAAATGCCATCTACAGGTTTGCTAATGACACCACCATGGTAGGACAGAGAGCAAACAATGCTAAGTAAGAATACCAGAAGGAGATAGAGGGCTTGCCATTGTGGTACAATGATAACAACCTCTCTCTTAATGTCAGCAAAACTAAAGAACCGATCATTGATTTCAGGATGAAAGGAGGAGGACACGCCCCCATCTACATCAATGGAGCTGAGGTGGTTACAGTTGAGAGCGTTAAGTTCCTAGGAGTGACAATAATTGACCACCTGTCTTGGACTTCCCATGAAGATATAACAATCAAGAAGGCACAACAACGCCTCTTCTTCCTCAGGCAGATTTGGAAATTTGGCATGTCCATAAGGACCCTCACCAACTTTTACAGATGCACCATCGAAAGCATCCAATCCAGGTCCATAACGGCCTAGTATGGCAACTACTCTGCCAGGACTGTAAGAAACTACAGAAACTTGTGTGCACAGCCCAGGCCATCACAGAAGCCAATCACCCAATTACAGACTCCATTTACACTTCTCATTGCTGTAGAAAGACTGCCAACATCATCAAAACCCCTCCCCACCCCGGTAATGCTCTCCTACAACCTCTTCCATCAGACAGAAGATACAGAAGCTTGAACACACACACCAATAGGTTCAAGAACAGCTTCTTCCTTGCTGTTATTAGATTGCTAAATGGACACTTTAACTTCAAATAATGTTGATCTTGCTTTGTGCATCTCCTATGCAGTTGTAACCTTTATACCTTGCTCTGTCTAAGCACCCTTTGATCTCTGTGTCCTCGTTTGCTATCATCTGCCTGTACTGCTTGTAAATCAAAGGCTTTTCACTGTAGTTAAGTACATGTGACTACAATAAATCAAATCAAATCAAATCAATGCAGAGAGCACATTGTGAGCAGCGAATGCAGTAAACTAGGTTGAGTGAAGTGCAGGTACTGTGCTACTTCACCTGGAAGGTACATTTGAATCCTTGGATACTGAGGAGGGAGGAAGTGAATAGGCAAGTTGCAGGGGGAGGTGCTGTGGGTCTGTTGGGGGAGTTGTTGGGAGTAGAGGAGGAGTGGACCAGGTTGTCTTGGGGACAGCGCTCCTTGTGGAAGGTTGACAGGGGAGGGGAATATGTATCTGGTGGTGGCCTCTTGCTGGAGGTGCAGAAATGGTGGCGAATAATCCTCTGGATGTGGATGCTGATGGGATGGTAGGTAAGGATGAGGGGAAACCTATCGCTGATGGGGGAGGGAAGTTTGGGGGTGAGGGCTGAAGTGTGGGAGATTGGTCAGACTCGGCTGAGTGCCTGTCAACTATGGCACTGGGGACTCCTCAGTTGATGAAGAAGGTAGACATTTTGGAGGCTCCCTTGTCGAACTTGGGATCAGCGGAACAGATGCAACAGAGATGGATGAACTGGAGAATGGAATAGACTCTTTACAGGAAGCAAGGTGTGAGGATGTATAGTCAAGGTAACTGTGGGAGTAGGTTGCTTTGTAGTGGATATTGGTGGCCAGTCTATCCCCAGAAGTGGAAACACAGATGTTGAGGAAGGGAAGGGAGGAGTCAGAGATGGACCAGGTGAAGGTGAGAGCAGGGTGGAAATTGAAGAATAAATGACTGAAAAGAACAAAACAGAAGTACCGCACAGGAACAGGCCCTTCGGCCCTCCAAGCCTGTGCCGATCCTCATGCTGTAACTAATTTAAAAACCAATCCTTCTGCCTTTATTCAGTCCGTATCCCTCTATTCCCTCCCTATTCATGTAACCATCCAGATGCCTCTTAAATGTTGCCAACATGCCCACTTCCGCCACCTCTTCTGGCAGTGCGTTCCAGGCTTCTACCATTCTCTGTGTGAAAAATCTCCCTCCGACATCTCCCTTAAACTTTCTAAAAACCAAACGAACTGCGGATGCTGTAAATCAGGAATAAAAACAAAAGTTGCTGGAAAAGCTCAGCAGGTCTGGCAGCATCTGTGAAGAAAAATCAGAGTTAACATTTCAGGTCCGCTGACACTTCCTCAGAACTCAGATTTCAGTTTCCAGTGAAAACAATCCTAGTCTTTTTAACCTTTACTCATAGCCAATGACCTTGAGACTGGGCAACATCCTGGTGAACTTTCTCTGCACTCTTTCCAAAGCTTCCATGTCCTTCTGGTAATGTGGCGACCAAAATTGCACACAATTCTCCAAATGCGGCCTAACACAGGTTTTATATAGCTGCAACATGGGGTTTGCCAACTCATGTACTCCATGCCCCCGCTGATGAAGGCAAGCATGCCATATGCCTTCTTAATCACCTTGGCCACCTGTGTTGCCACTTTCAGGGAACTGTGGACCTGCAC
Source organism: Rhincodon typus (assembly GCF_021869965.1). Classification (NCBI taxonomy): domain Eukaryota; kingdom Metazoa; phylum Chordata; class Chondrichthyes; order Orectolobiformes; family Rhincodontidae; genus Rhincodon; species Rhincodon typus. The sequence continues at coordinate 590,078 of NC_063361.1, read as the reverse complement.
ATCCAGATCCATCTGTATGTTAATGTTTCTAATGGTTCTGCCATTTACAGTATAATTCACACCTAAATTTGATCCTCCAAAATATATCACCTCACATTTGTCTGGATTAAGCTCCATCTGCCATTTCTGTGGCCAAGCTACCAATCTATCTATATCCTGTTGTATCCTTTCACAATTGTCAGCACATTCAGCAACTCCACCAATCTTCGTATCATCTGCAAACTTACTAAGCAGACCACCCACACTTTCCTCCAGATCATTTATATATACTACAAACAACAAAGGACCTAAGATTGATCCCTGTGGAACACCATTAGTTACCGGTCTCCATTCTGAAAAACACCCTTCCGCTGCTACCCTCTGCCTTCTATGACCAAGACAGTTATATATCCATCTAGCCAGACCACTCCAAATCCCATGTGATTTTAGTCTTCATACTAATCTGCCATGTGGGAATTTATCAAATGCCTTACTAAAGTCCATATAAACTACAACCACAGCCCTTTCCTCATCAATTATCTTTGTTACCTCTTCAAAAAATTCAATTAGGTTGGTGAGACATGACCTTCCCTGTACAAAACCATTCTGCCTGTCACTAATCACTCTATTTCTTTCCAAATGTGCATATATTTTGTCCCTCAGTATCTTCTCCAAGACCTTCCCCACCACAGATGTCAGGCTCACCGGCCTATAATTTCCTTGATTATCCCTGCTTCCTTTCTTAAACAAGGGAACAACATTGGCTAATCTCCAGTCCTTTGGAACTTCGCCTATGGTCAAAGACGATGTGAAGATATTTGCTAATGCCCCAGCTATTTCTTCTCTTGCCTCTCGCATTAACCTGGGATAGATCCCATCTGGCCCTAGGGACTTGTCTACCTTAATGCAATTTAGGATAACCAAAACTTCCTCCTGGAGGCGAAATTGATAAACGTTTCCAATTCCGGATGAGAGAGGGACACAGCACCGATGATACTATCAATATACCAGAGAAAGAATTGTGGGTGGGGTGTGGAATAGGCCTGAAACAAGGAATGTTTCACATACCCAGAAAGAGACAGTCATAACTGGGGCCCATGCAGGTACCCATGGCCACCCTTCTGGCCTGAACAAAGTGAGAGGAGTTAAAAGAGTTCAGACTGAGGAAAAGGTGGAGGAGGGTGGTGGTGGATGGGGCCAGTCCATGCCTTTTTCCCAGGAAAAAGTGGAGAGCCTTGTGACCATCCTGATGGGGGATGGACATATAAAGGGATTTCATGTAACGAGGAGGAGGCTGGATCCCGCAAACTGGGAATTCTGAAACTGACGTAAAGTGGCAGAGCAATCACGGATGTAAGCTGGAAGGGACAGGACAAGGGAAGAAAAACAATCATGTCAATGTAGGAAGACGTAAGTTCTGTGGCGCAGGAGCAGGCAGAAACAATCAGTCTGTTTGGACTGTCCTGTTTGTGGATTTTGGGAAGGAGATAGAAGTGAGCTGAGCGGGGTTGGGAGACTATGAGCTTGGAGTCATAAACATACCTTTGGCAAAGGCAAATTCAGCAAACAGATTGTCTCACATACTATTCCAGCAGCAGGAAGAGTACTCCCAGCTTTTAGCTGTAATCAAGAGAGGGAAACAGGCATCCATATCAGTTTCAAGAACCCAGCAGCTACTACTGAAACTGAAACTAAAATTCCTGGCTCTGTGGGAGCTTGACCCCACCCATTCAGGCTGATTCTGTTGTTCTGACCTGAGGAAAAAAATCCCAAGGCCTCACAAACTGTTTACTCTAGTATCTCTGAGTAGACTGCTTGTACCTCTCTCTCTCAACCTTTCTTCATAAAAAAAGGACAAAATTAACCTCTTAAAGGCATAATATCAGCACAAGTGGCCCCATAAGGCACTCAGTTCAAGGGCAGTTAGGGATGTGCAACAAATTCTGGCTCAGCCTGTGACACCTTATCCCATGAAAGAGTTTTAGAAGAACTTTTGACAAAACCTATACAGCAATGTACTTTTTAAATGGTAAAAGAAAAGCTGGAAATGGTGAAAGCCTCCAAGGATATTCAGGCATGTTGTCTGATAGACCCGCTCGTGAATTTTCAGTGGGAATTGTGCAGCATCGGGCTTCAGGGGTGATATTCACTTTTTCAATACCAGGGGCAGGTACCCAGACTGATAGTCCATCATTTGTATCTTAGGTTCAATGGTTAAGGATCAAAAATCAAGGTTAATATTCTTTCAGCCTTTCTTGATCAGTGGGTAGCAACTAGGAACAGGGAAGCTGTCAAACATCACCTTTGTCAAAAGGTGAGCAGTTAACAATTGGGAATGGGAACAAGGGTCACATTCTCTCTCAATCACATATTACAGGTTTAGGAGGACTCACATGCAGCAAGGCTTTTATGCTTATTACAATGAATGCTGAAAATCTGAAATTAAAATAGAAAATTCCAGTAGGTCTGGCAATGCCTGGAGAGAGAAATGGGCTAAATTTTCAGCAGAAATGGTAGAAATTTGAATGTAACAGGTTTTAATCAAATGCAGGGAAGGAGCGTGATCTGGAGGCAGGTTAAAATGAGACATCACTGATAGGGTAGAATGTACAAGGGAGTCAATGACAAAAAAGATGACAGTCTAAAGGAAAAAGAGACAATGGGACCAGACAAGATGCAAAGAATGAGTCCGGAGGAGGTATAAATAAAACAACAGAATCATCAATAACAGCTGCTGTCATCTGAAAAAAAACGTGTCCAGTGTTTAAAATCTGAAATTGTTGAATTCCATATTGAGTCTGGAAGGTTGTAAAATTCTGAATTGAAAGATGAACTGCTGTTCCTTAAGCCCTTTTTGAACTTCATTTGTACAGTGCAGCAGGTTGAGGACAGAGAGGCCAGAGTGTTAGCGGGCAAAGAATTAAAGTGGCAAGAGACTGGATACTCAGATTCATGTTTGCAAGCTGAGCAGAGACATTCAGTGAATATTGAATCTTACATTGAAAGAACTGCAAGCAAATTGCTGATGTAGCTTTGGTTTAGTCAATGGGAAGAAAGCCAGGGGTAGGGAACCTGACAACAAGGTGCAGGGCTGGATGAACACAGCAGGCCAAGCAGCATCATAGGAGCAGAGAGGCTGACGTTTCGGGCCTAGACCCTTCATCAGAAAAGGGGGAGGGGAAGGGGGTTCTGAAATAAATAGGGAGAGAGTGGGAGGCGGATAGAAGATGGATAGAGGAGAGGATCGGTGGAGAGGAAACAAACAGGTCGAACAGGCGGGGATGGAGCCAGTAAAGGTGAGTGTAGGTAGGGAGTTAGGAAGGGGATAGGTCAGTCCAGGGAGGACGGACAGGTCAAGGGGGCGGGATGAGGTTAGTCGGTAGGAGATGGGGGTGCGGCTTGAGGTGGGAGGAGGGGATAGGTGGGAGGAACAACAGGTTAGGGAGGCAGGGACGAGCTGGACTGGTTTTGGGATGCGGTAGGGGGAGGGGAGATTTTGAAACTTGTGAAATCCACATTGATACCATTGGGCTGCAGGGTTCCCAAGCGGAATATGAGTTGCTGTTCCTGCAACCTTCGGGTGGCATCGTTGTGGCACTGCAGGAGGCCCAGGATGGACATGTCGTCTGAGGAATGGGAGGGGGAGTTGAAATGGTTCGCGACCGGGAGGTGCAGTTGTTTGTTGCGAACCGAGCGTAAGTGTTCTGCAAAGCGGTCCCCGAGTCTCCGCTTGGTTTCCCCGATGTAGAGGAAGCCACACCGGGTACAGCGGATGCAGTATACCACATTGGCAGATGTGCAGGTGAACATCTGCTTGATGTGGAAAGTCTTCTTGGGGCCTGGGATGGGGGTGAGGGAGGAGGTATGGGGGCAGGTGTAGCACTTCCTGCGGTTGCAGGGAAAAGTGCCAGGTGTGGTGGAGCTGGAGGGGAGTGTGGAGCGGATAAGGGAGTCACGGAGAGAGTTGTCCCTCCAGAAAGCAGATAAGGGTGGGGAGGGAAAGATATCTTTGGTGGTGGGGTCGGATTGCAGATGGCGGAAGTGTCGGAGGATGATGGGTTGGATCCGGAGGTTGGTGGGGTGGTACGTGAGGACGAGGGGGATTCTTTTTTGGTTCTTATTGCGTGGACGGGGTGTGAGGGATGAAGTGCAGGAGATGTGGGAGACACGGTTGAGGGCATTCTCGACCACCGAGGGGGGAAGTTACGGTCCTTGAAAAACGAGGACAACTGAGATGTACGGGAGTGGAATGCCTCATCCTGGGAGCAGATGCGGCGGAGGCGAAGGAATTGGGAATAGGGGATAGCATTTTTGCAGGAAGGTGGGTGGGAGGAGGAGTATCCTAGGTAGCTGTGCGAGTCGGTGGGCTTGAAATGAATATCGGTTTTTAGGTGATTGCCCGATATGGAGACAGAGAGGTCCAGGAAGAGGAGAGAGGTGTCAGAGATGGTCCAGGTAAACTTAAGGTTGGGGTGTAGAGCTGGATGCACACAGCGGGCCAAGCAGCATCAGAGGAACAGGAAAGCTGACGTTTCGGGTCTGGACCCTTCTTCATAAATGGGGGAGGGGGAAGGGGATTCTGAAATAAATAGGGGGAAAGGGGGAGGCGGAAAGAAGATGGATAAAGGAGAAGATAGGTGGAGAGGAGACAGACAGTTCAAGGAGGTGGGGTTGGAGCCAATAAAGGTGAGTGTAGGTGGGGGGTTAGGGAGGGGATAGGTCAGTCCAGGGAGGACGGACAGGTCAAGGAGGTGGGATGAGTCTAATAGGTAGGAGATGGGGGTGGGGCTTGAGGTGGGAAGGGTGGATAGGTGGGAGGATAGGTTAGGGAGGCGGGTACGAGCTGGGCTGGTTTTGGACCTGAAACGTCAGCTTTCCTGCTCCTCTGATGCTGCTTGGACCGTTGTGTTCATCCAGCTCTACACCTTGTTGTCTCAGATTCTCCAGCATCAGCAGTTCCTACTACCCCTCAAACTTAAGGTTACATTTGAAGAGATCCCATTAGTTAATGGCCAACGAACTGCTTGGATCAATTGCTGATTGGATTGAATTATTGAACATTGAAGAATTATTGAACTCCTGTGACCGAGATTCTATTTCACGTCATGATATTATGAAATATCAGAATGTTACTGCAATATATCTCTGTCTCTACCACCACCACCGCATTTGCTAAACACAGCAGAGAAACATCACTTACTTGAATACAATTTAAGTATAAGCAAAAACTGAAAGAACTGTGGATGCTGTAAATCAGAAACAAAAACAGAAATTGATGGAAAAGCTCGCAGGTCTGGCAGCATCTGTGGACAGAAATCAGAGTTAACATTTTGGGCCCAGTGACTCTTCCTTTGAATTGATGGAATTTCTGAGGAAGGGTCACTCAACCCAAAACATTAACTCTGATTTCTCTCCACAGATGCTGCCAGACCTGCTGAGCTTTTCCAGCAATTTCTATTTTTATTAAGTATAAATAGTTGTTTGATAGTAAAGAACTTGAGTACTCGTGAGAAAAGACAGATTTTGTCAAAGATTTTGCACTCATTATAACATTCGCAAGACAAACAGAAGTAAATGGAAAAAAACATTTATACTGTATGAGAGATATGATGACTGGCAGTTAACTGTCAAAATTTGTTTACATTTTAAACAAGGCAGGCTGATCTGTCAAGATATTTGTAATACACAAGGCCCTGTTGTTTGCAGATGGAAGAACATGCACCTGTTTCCACTCAACAAAATAGGTAACAGCCATTTTCTGATTCCTTTCTCAGTAAAAAATGCCTTGCCAAATCAGAGTCAACATGCAATTGGCAATTAACTACCAGCCATCATTAACTGGTGCATTGTCCACAGCAAGGCCTTTACCATCTAGGGTCCATTTGGCAACCAATCACCAGTCATTAAGTATAAATATTTCCTTTTTAATTTGTATTTTTCACAAATTGTCCTGATTGGTATGAGAGAAAAGAACCTTTGACAAAATGCACCTTTTTTCATCAATACTTAAATTGATATGTACAACATAGAACATCAAAGACCTGATATTTATTTACATAAGTGACTGGTTTTAACAATGTAATGATGTGGAAAAGATGCTAAGGTTTACATATGATATTGCCATCAGGCAATGTAGTTATAGCCACGTGGTTGGTTTGCAGTGCAGCAGCTCTGTTAACAAGCTTTATGTTGAGGGTTTTGACTCCATGGTGAATTCCCCCTTGTGCTCAGTACTCAGTGATTTCAGACAGTCTCTGCACCTGATCCTCTTTGGCCTCAACAATAAGTTGTACACGATCACAGCCAAGACTCCTCCGAGCATGGGTCCCACCCAAAAAATCTGCAACAACACAACAGATGCAATTTAATTTCTGAAGCTGCAGCCTGTGATCTGAGCTGGTAGGTGTTAAAAGATAAATCAAACATCCTGATGTTAACAATCTTTTGTGCGCAGAGCTGCAGTTGTTTAATTGTTTGGGGCGGCACGGTGGCTCAGTGGTTAGCGCTGCTGCCTCACAGCACCAGGGACCCGGGTTTGATTCCACCCTCCGGCGACTGTCTGTGTGGAGTTTGCACATTCTCCCCGTGTTCTTGTGGGTTTCCTCCGGGTGCTCTGGTTTCCTCCCACAGTCCAAAGATATGTAGGTTAGGGTGGATTGGCTATGCTAAATTGCCCATTGCGTTCAGGGATGTGTAGATTAGGTGGATTACAAGGGGACAGGTCTGGGTGGGATGCTGTGAGGTTTGGTTTGGACTTGTTGCGCCAAAGGGGCTGTTTCCAAAATAAAAAACTGCATACAGTTCTGGTAAATCAGATTAAATCAGGTAAATCAGGTGCAGATTGCCATGTGGAAATCGGAGCCCAAATCTTCCAATCAAACAAAAAGTTTTTTCCCCATTTTTTGGGCGTGACATCCAATGCAGGATCCATCTGAATAGTCATTGATGCTCATGTGAATGTTGCACTTTGTCGAGAATCTTCACAGAAGCCACACGCCCTTTTTATGATGTAGCTACAATATTCTAGTAAGTAAACAAAGTTTAAATGTTATGAGGAAGGGTCCTGGGACCCAAAACATTTAACTCTGTTTTTTCCTTCACAGATGCTGCCAGACCTGCTGGGCTTTTCCAGCAACTTAGTTTTTGTTCCCGAGTCATAGCATCCACAGTTCTTTCGGTTTTTAAATGTTCCAAAGCCTGTTTGGTATCTACTGAGAAAAAGTAAATGTGTGTGGGAGTATGGTGGTGTATTTTAGGTTCTGAAAAGGTTAATTTTCGAGATGTATTAGGCTCCACCATATTACAGCATCTTGAGTGGAGAATCGGGGAGTCTAGTTGAGAACCTGATGGAGTCAGATACGTCATCCCTGGCAGTTCATAGACTCCATTGTTCTTTTTAAGCAAACCATGTGACTTGTATCAGTTGCTATCATGCACCAAACTACATCCTGTTATTAAGACAAGTGTACCTTCACGTTGAGACTCATTAGCGATTCACACTTCATCAATATTAACCAAACAAGCCCTTAGACCCAGTATAGAAAGGAGCATTGTGGCAGTGCTCTATCACAACTAGCATCTGTCAATGTGTAAAGGCCACATTTTTTTTTATGAATTGTTGGTTATGGACTGAAATTGGGACAGGCTGGTTAAACATCAAGGATTATCAAAGGATTTTCACACTTTCTAAAAGCAAGTAACCTCATGCTCATTGTGTGTGCTGTTTCCTCAGCTGCTTGCTCAAGTAGTAGATAGAGCAAGCTTAGTTACAGACTAGTTGGAGCCAGGGGGAAACTGAATGGAATTTTAGCAACAAGTAACTGATTGTTCTGTGGACTAGTGACAAGTTCTTGACGACAAAAGTCTTCTGCTTTGGCTGGTAACTGAACAGCTTGGGGGTGTGAATGCTTGGGAGAATCAATTGAAATTCCACAAGGGCAGGAGTGGTCTCCTTCTTCTGCAGGAAAAACCACATATGATGAGGAACAAGAGTAGGCCACTTGGCCCTTCAATAAGATCATGACTGATCTGATTTTAACCTGAACTCTACATTCCTGCATATCCCTGATAAGGATGAAGAAAGCCACTTTATTTTTCCCTCAGCAGTTGCCATAAGTGTGAACCAACCCTCTGTACCTTACCTAACCCTAACACTAAACCCTTACATAAGCAGAACTACCTGGAGAAGGAAGGTCAAGAAGCAACAACTCATCAAGTAAAGGATCATGTCAGCAAACCCTGTGAACAGGGACAATCGAACTACCCTTCCAGACTTACCCTCTGCCCATCATATCAATAGTTCGTCTAATTGGTTTTTTGGTGCGTGGCCCTGTGAGGTCTGTGCACAGCCGCAACTTCTGAAAGTAGGCTGCAGCTGACTGGCATGCATGGAACCTTGGAGAAACCTTGGAGTGGCTGCACACCATACAGCTTAGAGGGAACACTGCACCACACTTTATTTTTCAGTAGTAACATTGTATTATCAACACTTCATAATTGTTTATCCCATAACTAGAACCTATTTATTTGCAATAATTAGTTGTTCTTGTAAAGTGCCTTCTGTGAACTGAGTCAAAAAGACAGGAAAATTGGGCAGTGTTGTGTACTTTTATAATATCCAACATTTGTAATGAGCCCCAGGAATAGCTGGCCTTGTGTTTTAGGGTTGTACCCCATTTGTCATGGCAAGTAATTGGTTTCAGAGATATACAATAGGGTGATCAATGGTAGGATTTTTGCTTAGATATGTCAACAATGGTGAAAGAAATTCATTCAGTCTCCATTCAGGAGATAAATTTTTAGAAGACAAGTGAGTTTATCACTTTAAGGACATTACCAGTTTAAGAATACTTAGTCAGTCAGCAGTTCCAAGTGGTTGACCAGAGAAGCAGTTATCAGAACCTATGGACGGAGCAGCAGGTCAAAAGCTGTGGTCCAGGCTCCAACTTTCACCGTAGACCTGGTAAGAGTTGCAGGAAAGCCAGTGTGGGCTAGGACTAGAGTAAAAGCCTAGTCGCACATGGCAGATATAGAATTCTTAGAAAAGAAGGATCTGTAGTGTCAGTCCCAGTTTGAGGCTTGTCTGGGAAGCAACCATTTCAGAGCTCATGGAATAAAATTAAAGATCCTTTTGGGCAAGGGGATAACATCTGAAATTAACAAAGAAAATGACCAGCCTGAAAACGATAGAGAGAAAAAAAGAAGCAATCGTTGTCCACAGTGAGCATCATAGTCATAATGAGTGCACACGACACAGCATGGCTATAGTAATGACATCAACGGCCAGTAACTTAAGTTAAATCAAAGCCACAGCATCAGGGACGTCACAGAGCAGATTTGAATTGACAAAAGTGCTATGAAAAAGATTTAGAATACTTAATCTGACTGAAGACAATAGTTAGAAGACTGCGATAAGACCAAGAGCTAGGTGCCCTCTACTTTGTTTACTTCTGCGCCAGCCTCCAAGGTCTGTGTACAACGGCAACTTCCGAAACGGAAAATCAATAGTGGGATTAGCATCGGCATGACAATAGGCATGGGCAGACTCATGGAGGGGGAGTTTTAAATCTAAAAGGATTAAAATACTACAGTATTGTTGTAATATAAAATTAGACATTTTATTGTTTTAGACATTTAAAAAAGTTGTAATATAAAACAGATTAAAAGCCTGTAAGCAAAGACAAGAATTGGTATAATAGAATTTAATGATGCAGGGAGAACTTCTCTAGAAGTTTCATTAAGGCCACATGAGAATGGAGAAGTGTAAACACTCAGTGTCAATTGTAACTGGGATAGGTATTCTTAAAGACATCAGAAGGATGCTGCTGACATGTAGTACATGCAGAAATGTACAATACAAAGCAGGAAGAGAAGAGGATAGTTAAAGGGTTGCCCAGAACGTGGTACACTGTAGAGGCTGATTCATACTCGGTTGGTGAAGAACGGCATCTTGCAAGTGCAGCTTATAAAATGAAAGTTTCCATTTATCTAAAAAGTGAAAGATTCAAGAGCCAGGATCAAAAGGTCAGCAATTCTGTTCTGTTGAAGAAATTCCTAAAATAATGGATAATGGAACTTTCAGAGATCAATTTCTGGGTTCAACACCACATGATCCTTAGGGATACAGGTTTATAGAAAAGCACATCCAGGTGGTCAAAAGAACTCTCATGAACTGTCAAGAATAAAGAAAGACCTACACCATGACTTATTGTCAACTTATTACACCCCTCGAGGCTTAATAAAAACCATTTACAGAGCAATTGAATGTAAAAAAAGACAAGCCAACTCTGTCAAGGAAGAATATAACCTAAACCTAAGCCTAACGACCAGGGAGATGTAAGAATACAATTCACTGATGTACAGTTAGAAGGAAGTGAACCATTTCGTTGACATGCTCAATGCCTGCTGGAGTTGTTGAAAGAACAAACTGTGCATCCACAAGATCCAATCATGAAAACCTGAAACTTGGCAAAAATTGTTATGATGCTGAGACCCCAACAATTCATATTATCAAAACTGAAACCTAAGTAAATGGGATATAAATCCATATCCCCTTAAATATTGTAGTGATGAGGTGATGATGTTGAATCCATATTCTATTTACACAAGAGCTGGAAAAGCAGAAAAGCAATCAACACCAGCAACATCACAAATAAATGACCAAACACGAACAGCATCACCAACAAAAAGTGAAAGACCAAAACATCACCAACAAGTAGGATCACATTTAGTGACTCCTATAATACCTGGAGCAACAGGCACAGCATTGTCATTAGAGTATAGCAATTCATAATTTAGAGCAGTGGAGGTCAAATCAACAAGACAGAGGCATAATGTTTACCACCTGAATGAACGATACAGTGAATAATGTTTTGCTGAGAAAGGAGATCAAGCAAAAACAAACTTGTTGATTCGATTATTGGATTAATAATATTAATATAGAGGCATTATTCCATGAGGTCCACCAGACTGATCTCACTGCAGTCACTACATCCCTCCTCCTCTAAGCCCTGAGACTTAGGCCCATTCTTTTTCTTGTATTTTCTCCTGGGGCGTTTTGCACCAGGTCTGGTTCCTCCGATTGTGACGGATATTGGCAGCATATACCAGAGCATAGCCCACCTCTTGCACCTGGAGTGTCTTGGCCAAAATTCGTCTTCTTCAGGCAGTAATGGCATTGAGGCTGCGACATCTGCCCTGTCAGTCCCTTCCTCAGAGGTTTTTCGATGCTAAGTGAAGGGGGAAAAGCCACAGGTTCTGACAGCCTTGCTGGATGTTCTGAGGAGCCAGGCATGTTTTGCTCCTGTCCTGTTTGAACATAAAACACAATGACTAAGAACATTGAGCCCATGAAAGGGCTTGCATAGTTGACGTGTAACCGAATCCAGGGTTTACTTGGCCATTCTTCCAACTGCGGGGTAGCTGCTCGTGGTAAGTTTTGTCCTTGTTGGCACTCTGGGCACTGCCCCACCAATGAGGCTATGTTTGTGTTCAGTCCTGGCCACCAGACATAACTTCTCATCAACATCTTCATTTTGGAAACCCCTGGAGTTCAGCCAGTATCTGGCAGTGACCTTTGCTTGGGGCAATCACTATTGCTCCCCATTAATAATATGCCTTCCTCAACAGTGATCTGGTCTCTCCAGAAAGGTTTCAATTCTGGTTGTAATGTTTATTTTTCCCCATCACCATCTGATGTTTCAGTTTTGCCAGGACTGGATCTTTCTGCATCCAAGGTCTGATATTGTCAGCTACGACTGGAAGTGTTTCCAGAAAATATAAAACAATTATGATTCTTCCGATGGCTGTACCACCAGTGGTGTATCTGTCAGTAGAAGGCGGCTCAATGCATCCTCATTTCCTATTTAGCTTCCTAGATAGTGTTCCACTTAGTATTAGAGCCCACTGCTGAATTCAGCCTGAAGCTATGGGCAGCACTGCCTTGTTCTCTTTAAGGATACCTAGCAGAGGTTTGTGGTCAGTTTATATTACAAATTTACATCTATAAAGATATTGGTGGAACATCCTGACTCCAAATATAACTGCCAAACCTTCTGTTTCTCTCTGGGCGTAGTCACCCTCTACGTTAGCCAAAGTTCTGGATGTATACGTTATTGGGCATTCCATTCCATTGGGCCACTTATGAGCTAACATTATGCTGATGCTGTATAGGGAGGCATTGCATGTCAGAACCAAATCTTGCTTTTTCACTTTCCTGAAGGCTATGTCTTCACCATGCAACCATTTCCAATGTTGAGTTCTGAGGAAGGGTCATCGGACCTGAAACGTTAACTCTGTTTTTTCCCTCACAGATGCTGCCTGACCTGCTGGGCTTTTCCAGCAACTTTGTTTTTGTTCCTGATTCACAGCATCCGCAGTTCTTTCGGTTTTCATTTCTAAGGTTGACTGTTAAATAAGAGTAGATGCAAAACTGCCAGGATGGAAACCAGATTATACATGTACTTTCCATAATAATTCACCAGCCCAAGGAAAGACCTAAGCTCCAGTAAAGATGTGGGAGCCGGGGTACCTTTGCTTGCCCTTACTTTAAATTCCAAACGGTGTAATCCGGTCTTGTCAACTCTATAATCAGTACGACCGGTGCTCCCCATTCTGCAAACTGGACTGGTTTGATGATTCCTTCACTTTCCAGCCTTCTGATTTCTGTCTCTATTTTTTCGCATAAGGGTGGGCCTTGCAGAATTGGGGAATTGCTTCCTCGTCAACATGCAAGGTGGCCTTGGCTCCTTCGGTAGTTCCCCTAACCTTCCTGATAAATGTCAGGGTATTTAATTAGGACTTCAACTAGGCACCCATTTTCTAATTGAAAAGTGTTGAGCTAGTCAAGGTGAATCTTTCTCCACCAATTTTGACCCATCAAGCCTGGGCCCGAGCCTTTTACTAAAATCAGTGGTAACTGAACCAGCTGCTTCTTCTAAGAGACCAGAACTGAAGTTCCCCAGTACAGGTTCTCAGTCGAGCCGAAGTCTTGTGCTAACTTCAGTGTTGGAGTCCAGAGCAAATTTTGTTAAAGACTGGTTCTGCGATCACTTGAAACATCCACACTGGTATCGACCTGGATTAGAACCATGTGACCATTTAATCAGACATTTAATTTGATTGAGACAACAAGGTGCAGAGCTGGATGAACACAGCAGACCAAGCAGCATCATAGGAGCAGGAAGACTGACGTTTCGGGCCTAGACCCTTCATCAGAAATTTGATTGGTTCTGATTTGAATATTGCTAAGTGATTTAACTGTTCCAAACCAGATGTAGGTGGAATTTCCATGGTGTGCACTCTCCTGGATACAGGCCTATCAGTTTTCTAACTCAATTCAGGCTTAGTGGGATCCTTGCTGTCTCAAATCCACATTTCGGCAGCAACTACAATGGCTTACTGGCCCAAATCCTGAAGAAAACGCTAACCATTTACCGAGGCTTGGCTTTGTTTTGGGGTTTTGCTGCTGGGGTGAAATTTGTCGAGAAAGATTCACCTTGATTGGCTCAACATTTCTCATTTAGAAAATGGCTGGCTGAGTGAAGTCCTAATTAAATGCACGAATGTTTCTCAGGAAGGTCTAGGACTATCTAAGGAGCCAAGGCCATCTTGCATAGAGTCAGAGTCATACAGCACGGAAACAGACCCTTCGGCCCAACTAGTCCATGCTGACCATAAACCCAAAGTAAACTAGTCCCACCTACCTGCTCCTGGCCCTTATCCCTCCAAACATTTCTTATTCATGTACTTATCTGAATGTCTTTTAAATGTTGTACCCGCATCCACCATTTCCTCTGGAAGTTCATTCCATACACAAACCTTTATGTCCAAATAAATTGCCCTCATCTTTTTGAAATCTTTCTTCTCTCATATTAAAAATATGTCCCTTAGTCTTGAAATTTCCCACCCTAGGAAAAAGATACCGGCCATTCACCTTATCTATGCACCTTATTATTTTTATAAAGCATAATAAGGTCACCTCTCAACCTCCTACGCTCCAGGGCAAAATGTCCCAGCCTTTCCAGTTTATTTTTATATCTCAAACATTCCATGGCTGGTAACAACCTGGTAAATCTCTTCTGAACCCTCTCCAGGTTAATAATGTCCTTCCTATAACCAGCAGACTAGAACTGTACAACCTCAACATAATGTCCCAACTCTTAGACTCAAAGGTCTGAACAATCAAGGCACCAAACTTCAAAGAATTTTGTACCTGAACCACTAGGTCTCACTGGCATACAACACTACCCAAAGCCCTACTTTTAGTTGTATAAGTCTTGCTTTTGTTTGTCTTACCAAAATGCAATACTTTGCATTTATCCAAATTAAACTCTATCTGCCACTCTTTAGCCCATTGACCCAAATGATCAAGATCTCTTTGTAATCTTAGATAACCTTCTTCACTGACTACTATACCACCAATCTTGGTGTCATCCGCAAACCTACTAACCATGCTTTCTATAGTCTCTTCAAAATCATTTGCATACATGACAAATAAAAGTGGACCCAGTGCAGATCCCTGTGGAACACCACTGGTCACAGGCCTCCAGCCCCAAAAAATCTACACCATCACTCTGTTTCCTGCCGTTAAGCCACTTTTGTATCCAAGTGGCAAATTCATACTGAATCCCATGCTCAATTTCTGTCCCACAACCAAAATGGACTGCATTGGTCTTGTGGCAGACGCGGAGGAATTCATCAGGCGACTTAGACTGCGGGAATTCCTCCACAAACCCCAAGATGTTAAGGGCAGCACGGTGGCTCAGTGGTTAGCACTGCAGCCTTACAGCACCGGGGACCTGAGTTCGATTCCACCCTTGGGCAACTGTCTGCGTGGAGTTTGCACATTCTCCCCGTGTCTGCGTGGGTTTCCTCCGGGTACTCCGGTTTCCTCCCACAGTCCAAAGATGTGCAGGCTAGGTGGATTAGCCATGCTAAATTGCCCGTAGCGTTCAGGGATGTGGAGCTTAGGTGGGCTGAAGGGGGATGGGTCGGTGTGGTCTTGTTGGGCCGAAGGGCCTGTTTCCACACTGTAGGGATTCTATGATTCTTCTATGAATTCTATGTCAACAGCGAGTCCAATGACATAACCAGTGAACTGGAACAGTCGACAGAGAGATCTATGGTGGAGCGATCAAAGGAGAAGTCGAATTGGACCCCTCCAGAAGGCTGCTGCCCTAGGCTCAACATGTATGCTTAAACCGTCAGGAGATACGTCAACGCCAGATTCATCAGCCGCGCTGAAAAGGTAGTGCAAAACATCACCCAGGCACAACGCAATGCCATCCCTGCCCGCAAGATCAGTCGCAACATTGTCAGCAAACCAGCAGACAAAGGAGGAGCCATCGTCATACAGAATAGAACGGACTACTGCAGAGAAGTATACAGACAACTCAACAACCAGGAACAGTATAAACTATTATCTGCTGATCCAACCAGAGAACATACCCATGAACTCAACAGACTGATCAAGATCTTTGATCCAGTTCTTCAGAGTACCCTATGCATTTTCTTCCCACATACTTCTCGCATAGGGGACTTCTACTGCCTTCTGAAGATTCACAAAGCCAACACACCTGGACGTCACATTGTATCAGGCAAAGGGATCCTGTGTGAGAAACTCTCTGGCTTTGTTGAGGGCATCTTGAAACCCATTGTACAGGGAACCCACCAGCTTCTGTTGTGACACTAGAGGTTTCCTACAGAAACTTAACACCCACAGACCAGTCAAACCTGGAACATTCCTTGTTGCAATAGACGTTTTGGCACTCTACACTAGCATCCCCCATGACGACAGCATCGCTGCAACAGCGTCAGTATTCAATACCACCAACTGCCAACTTCCAGATGCCATCCTACAATTCATCCACTTCATCCTCGACTACAACAGCTTCACCTTCGACAACCAGTTCTTCATCCAGACACTTGGAACAGCCATGGGGACCAGATTTGCTCCCCACTTCAACATTTTCATGCACATGTTCGAACAAGACTTCTTTGCTGCACAGAACCTCCAACCAACGCTATACAGCAGATACATTGACAACATTTTCTTCCTTTGGACTCATGGCAAGGAATCACTGAAACAAATACATAGTGATATCAACAAGTTTCATCCCATCAGACTCACAGTGGACTATTCTTTAGAATAAGTCTCATTCTTGGACACACGCATCTCCATCAAGGACAGACACCTCAGTACCTCTCTCTACTACAAGCCCATGGATAACCTCACAATGCTACATTTCTCTAGCTTCCACCTGAAACATAAAAAAGCCATCCCCTACATCCCCTACGCATACACAGGATCTACTCAGATGAGGGGGAACGCAACAGACACCTGAAGCTGTTGAAGGATGCCCTCATAAAAACGGGATTCGATATTCTGACATACCACAGCAAAAACCTGTAATGACCTCCTCAGAAGACAGACATGGGATACAACCGATATAGTACCCTTCATCATCCAGTAGTTCCTCAGAGCAGAGAAACTACACCATGCTCTTCACAGCCTTCAACACATTATCGATGATGATGATGAGCAGCTCACCAAGATCTTCCCTACGCCTCCATTTCTCACCTTCAACCAACCACCAAACCTTAAAACTGACCATTGTTCACAGCAAACCACCATGCCTTCAGGACAACGTTGACCACAACACTATACAACCCTGGCATGGCAACCTCTGCAAGGCATACCAGATCATCAACACAGATAACCACCATCACACATGGGAGCACCACCCACCACATAGCAGATACTCATGTGACTTGGCCAATGTTGTCTATCTCATACGCTGCAGGCAAGGATGCCCCGAGGCATGGAATATTGATGAGACAGTGCGGACGCTACAACAACGGATAAACGGACACCGTGCAACAGTTGCCAGGCAAGGGTGTTCCCTCCCACTGGGGGAGCACTCCAGTGGTCAAGGACATTCAGCCTCCGATCTTCAGGTACACATCCTCCTAGGCAGACTTTGGGATACACAACAACACAGAGTCGCCAAGCAGAGGTTGATAGCAAAGCTCTATACCCATGGGGATGACATCAACCAATATCTTAGGTTCACGTCATGCTACAGATGACCCAGCACACTATATACTCTCTCACACAAACCCACTTAAACAAACACACACACACACACACACACACACACACACACACACACACACAATTTCTCTCACACACATATATATTAATCTATGGGGTGAATTTTTTCATCCAAGATGTTCATTTGCAGATACATTCTATTTGAACAAAGAACATAGAACAGTACAACACAGTACAGGCCCTTTGGCCCACCATGTTGTGCCAACCTATTATTCTACTCTAAGATCAATCTACCCTGCATACCCTACATTTTACTATCCTCCATGTGCCTATCCAAGAGTCGCTTAAATGTCTCTAAAGTATCTGACTCCACTTCCACTGCCAGCAGCGCATTCCACATGCCCACCACTCTCTGTGTGAAGAACCTACCTCTGTCATCTCCCCTATACCTTCCTCCAATCACCTTAAAATTATGCCTCCTCGTAATAGTCATTTCCACTCTGGGAAAAAGTCTCTGGCTATCCACTCATAAGACCTGCCCTCCATTCCAGGCAGCATTCTGGTAAATCTCCTCTGCACCCTCTCTAAAGCTTCCACATCTTTCCTATAATGAGGTGACCAGAACTGAACACAATATTCCAAGTGTGGTCTAACCAGGGTTTTATAGAGCTGCAGCATAACCTCACAGACCTTAAACGCAATTCCCCTGCCAATGAAAGCCAACAAGCCATATGCCTTCTTTACAACCCAATCAACTTGGGTAGCAACTTTGAGGGATCGATGGACATGGACCCCAAGATCCCTCCACACTGCCGAGAATCCTGCCATTAACCCTGTATTCTGCATTCAAATTTGACCTTCCAAAATGAATCACTTCACACTTTTCTGGGTTGAATTCCATCTGCCACTTCTTTGCCCAGCTCTGCATCCTGTCAATCCCCATGGGTTTAAAAAAAAACAGCCTGACTCCAGGTTAAAACACAGACAGATTGTAAACAAGACCTCACACCTAAAATGCATTGCCTGACCTGAGATGTCAACTCTTGCATACACTGATAAAACCTTTAATTATCTCAGAGCAATGACTTGAAAGAAAATCTGGGATTTGCATTTTAATCAATAGAAACCTGCATCTCCTTTCTAACTGATTAAAGATTCAACAGGAGGTAGTCAGCGAGCCATTTTTAGGGCTGTTACCTTTCTGCTTATAAATTCTGTGTTGCTATGCCTTCTCTTTCACACTACACCTGAGCAAGGTGTAGAGCTCCAAAATCTTGTGTTTTCAAATAAACTTGTTGGACCATAACATCATGTCATGTGATTTTTGACCTTGTCTACCCCAGTCCAACACCGGCACCTCCACTTCATGAATCCCATGTGTTCTCACTTTACTGATCAGTCTACCAAGTGGAACCTTGTTGAAGTCTTTAGTAAAGTCTAAGTAAACAACATCTACCACTCTGCTCTCATCAATCTTCTTGGTTACTTCTTCAAAAAACTCAATCAACTTTGAGAGACATGATTTTCTTCACATAAAACCATGCTGACTATCCCTAATTATTCCTTGCTACTCCAAATGTATATAAATTCTATCATTCAGAATCACTTCCAACAACTTACCCACTACCAAAGTCAGACTCACAGGTCTGTAGGGCCCAAGTTTCTTCTTACATCCCTTTTTAAACAAAGGCTCAACTTTAGCTACCCTCCAGTCATTCAGCTCAACATTAGCCATTCACCTGTATTTATAGATGATACAAATATTTCTGCAAGGGGTGCCGCAATTTCCTCCCCAACTTCCCACAAAGTCCTAGGATACACTAGATCAGGTTCCAGAGATTTATCAACCTTCATATTTTCTAAGACCTCCAGCACTTCCTTTTTGGTAATATGAACTGTTTTCAAAACATCACTATTTATTTCCCTGAGCGCTGTAGCCTCCATTTCTTTCTCCACAGTAACAACTGATGGAAAATATTCATTTAATATATCTCCCTTCTCCTCAGGTTCAACACAAACTGACCTCTTTAATTTTTAAAGGGCCCTACTCTCTCGGTCTTAATTTTCCTTTAGAATCTCTTTGGATTATCCTTAACATTATTTGCCAAGGCAGTCTCATATCCTCTCTCTGCCTTCCTGATCTCCCTCTTAAGAATGCCCTACACTCTTTATACTTGTCAAGCATACTTAACATAGTTGTTTATATCTCATATATGATTCTTTTTCATTCTTGACTAGAACCTTAACATCTTTATTCATCCACTGACCATATTGACTATGAAGCAGTTCCATGATTCTGCAATCCCACCCAGTGCCATTTGCACTATGTGCAAAAGTAAAGGCAAAAGTAAGGAGCTTGGAAAGCAAAGGAACCATCAAACCAGTACAGTTTGAGGAATGGACAGCACTGGCTGTACCAATTGTGAAGCGCAGTGTATTAGTTCAGCATGGTGAGGGAGTGGGGGATTTTTAAATAAATGGTAAACCACTCCTCGCAGCTTGATAAATACTGATTCTCCCGCATAGAGGACTCACTGGGCTGTCCTTCACAAAGCTGGACATGGCCATGTGTACTTGCAGTTGTGGTTAAATGAGGATTCCCAGAAGTATGCTACAATGAATACCCATAAGGGTCAGTACCAATATACGAAACTGCCCCATTTGGAGTATTGCCAGTCTGTGCCTTTTTTCAGTGGACAATGGAGAATATTTTACAAGTCTACCCTAGGTTGCCATTAACCTGGATGGCATGCTAATAACAAGGAAGACCAAAAAGCGCATTTAGAGAATTTGGACATGGCCTTTAGATATTTCTCCATGGCAGGTGTATGCCTTTGAATGGAAAAACATGTTCTGGGCAACCCATTGACATACCTGGGATACAGAGTTGACAAGACCAGGGTTACACCTGTTGGAAGATAAAGTGAGGGCAATCAAATGTACCCCAGCTCCACATCCGTACCAGAGCTTAAGCCTTTCTTTGGATTGGTGAACTATTACAGAGAATTCATACATAACCAGGCCTCCATCCTGCCCCCACCCCCACCCCCAAACAGCTGCTATTGAAAAAGGGTCAGCCTTGGAAATGGTCTTATAGCCAAGATGTAGCCTTTGGGAAAGTGAAGAGGTAGCTATCATCCCCTGAGGTTTTGTCACACTATGATCCCAAACGAGATGTGGTGCTGACCTGCGATGCATCCTCATAAGGTATCAGGTAGCATTGGCTCACAGATGGCCCAAGGGAGAGAAATGCCTAATGGCAGATGCTTCCTCGTCTTTGGCTGATGCAGAGCACACATATGGTCAGATAGAGAAGGAAGATTTGGCAGTCATATTTGGTGTGAGAAAGTTCCACCATCCATGTTTATGGATGTAAATTTGGAACATTAAGTAACCCTAGCAAGTTTTGTGCTCTGTTAAAGGGGATGAGGCCTTGCCACCCATAGCTTCAGTTTGAATTCAGCAGTGGGCTCTCATTCTCATGCATACAAAGTTTGAATAACATCCAGGAGGCCAAGTAGCAAATGCAGATGCCTTGAGCCACCTTCTGCTGTCAGATACAACCACCGGTAGTGCGCCATTAGAACAGTCCATTCTGGTTTAAACTTTCTGGACACCCTTCCAGTCACAGCTGACAATATCAGACTGTGGATGCAAAAAGATACAATCCTGGCAAAACTAAAATAGCTGGTGGTGATGGAGCAAACAAAAGGGCAATCACCACCAAACTTGAAACATTTCTGGACCTGGTAAGACCAGATCGCCGTTGAGGATGGCATTTTATGACGGGGAGCAAGAGTAATTGTCCAGAGCAAAGGTCACTGCCAGATACTGGCTTGATTTGATTTGATTTGATTTATAGTCACATGTACCTAACTACAGTGAAAAGCTTTGATTTACAAGCAGTACAGGCATATCAAGCAAACAGGATGCAGACCAAAGGGTGCTTAGACAGAGCAAGGCATACAGGGTACAACTGCATAGGAGGTGCACAAAGCAAGATCAACATGATTTGAACTTAGAGTCCATTTAGCAATCTAATAACAGCAAGGAAGAAGCTGTTTTTGAACCTATTGGTATGTGTGTTAAAGCTTCAATATCTTCTGCCTGATGGAAGAGGTTGTAGGAGAGCATTACCCGGGGTGGGGAGAGGTTTCGATGACGTTGGCAGTCTTTCTACAGCAATGAGAAGTGTAAATGTAGTCTGTGATTGGGTGATTGGCTTCTGTGATGGCCTGGGCTGTGCACACAAGTTTCTGTACTTTCTTACAGTCCTCGGCAGAGTAGTTGCTGTACCAGGCCGTTATGGACCTGGATAGGATGTTTTCGATGGTGCATCTGTAAAAGCTGCCCGAGGAAGAGGAGGCGTTGTTGTGCCTTCTTGACTGTCATATCTTCATGGGATGTCCAGGAGAGGTTGTTGGTTATCGTTGCTCCCAGGAACTTGACACTCTCAACTGTATCCACCTCAGCTCCATTGATGTAGATGGAGGCGTGTCCTCCTCCTTTCATCCTGAAATCAATTATCAGTTCTTTTGTTTTGCTGACATTGAGAGAGGTTGTTATCATTGCACCACAACGGCAAGTCCTCTATCTCCTTCTGGTATTCTTACTCAGCATTGTTTGATACCATAGTTATCAGCAAATTTGTAGATAGTGTTCATTTAGAATTTGGCAACACAGTCGTGGGTGTACAGGGAGTACAATAGGGGGCTGAGAATGCATCCTTGGGGGTCTCCAGTGTTGAGGGTTATTGTGGAGGAGATGCAGTTGTCTATCCTAACTGATTGCAGTCTGTGAATCAGGAAGCTGAGGATCCAATTGCAAAGGGCACAGCCAACATCTAGGTCTCGAGTTTTGAGATTAGTCTGGAGGGGATAATGGTGTTGAAGGTGGAGCTGTAGTCGATGGTGTAGCAGTCTGATGTTGGAGACCTTGTTGTCTGGATGTTCCAGGGCTACGGAAATGGTACCCGCTGTGGACATGTTTCGTCGATAGGCAAATTGTATGGGATTGAGGCAGGCTGAGGGGCTGGAGTAGATGTGGGCCATGACCAGCTTCTCAAAGCACTTCATGATTATGAGGTCAGAGCCACTGGGCAGTAGTGATTAAGGCACACTGTATGTGTTTTCTTAGGTACCAGGATGACGGTGGTCTTCTTGAAAGAGGTGGGGACCAGCTTGTAGGAGGGAGAGGTTGAAGACGTCAGTGAATACCCCCGCCAGCTGGTCAGCAGATCTTGGTGCACGGCTGGTGACTCTGTCTGGGCCTGTTGTTTCCTTGCGTTGACTCCCAGGAAGGCCAATTTGACGGAGAGAACAGCTGTATACAGGGCAGGTGACACCGTGCTGTTGGCATTCTGCTCAAGCCAAGCATAGAAAGCATTAAGTGCATCAGGGTGGAATGTGTCTGTCTGCTATCTTGCTCTGCTTCATTTTGTATCCTGTAACATTGTTTAGGCCTTGCCACAGGTGGACGGTGTCTGTATAGTTGATTTGGGACTCTAACTTGGTCCAGTACTGCCTCTTGGCATCTCTCAAGGCTTTGCAGAGGTCATATCTGGATTCCCTGTATTGGTCTGAGTCATCCTACTTGAATGCTGCACACCTGGTCTTGAGTAGGGAGTGGATTTCCTGGTGAGAGTCATAGAGTTATATTATCCTACAGCACCGAGACAAGCCCTTTGGCACGAACTAGTCCATGCTGACCAAAACGTCCACCTGCGCTAACCTACTTCTCTGCACTTGGCCCATATCCTTCTAAACCTTTGCTATCCATGTATTTGTCCAAATGCCATTTAAATGTTGTTAATATACCCACCTCAACCACTTCTCCTGGCAGCTCATTCCATATGCGTACCACCCTCTGTGTAAAAATGTTCCCCCTCGGGTTTCCATGTATTCTTTGCCCTCTTACCTTAAACTGATGCCCGCTAGTCCTCGATTCCCCAACCATGGGAAAAAGACGGAATGCATTCACCCTATCCATGCTACTTATACATTTTTATAAAATCCCCCCTCAGTCTCCTACACTCTAAAGAAAAACGTTCTAGCTTGTCCAACCTCTCCACACAACTCAGTGCCTTGAGTCCTGGCAACATCCTAGCGAATTTCCTCTGCACTCTTTCCAGTTTAATAACATCCTTCCTATAGCAAGGTGATCAAAACTGAACACAATACTCCAACTGCTGCCTCACCAACGTCCTGTACAACTGCAACATAACTTCCCAATTTCTATACTCAATGCCGTGACTGATGAAGGCCAGTGTACCAAAAGCCTTCTTCACTGCCTTGTCCACCTGTGACTCCACTTCCAGGGAACCGTGCACCTGAACTCCAAGGTCCCTCTGTTCCCCTACACTTCTTAAGGCCCTACCATTCACCATGAAACTCCTACCTTAATTTGATTTTCCAAAAATTCATCACCTCACACTTATCTTTATTGAACTCCATTTGCCATTTCTGGACCCACTTCCCCAGCTGATCAAGATCCTGCTGCAATTTCTGATGACCTTCCTCACTGTCCACGATACCAACTATTTTAGTGCCATCTGCAAACTTACTAATCATGCCTTATACATTCTCATCCAAAATCATTGATATAGATAACAAACAGCAATGGGCCCAGCACTAACCCCTGAGGCACACCACACAGGCCTCCAGTCTGACAAGCATCCTTCCAGTATTATATTCTGCTTCCTACCATCAAGCCAATTGTGTATCCAATTGTGTATCCAATTTGCCAGCCCTCCCTGGATTTGATGTGATCTAACCTTCCAGAACAGCCTACCATGTGGAACGTTATCAAAGGCCTTACTGAAATCCACGTAGTCTACGTCTACTGCTCTGCCCTCAGCAACCTTCCTCGTCACTTCACCAAAGAACTCTAACAAATCTGAGAGGCATGATCGCCCACATACAAAGCCATGCTGGCTACTCATAATTAAACCCTGTCTTTCCAAGTGCATGTATATCTTATTCCGCAGAATCTTCTCAAGAAACTTATCTACCTCAGATGTTAAGCTTACTGGTCTATAGTTCTCAGGTTTTTCTTTGCAGCCCTTCTTGAATGAGGGCACAACATTCGCTACCCTCTAGTCTTCTGGGACCTCACCTGTGGCTAATGATGATGCAAATATATCAGCCAGGGACCCCGCAATTTCTTCTCTAGCCTCTTGCAGGGTTCTTGGATATATCTGATCAGGACCAGGAGATTTATCCACCTTCATACATTCTAGTATTTCCAACACATCCTCTACTGTGATACGGACTGTCCCCAAGATATCGCCGCTAGCTTCCCTAAATTCCCAAATCCTCATGTCCTTCTCCACCGTAAACATGGAGGAGGAATATTCATTGAGGACCTCTCCCATCTCCAGCATTTCTACACATACATGTCCACTTTGGTCCTTGAAGGGTCCTATTCTCTCTCTAGTTAATCTTTTTCCTTGAATATACTTAAAAATCTCTTTGGATTCATACTAATCTTCTCAGCCAAAGCTATCTTATGCCTCCTTTTCGCCCTCCTGATTTCCTTTATCAGTAAACTCCTGTATCCCCGATATACCTCCAGGGATTCCCTTGATCCCAGCTGTCTGTACCTGAGCCATGCCTCCTCCTTTTTTTCTGATCAAAGTCTCAAAATCTCTTGTCAGAGGGTTTCCTACTCATGCCAACCTTGTTGTTAACCCACACAGGAACGTACAGACCTCAAACTCTAGCTATCACATTTTTAAAGTGAGGTCCCTTTGCCTGCAAACTCCAATCAACCCCTGCAAGCTCCTGTTTACTTCCATCAAAATTCACCTTGCCCCAGTTTAGAACTTGAACCTGTGGACCAGTTTTGTCCTTCTCCATAACTATTTTAAAATTAATAGAACTATGGTCACTGGACCCAAAGTGCTCCCCCACTGTCACCTCAGTCACCTGTCCTGCCCTATTTCCCAAGTGTAGGTCATGTCTTTCCCCTTCCCGAGTAGGACCCTCTATATGCTGCTTGAGGAAACTTTCCTGAACACATTTAACAAATTTCACCCCATCTAAGCCCTTAACACGATGGCAGTCTCAGTCTATGTTAGGAAAATTAAAATCACCCACAATGACAACCCTATTGCTCCTGCAAGTCTCCACAATCTCCCTGCATATTTGTTCCTCTAATTTCCATTGACTATGTGGGGGCCTATAGTACAACCAAAATAACATCACAAACCCTTCATCCAAGTTTTCCAATTGGGGAAACACCCGGATTGACTTCTTTGGCATGTAGTCCTCCAATCACATGCTAATGAAATCTGTGATTGTGGTGGCATACGTATCTAGGTTGTCTGCTGAGTTCTAGTCCGCTGATTCCAAGCTGTCCCAGAGAAGCTCTTCCACTGCCTCAGACCAGTGCTGTATTACTTTCTGCGAAGGATCCTCCCAGGGTCATCCAGAAGTGTCTAAAATGAAGATGTTGGTGCAAAGGTATGTCTGGTGTCCAGGACTGGATGCAGACATTGGTGGGGCAGTGTTCAGAGTACCAACAATGACAAATTACCACCAGCAACTCCCCACATTTGTGGGAATGGCTGGACTTGGTTACATGTTGACCGTGCTGGCCCTTTCATGGGCTCAACATTCTTAGTCATTGTGGATGCCCACTCAAAGTGGTTGAATGTGCATCGAGTTCATTCATTAAACATGTGGAGGACGATAGAAAAGCTGCGAGCATCTTTTGCAAAGCATGTTCAAGATGGCGCCGACAGTGGGTGACTCCTTACGAGTTCCCTACAGCAGATCTTATTCTAACATTTCTTATAAACATTCTGCATTTTTAAACCTAAATTCTAAGTCTGTAAAAATTGCTAATAATGTTCTTTTAAATCTACTTACAGGTGTGAGGATCCTACAAACATCCAGGCCCAAGTACTACCGATGCTAGATTCGCAGGCCCAGTACAAACCTACCGGCTTCCCACAGGACGCATGAGGATACGTGGAACTAAAGTCTGAACCACGAACCCTGCAGCGACACAACCCCTTGATGACCCGACCTAACCCAAACCGGAATGAATCCGGCCCCAAAAGTGACTCATCTCCGAGGAGGCCCAACAGCCCAGACCCAGTCCCCTTTCCCACAGCTACTCGATCCCAAGGAGGCTCAGCCCAACTGGACTCGACTCATTTACCTTCTGGAGCAGCAGGCTTGCAGCATCGACACCTGGGACCATCCAGGAGCAAGGATCCTACCGTTGTGACCTGTCCCTCAGGAGACCAGTCCAGTCCAGACCTCTGACCTTGGAGTGTCCCGCCCCGGGAGAGGCCCTGCCTGACCGGACCAAACTCACTTACCTGCTGGAGCAGCAGACATGCAGCACCAATATTCGGGACTGTCCAGATGCAGGAAACCTACAAGAAAACAGGGTAGACACTCTGGCCTGCAGGTGAGACAGAGACAATGCAATTTCAAACTTGTAGCAAACATCTGAGCTATTGAAAACAAACTAGATGAACTCAGATCTAGACTTACCTTCCAGAGAGAACTGAGAAACTGTTGTGTGCTCTGTTTTATGGAGACATGGCTCACTTCTGCCATACCTGACTGTGCCTTGTAAGCTGAGGGGTTCTCCATACATTGCATGGAATGCATGGCATCCTTAGGTAGGGCAGAGGGTGGAGGGGTATACTTCTTAATCAACACTTCCCGGTGCTCAGACATCGTGACACTGGTGAGCCACTGCTCCCAGGACCTAGAATACCTTACAGTGAAATGCTGTCCCTATTACCTACCATGAAATTTCACCTCCACAATCCTGACAGCGGTCTACATACCACCCCAGGCAGATGTGAAGAATGTGATGAAATTTACACCTCTGCAAACACTTTGCAGACAAAATTCCCTGAGACCTTATTCATCATGGCTGGTGATTTCAACCAGGCCAACCTCAAGAGGGTGCTACCAAATACAACCAACATGTGTCCTGCCCCAGAGGACTGAACACCCTGAATCACTGCTTCACAACCAAAGACACTTACTGCTTCATTCACCGTCCACACCTTCGAAAATCAGATCACAACGCTGTGTTCCTCCTCCCAGCTCACAAGCAGAAACTGAAATGGGAAAATCCTTCACAGAAAGTAGTACAATGCTTGGAATCAGTGGATTGTACCATATTCAAGAACTTGGCAGACAACCTGGAGTAGTACGCCGCCACTGTCACGGACTTCATTACAGTGCGTGGAGGACAGCTTCCACCTGGGTAGTCCCCAACTGAAACCTTGGATGAACCAGGAAGTCCACTGCCTACAGAAAACCAGGCGTGCAGCATTCAAGTTGGACAACTCAGACCTATACAGAAATACAGATATGATCGCTGCAAAGCCATCACATGCTTCACTTACTGCATTTTCCAACGATAAAGGCAATTGTGGAGCCTGGTTGAAGTCTGGTTGGGCTTCAGTTTGTAGGCACTTTTGCATTGTAACATCATTAATCCCACATACCAAACCATCTCTCAGCATCTCATTAAGGGTTAAACCAAAACGTTACATGCCTCTGTCAGTTGTCTTAACCTAATCAAAAATCACAATATTGATTCCCTTGGTTCTTGAATTGCCAAGTAAAACCGATTGTGTCTCAGAATTAGAGGAGGCTTGGGTTTGTAGCGTTCTTTAACTAAATCTGTCAACTCTTGAAAGGTTAGTATTAGGTTTTTGGTACCTCAGTGAAAGTAGGCTCCTAATAACAAAAAAAAACTGCGGGTCCGAAGCTGTCAAGAGAATTTACTCGTTACTTTTCATCTGCCCCTGTCATTTGACCAGAAACAATAACAGTTTTGCACATACTGGGCCCAGTCTTCGATAGCAGGATCGAAGGAGTAAATTTTCCCAAATAATGACATGATGCCAGGGCCAAACTCAAAGATGACTGTTACGAGCAAATTTGTTTAGGAACATGCTTTTCTCTCATTGCACTGAATTAACTCCACAGAGGTCAGTATCCTGTCACCAAGTCACCCCTTACTTCCACGTGGAAAGTCCTTGACACTGATCTAGGTTCCTCAGAGCCAGCATGTGGAACAAACAGAACCTCTGCTTTTAGGGAGAGGTGAGTGCTGTTTGTGCGGTGGTTGTGGGTGGGGGTGGGGAGTGGGGGGGGAGGGGTGGGGAGTGCTGCGGTGGGGGGAGGAAGAGGAGGAGGTAGAGAGCTTTATTTCCCCTCCAGTTCTATTTTGACCCTCCCCTTCACTTTTTTAAACATAAGCATTGCTGGTTGCTCGTTACTGGTTCACTGGTCGCACGGGTATTTTTACTGTGGTGGAAATGTTGAATAAAATTATCTTGCTCAAAATAAATTATCAGAACCTCCGACACTCCTGTTTATTTATTTTGTTTGAAATTCTAATCTCCTGGGTTTTTTTTTCTTTTCCCCCTACACTATTGCCTTACAGCAGTAGTAGTTATTTCTCCCCACAGCACCTGTGTTGCGTGCCTATGTAAGTGCAGGAGTCAGTTTGAAAAAAAAAAGTGCAGGATAATTTTATTTGACATTTCCACCACCAGGAAAAACACCCACGCAGCCAACGAACCAGTAACAAGCAAAGCTCGGAATGTGCAATGCTTACGTGAAAAAAGTGAAGGCGAGGGTATGGATCAAATCAAAAACGAATTGGAAGAGGAAATAAAGATTTCCATCCCCCGCTGCCCATCTCTCCCTAAAAGCATCGGGATTGTTGGTGAACTCCACATGCTCCTTTTCCAGGGACATCCAGGCTTGAACATAGCCGCAGAAGAGGAGCAGGCAGTCAGTGTAAGTGACCCCCTCCACAGCCCGCTGCCTGGACCTGTCAATGACCAGCTTGGCCAGGACTACAAGGAGATCCTCTGACCTGCCCGCTCCCCTCTGCACCGGGTCTCCTAAGATCAGGAACATGTGGCTGAAGTGCAACCAGAAGCAGAGGGGAAGGTCTTTGAGATAACTAAAAGGGAGTGCAAATGCCCACACTCAAAATCCACATGGTCCACGGACTTCACAGCGCCTCAAAACAAACAGTTGGGCTGGGAGTCCATGAACCACTGCAATCTGTGGTTGCATGGGACCGCTGCATGCAACACCCTCCAAATCCCACCCCCCCCAGATCCCACAGAAAGCCCTCCACTGAGGATCTCCAGCGCCCGGTGGTAAATGGGTATGCCAAGGTGAGTCTGGGTGGTGGATGAAGGAGAAGAAGTGAATGATGTACAGCAGCAATCTGTACAGGGCCCACCGTTTCACCCCTCTACAATCCATTCTATCAATGTTCTGGAGGTGGCTCAGGTTGTGCAGTATTGGCTCCCTGCGGCCAATGTGAATTTCCATCTGAGCAGGGGTATGCGCAGACGGGATCCCACTGCACAGCTGACCATCCTCCAACTGGTGCACAATGTCGGGTCCGAGCAAGGGCAGCGGCCGCAAGCCGGGCATCCACCGTCGCCCTGTGTGAACAGAACCTGCGACACTCCTGTTCTTATCTGTCAGCCAGGGCTCCCTGATTAGACAAGATTAACAGGCCCAATCGGGGAACTCATTTTCTATGAGGTCCACCTGGCTGACCTTGTTACATTCACCACAAAGGGGTCTGAGGAATGAGGGCTAGAAGGCCAAATATTGAACAATGTAACTTGAACAAAGTCTCAGGCAATTTAGGTGGGCATTTGCATCAGCTTGTCTGGGCACTTGACAGCCTCTGTGGCTACTCCCAATCTGAGCCCAACCCTGTGATATACCACCCTGCCTGTAACATAGATCGCACTGTTTGCGATACTTTTCCCCCAAGACAGGTATGCTGAACCAGGAAAGTTATCAACCTGAACTCCCACTTCAAAATTCATTGGGTTAAAATCTGGGCCTCACATTCTAACATGGAGGTGAATGAACTTTCCTGTGTTGTAGTTAGGTTGGAGAATTGGGGCTGTTAATATCAAAAAGGAGGCTGAGAAGAGAATTTGATAGAGTTGTCCAAAATCAACAGGAGACAATACAGATTAGATGGGAAGAGTTTCTCCCTATTGATGGGAGACTTGAGAACCAGAGAACACAGATTTAAAGGGATTAACAAAAGATTCAAAAGCAACATGAGGAAAACCTTGCTCAGTGAGTGGTTAGGATCTGCAGTATGCTATCTGAGATTATGGAAGAGACAGATTCAATCAAGACTCGCAAAACTGAATTGGAGAACAAGGAAGTAGTGCACTATGGGAAAAAGAGGGGGGTGTGAAACAAGCTGAGTTACTCTAATGAGAGCATAGATCAGACAAGCTGTCAAGCCTCTTTTTATAATGTGGTGGGAAGAATAATGGAATCTCTACCAAAGGAGGGAACAAATGAACATCTATAAATGGGAAATATAACAATGAATAATGAGAACATAATTTCAAAAAATTATTTTTCTTGAGCAATCTTAATGATTTTTTGGAAGAGGTAACGTATAGAAAATGGTAATGCGGTCAATGTAATTTATCACGATTTTTAAAAAAGGTGCCCCTAATGAACTAATGAAGAAGGTCAGAGAATGGGGGAGGAGGTCTGGGCAGGGGTATGGTCAGCATTTGGGAACAAGGGGCAAAATGGATTGCTGCTGGGCGTCAGGACAGAATGAAGATGGTAGGTGTAAAGGGGAGTTACTCAGAGTGACAGAAAAATTGGATATCCTAAAAGTTGAGATTAGCGGTAGTGTACTGACATGGATATATAGAACTGGGTAGCAGAAAGTAAAAACAAAGAATAAGAACAAATAGATCTTTTTCTGAGTGGGAGGCAGTGACCTCTGGGATACCGTAAAGATCAGTGCTTGGAGCCCAGCTATTCAAAATATATTAATGATTCAGATGCAGGAACTAAATGTCGATGAGCAATGTTGGGTAGGAGGATGAGCTGTGAGGAGGATGCAAAGATGCTTCAGTGTGATTTAGACAAGTTAAGTAAGTAGGCAAATGCATGGCAGATGACGTATAACGTGGATAAATATGAGGCTAATCCATTTTGGCAGCAAAAACAGGAAGGCAGACTATTATCTGAATGGCTATAGATTGGGAAAAGGGCAGTTGCAATGAGACCTGGGTGTCTTTCTGTACCAGTTACTGAAAATAAGGACACAAGGTGGTGAAGGCAGCAAATGGTATTTTGGAATTTGTAGTGAGATCTGAATACAGGAGCAGGGATGTATCATTGCAATTGTATAGGATGTTCGTGAGACCAGACCTAGAGAACTGTGTGCAGCTAGGTCTCCTTATCTAACGAAAGATGTTCTGGCTATAGAGGGAGTGCAAGAAAGGTTCAGCAGACTGATTCTAGGGGTGGCAGGACTGATGCAGAAGGCAGACTTGATTGGCTTGGACCTTATTCAATGAAGTTTAGAATGAGGGCCGACCTCATACAAAGCTATAAAAATTTTAACCAGGACCAGACAGGCTGAACGAAAACAGAAGTTGTCAGAAAAGCTCAGCAGGTCTGGCAGCATCTGTGAAGAAAAATATCAGAGTCAAGGTTTTGGGTCCGGCGACCCATCCTCAGAACTTAGACAGGGTGAACAGAGGAATGATACTGAATGGTGGAGCAAGCTCGAAGGGTTGAATGGCCTACTCCTACTCCTATTTTTTAAGTTTTGCCGTAAGTGGGCAATGGTATTCCATAAGAATCAGTTTACATTAATGATTTGGATTTGGAATTAAAAATACAATTTCTAAATTTATGAATGATACCAAATTTGGGGGAGCAGTCAATAGTGAGGAGGATTACAACAAATTACAGGAGGACATTAATGAACATGCAGAATGAAGGAGAGATCTCTTGCAGAGCCACTCTGGGTTCAGATCAAATATTAATCGCAAACAGAAAGTCTGTAACTTCAGGATCTTTTTCGAAATAAACACAGAACACAGTCAAGTTGTTAGAAAGACAGTTAGGCTCCTATTGCTTTATCAAGAAGGCAGTACCCAGGGGCATTTCCCATTCAAAGGCACTGTGTGCCTGACTGAAGGATGCCCACTGAAAACCACATCCCTTTTCTTACTCCCGAGTCCCATACATCCCACAAACCCTGTCCCCACAACACATACACCGTGAACTCCAGCTGATAACCCTCACCTTCAGATTTCTGAAGAAGGGTCCTGACCCGAAACATCAACTTTCCTGTTCCTCTGATGCTGCCTGGCCTGCTGGGTCCTGACCCGAAACGTCAACTTTCCTGCTCCTCTGATGCTGCCTGGCCTGCTGTGCTCCTCCAGTTCCACACTGTGTTAACCCTCACCTATGGCTTGGATTTTGGGACTCAGGGTGTTTGGTGTTCTGGCAGTGGCCACTGGTGAGGCTGCTGGTCCTTATTACCAACAGGTCTCGGTATGCAGGACTCTGTCACTGGGTTCCTGATGCTGGGACAAGATCTGATGCTGGTCTGTTGACGGTCCCGTCAGAATGGAGAACCACCAGACCTCTCTGGGAAGAGCACAACACAGGAGTCAGTGGCTGGGACCTCTGTTGCCAACACAAAATTATATCCACAGAGTGACCTGTTGTTTCTTTCTGTTTAAGGCAAGGCAGTCTTCCTCCAGGTCGTTGCCTCCAAACTCTGATTCCTGATCTCTCTGCCGCGTCAAGTGCAGGGAGTGGTCCAGGGTCACAGACTGGACTCACCCCCACCTCGACCCTACCCCAAGGGTCAATAACAGGAGATCTATTCCAGGGGCCTCCAAGTCTTGGATTATACCAGACTCGACTAAGACGTTGACTAAAATGTCAGGCCCCCCTGGGTGGCAACAGTTCGGAAACCTGCTGCACTCCCGGCACTGGGCCACCTTCCATGTCAGGTAAAAAATCCCCACTAAGGGGCAGGTGTGCTCGATATAAAGACCCAGGAAGGAGCACCCTCAAGGCACCCATGCACTCTCTGGTGGAACCTCGAGGCCTACCAGTTTGTGTGGTGTGGGCAAGATCTCAATGGCCGCGTTCACCTCAGCATCTGAGCTGCCTTGCCCAGTTGTGGTGGACTGCAGGGGCAGGTTTGTGACCCCTCTCCATGTGAGGAGAGAAAGGGATTTTCAGGGGACATTACTCCCTCATCCCTGGGGGAAGGTGTTAGTACTGGCCTCCCACTGTCTCTTTGACCCTAAGGAGTTGCGCCTTTTCCGAAAGGGTAGGAGACAAGAGACAGTTCTCTCTCTCCACCATCCTGCTGCCTCCCCCTCCAAACTGTTCCCGTTTCCCTTATTCCTCATGGGTTTTGGGACACATGAGGGACCAGGGGAAATTGGGGCACTACCTGCTCACTCGCGCTTTCTTCATTGACGTGCCCTGGTCTGGGCTCCAAATCCCGTGCCTTCCTGACAGGCCGAGAATGCTATCCTTTGAGGGGGATCCCTCCCCAGTCAGGGGACTGATGGTCTCAGGGTCATCCGGGGAATCCTCCTGGATTCCGGTCCCGAATACTTAGCCTTTCTCGGGGCTTTCCTCCCCTGTTGACGCTCTCCTCCCACCCCACTGATGTTCGGTAACCAAGGTAGCTCCCTCCTGCAGGGGCTGAAGGGGGATGAGGGGATGGGGGTGGGCTTGGGCTCACAAGGGGAGGGGTGACAACGTCAGCTGCAGCCGCTCAGATGTTGGCAGCAGCCTTCGAGGCAGGGTAATTCCTCAGGAGGTGCCCCACCTCATTGTAGGCATGACACCGCACACCCTCCACTGACCAGACAACCCGGTATGCTTCACTCTGGTGCTCAATGGTGAAGTTACCCTCTGTGACCTCTTCCCAGGCAAGGCAGATAAAAAGCTGTCGCTGGAAGGGGTAGACATGTCTCAGGCGGACCTCCCTCAGACCAAGCAGTAGCAGCACCACGCCCGACCTCACCTCCCTGAGCTGACAGAGATGGGGGTGGGGTGAAGGAGGAGGAGGAGGAGCTCAGTTGGAACAAAGGGTGGGATGTTCAATAAATGACCCTCTGAGCAACTACTTCCAGAGGATTGACAGGCAAGAATGTCCCACAGACAGTAAGCACGTTCTCCATGGCAAGGTGTACAGCCCCCTCAGACATCAGGAAGAACACTGCCTTCCCATACATCTTCGATGCAGCAACAATGGTGGTGGGCGCTGACTACCCACACCTCAATGGTCACGTTAGGATGAATGTAACATTTCATCTCGAACTGTTTTGTCAAATTAGGGTGACAAGGTCCCCCGGGGGGAGAGGTGGTGGTGGTGGGAGTTGGGGGACAACAGGGCCCCACAGTTGATGTTGGTTTAGAGGGTCCTGCGGTCACCATCATTCCCCCAAACCATAACCAACACCTCTCCTCACACAAACATTAAGTAAAGGAAACTGAGAAAGTCACCTGCCAGCCCAGTCACCTCAGGCAGCCGTGAGCCAACCCACAGGCCCAAAACAATCATTCTCCAATGCCAGAAGCAATAGTCACTGGCAGCAAACAGGCCACAGTCACAAAGTAATAACCAGGAGATTGCTCAGGCTTCAAACAGTTCTAGGTCCCAGACTCCAAAAGACAGTCACCCACTGTAAGCGTTCAGGCTCCAAGTGATTAATGTCCAGGCCTGAATTCCCCCAGCTGAAGAAGCATTCCAGGCTCCAGGAACAAGCCTCGTTGGCACCAGCCAAACAAAAACACAGGCTACCATACTACTCAGGGCAGCAGCAAGTCCCAAGTTTGAGTCCTTCCAGGCAGGAAGACTGCAGCACCTGAAGCCCCAGGCTCCGGCCTCGATTAGCTCCAACTGCTCTCAGTTGCAACAGGTGTTGCCACTCCAGCCTCTAAGTTTCAATAACAGCAGAATGCAGACTCCCAATGCACTGCCCTCTATAGAGAAATCAACCGTTCACCACGTCCCTCTGTCTCCTACCTTCAAGCCAATTTTGTATCCAATTGGCAACTCCCCCTGGATCCCTTGTGTTCTAACCTTACTAACCAGTCTACCATGTGGAACATTTCTGAAGAAGGGTCTAGGCCTGAAACGTCAGCCTTCCTGCTCCTCTGATGCTGCTTGGCCTGCTGTGTTCATCCAGCTCTACACCTTGTTATACCATATGGAACCTTGCCCAACATTTTGCTGAAGTCCATATGGACAACATTTACCACTATGCCCTCATCAAACTACTTTGTCACCTCCTCAAAAAACTCAATCAAGTTAGTGCAACATGATTTCCCATGCACAAAGCCTTGCTGACTATCCCTAATCAGTCCTTATCTTTCCAAATGCATAAAATCCTGTCCCTCAGAATCCCCTCCAACAACTTACATAAGGCTCACCGGTCTATAGTTTCTTCGTTTTTCCTTACATATAGATGATACAGATATCTCAGCAAAGGGCCCAGCAATCTCTTCCCTAGCTTCTCACAAAGTTCTGGGAAACACCTGATCAAGTCCTTTCTACGTTTTAACACATCCAGCACCTCCTCTTCTGTAATATGAACTCTTTTCAAGGTGTCACTATTTATTTCTCCATGTTCCCTAGCTTCCATGTCCTTCTCCACAGCAAATACTGATGCAAGATATTTGCTTATTATCTCACTCATCTCCTGTGGCTCTACACATAAATGGCCACTTTGATCTTTATTCTCCCTAATCTCTCCCTAGTTATCCTTTTGCTCTTAATGTATTGCTCTTTGGACTCTCCTTAACTCCATTTGCCAAAGCTATCTCATGTCCCTTTTTTGCCCTCCTGATTTCCCTCTTAAGTATACTCCTACTGCCCTTATACTCTTCTAGGGATTCACCCAATCCCTGCTGTCTAGATCTGACAGATGGCTCCTTCTTTTTCTTGACCAGAGCCTCAAATTCTCTAGTCATCCAGCATTCCCTACACGTACCAGCCTTGCTCTTCACACTATCAGGAACATATTGTCTCTGAACGCTCGTTATCTCATTCTTAAAAAGTTTCCCAACTGTCCCTTTATCTGCAAATAGCCTTCTCCAATCAACTTTTGAAAGTTCCGGTCTAATATTGTCAAAATTGGCCTTTCTCCAATTTAGAACTTTAACTTTTTGATCAGTTCTATCCTTTTCCATCTGGAGGAAAGAAGCAGTCGATGTTTTGGGTATTACCCTTCTTCTGGGCTGAAGAAGGGTAATACTCAAAACGTTGACTGCTCCTTTCCTCCAGATGCTGCCTGGCTTGCTGTGTTCTTCCAGCCTCCGGTTTGTCTACCTTGGATTTCAGCATCTGCAGTTTTGTTGTCTCTATCCTTTTCCATAGCTGTTTTAAAACTAAATAGAATTATGATCGCTTGCCTCAATGTATTCCCCACTGACACCTCAGGCACTTGCCCTGTCTTATTTCCCAACAGAAGGTCAAATATTGCTCTTTCTCTAGCAGGTACATCCACATTTTGAATTGGAAAGTTTTCTTGCATACACTTAACAAATTCCTCCCCATCAAAGACCTTAACACTGTGATAGTCACAGTCTATGTTTGGAAAGTTAAAATTCCCTAACGTTACAGCCCTATTTTTCTTACAGATATTTGAGATCTCCTTAAGTATTGGGGGGCATATAATACAATCCTAACAAGGTGATCATCCCTTTCTCATTTCTAATTTCCACCCAAATAACTTCACTGGACAGTCTCCCAGGAATATCCTCCCTAAGTACAGTCGCAATGTTCTCCCTAATCAAAAATGTCTCCTTTCTTGCCTCCCTTTCTATCTTCCCTGTACCCCAGAGCATTAAGCTGCCAGTTCTGTCCATTCCTGAGTTACGTAATAGCTATGATATCCTAGCCAAGTGTTCCCAACCATGCCCTAATTTCATTGTGGAAAAGTGTGAGTTAATCCACTTTGGGAGGGCTAATGAAGAAAATGATTAGGGTATGAATGGCAGGATTCTGAAAAGTACTAAAGATCAAGGTGACAGTGGTGTGCACATCCACAGATTCCCTTGGGTAGCAGTTCAAGTATTAAAGTGGTTAAGAAGGCATATGAGATATATTATTAGCTGAGACATAGCATACAAGAACAAGAAGATTATTTTAGACCAATATAAAATCCTGCTTAGGCCACAATTGAAGTACTGTGTGTGGTTCTGGTTACCACATTATAGGACGGATTGATTGCAACAGAGAGGATGCAAAGAATATTTACCAGGATGCTGTCTGGGCTGGAGGGTCTGAGTTATGAGGAAAGATTGGATAGGCTGAGGCTGTTTTCATTGGAGCGGCAAAGGGTGATAGAGGTGTATAAGATTAGGGGAGTCATATATCTGGTGGATGAAAAGACATATTTTGCATTAGTAGAATGGTTAATATCCAGAAGATGTAGATTTAAGGTAACAGATAGAAGGCTAAAAGGAGAGTTGAGAAGAAATTCTTTAATTCAGAGAGTGATGGGAATCTGGAACTCACTGTCTTTGGGGCTGTGGGCCAAAAGCTGGAAAAAGGGATTAATGTAGTCAGCTCTTTATTGACTGGTGCAGACAATATGGGCTGAATGGCCTTCTGCGCTGTGAACATCTATAAGACTATGAGATTGAATTAATGGACAGTCATATTTTGACCAATTGTGCTGATGTGTGACATAATATGGTCTCCACTGTTGATTTCACATCTTAATGAAGAAAGGAGATATATATAGCTTTTGGGCTGGGCTGGACACTTCACTTACCCAATGATGGCTGAAGTTTGTTGTAATGACAGCTGGTCCCAAGGATCGAGCAGGATTCATGCTGCACCCAGTAAATCCAATCTGCAAACAGTGTAGAATAGCAGAGTGAGAGGCTACCAGACCTTTGACAGGCCAAAACATGGAGACATTTTAAGAGAAATCTGGACCATACTAGATCCGGATTGCATTTTTGTCCTAAAGGAGCTAAAATCCTGTGTTTTAAATGGTTACTGCAATTATTGGAACAGAAACAGGAACCTTAGATAAATGAATAATCTGTGCATTCAAACAACTCAGGCATTTCCAATACAGTTCCAATAACTAGGATCATGAGATACAAAAACAGACATATACCAATCACCCTTCGGGCAGCAAATATAATGATAAGCCTTAATTCTGGGGAAAGCAGGAGTAATACAAGATTAATTATTTAAAGTGAAGAATGCTAATGAGAAAATTATCAGGTGTGTAGCTGTTCCTGGGAGAGCTGTTCCTGCAAGGATGGGCAATACCTAGGGGCCTGTACCTAAGTAGGACTGAGTCTTGCTGGGAAGCAACTGTATCTGGATGGGGCTATTCTGGGGCTGGGGAAGCATTGTGCCTGGGGTTGTGGGACAAGGTGGTACAGTTTCTGAGTAGGGCTAATCTAAGAGGTGGGGATCTGGGTAGGGTTGGCACTGGGAGGGTTTTAAGAGCAGCAGATATAGAATGACATCAATGGTCTTCTTCAGTGTTTTAAGTTTCTCTGAGTCTATGTTCTTTGTCTATGACTCCCTGTCCTTCACTCAAAACTTTTCTCATTGAATCCTGTCCTTGTAACTCCATGCTCTTAACCCATAAATACTGGAGCAGTCTGCTCCTATCTGCCATCACATCTCTATTATTCAAATCCCCATTGCTCCATAACCATGAAAATGGCCCCAATTTTTCAAACCTTTCTCTGTATTTATATTTTCATGTACCAGGCAGCATCCAGGATAATCTGGGAAGTACTTCTCTAAAATATTGGTGGAATAATTAGGTGGGCAGAAAATCAACAAATAGAATCCAATCCAGAGAAGTGTGAGGCAATGCATTTGGGAAGGAAAAATCAAGACAAAGAAAATAACAAGAAATGGTAAAAAATTCTGAGAAGTGTGAGGAGCGGTGAAACCTCATATGCTGGTCCACAGATCTCTGATGTTAGCAGGACAAGTCGGTAATATGGTTAGGAAGGCACATGTGATGGAAGATGAACCGGAATTATATAAAAGACGTGTTACATGACAGTTGGAATACGTTGTTCAGTTCACCATGGCATGGGAAGGATGTAATCAGAATGGAGAGAATACAGAAAAAGCTTGTGAGGATGTTGCCAAGAATGGAGAATTTTAGCAATGAGGAAAGACTGGTTAGGGTAGGAATTTTTCTTTGGTATAGAGGAAGCTGATGCGAAATTTAATTGAAGTGACATAATTCTGATGGGTATAATGGACAGGAAGAAGCTACTTCCCTTAGTGAGGTTAATATCCAGGGAGTAAAGTAAAATGATTAGAGGGGAGTTATAGAGGACATTTGCCCCAGCAGATGTTGGGCACCTGGAACTCACTGCCTTAGGGTAGTAGAGACAGAAACCCACATTGCAAATTAATAAAACACTTGGATATGTACTTTTATGTCAGTCATAAATTCAAAGGAATTAGTGTCCCCCTTGTAAATTTTCCATGCTTCAGAGAGGTTTGGCTTGCAACAACAATATTTCCAGCAATTTCTGTTTTTGTTGGGTGTGTAACACTTATTGCTGTGTTCTGCCCACATAGGAGCTTGCCCAGTGTTGTAATCTCCCCAGTCTGTTCTCTGCCCTGGCTGTATTGTGCCTCAGGATTGTTGTGCCATGGTTGTGGAATTGACAAACTATACATTCAGTTTACAAAAATTAATTGTGACACTGTAAGAATAAAAACAAAAATGTATCATTCTTACTGCCACTAAATGTCCAAGGGTCACAGATGCTCCAAGGGCCACATGCGCAGACCCTTCAAAGTTGCTTTCCTCATGTGAAATCGTTAATACACACATGACAAGCTGGAAGGTAACAATGATTTCTACTCCCAGGGCCTGGATCTGAGTAACTCCTGGAGAAGGCTGTAGAGTAAATGACAGCAGTTAGAAAATCATAGAGATTTAAACAACAATTCTCATGGCTTCCAAAATTTTCAAACTATTTTTAGTTCATAACAATAGTATATTTTATGCTGCATTAACTTCTGGATGAACTATAAACCTCTAGCAGCATGACAAGCAGTGTATATAATCTACAAGATGCACTGCAGCAATTAATCAGGGATCCTTCAACAGTACCTTTCAAACACACAAACTTAGCCATCCAGAAGAACAAGTTATGTGGGAACATCATCACCTTCAGGTTCCCTCCAAGCCACTCGTCATCCTGACCTGGAAATATATCGCTGTTCTTTCCCAGTTATGGGGTCAAAATCCTGGAATTCCCTCCCGTACAGCATTGTGGCTGTCCCTACTCATCATGGACTGCAATGGTTCAAAAAGGCTGCTCATTTCAATGATATATAGAGATGGACAATTAATTCTGAACTTGCTCACATCCCAGGAAGGAATAATTAATTGAAATTAGTTATCAAGTATTGTCAAGCGGAGAAATAGTGCTGACTGTGTTGTAGTTTGGGACTTGGGATTATGTTGCCAATGAAAATACTATTTAATCTTCTACAGTCTATATGAATTATTCACCACAATTTAACCTCTTCACTTGGTTCATGTTAAATATTGACACATTTCTCTGACAGAATTTCTCTGATAACCATTGTGTAAATTTTAACAATAGTCAGATATCAGACAGGATGAATGAGCAATGTACAGACATTGATAACAGGCCTGAAATTCACCAAGGCCTGTGAAGATTTCAGTGGTCAGTGTTAACACACAGCTCACCAATGACTGTGACTCATAACAATTGGTGATGAAATGGCATCAAGCCCAAAGTAAGGCATTTTTGGGGAAGGGTGGTTTGGTAATCCTGGAAGGAAGAAATCCCAGGTTGAGAGTGTTTGGAAAATTCTGTAAAAGTTAAGCAGTTCGGTCTGGGATGAAAGAGGGGTGCAGAATTATAATCCTGTGTGGGGATGGAAACAGTTCCATGGTGGGAGTGAGGCAGTTTACTTCAGGGGATGAAGTTTGGTGGAGGAACCACAGGAATGGTCCTGCATGCATAAGAAGCATGGCTGATGTGAGGTCAGGTCCAGTGACGTTTAAAGTTCGGGTAGGTGTGACAGTCCTGAACAAGCATGTGGACCATATGAAAGCTGCAAACTCACAAATGGTGTGGGAGCAAAATGTGTCCGCAATCTCGACTACCTTTCTGACTGTTCTGGAACTCCTGGATTCTCCGTTTCTGTCAAGCGTTGAAGATACCTTGGAACCTGAGATGGACACGGTGGACATCACCACCTCAATGCCTTTGCTGCCTGAAGAGGAGAATGAATTCCTTCCGAGATGCTGCAGGCACAAGAGGGGAGCTACTGTGCATTATATGCTGCCCATATCCGAGGCAGAGTTGGAGGAACATGACCTGGTGTTAAAATGCTCCAGGAGGAGCTACAAAAAAAAGGACAGGCCTATGTCCTCGCACTCAGAGGGGGAGGGATGTAGTGATTGTAACAAGGTCAACCAAGTGGACATCATAGAATATGAGTTCCCAGATTGGGGCTGTTAACCTGGTTGAATCAGAGAGACCAAGCCGACAAATAAGAACAGGGGTGTTAGACATTCTGTTCACTCTGGGAGAACTGGCTCTGAGGGAGCTGGATCAGTGTCAAGGATTCTCCACATGTAAATACAGGGTGACTTGATGATGGGATACCAGCCTCTGTGGAGTTAGTTCAGAGATGACAGGTAAGGTCTGCTCCTCCAAGTTTGAAAATCTCTGCTGGGTCTGCTCGTGCATTTTTTTTTATAAGTCTTTATGTGTGTAATGGTGGCTTCAACTTCTGCCTCATAAACTTTAGAGGTATGTGGATGAGCACTTGAAATGTCATAATGTTCAAACCTATTTGCCAAGTACTGGAAAGTGGGATTAATGTAAAACATATAATCCATACAGTGTGGAAACAGGCCATTTGGCCCAAAAAATCCACACTAACTCTCTGAAGAGCATCCCACACTGAATCGCTTGACTTTTACAGAATTTTCAATACCCTCTCAGCCTGGGATTTTTTTTCCTTTCAGGGTTACCAAACCACCCCTTCCCCAAAATGCTTTACGTTGGGCTTGATGCCATTTCATCATCAATTGTTTAGTCACAGTGATTGGTGAGCTATCTGTAAACACTCAGAGATAGCAAGAACTGCCAATGATGGAGTCAGAGATAACACAATGTGGAGCTGGAAGAACACAGCAGGCCAGGCAGCATCAGGTAGCCAGGAGCATCCCGACCTGAAACGTCAACTTTCCTGCTCCTCAGATGCTGCCCACTGAAACCTTCACCCATAACCCTGCACTTCCCAAGGCTAATCCACCTAGCCTACACATCCCTGAACACTATCGGCAATTGAGCATGGCCAATCCACCTAACTTACACATCTTTGGACTATGGGGGGAAGCCAAAGCACCCGGATGAAACCCACACAGACACAGGGAGAATATGTAAACTCCACACAGTCGCCCAAGGGTAGAATCAAACCTGGCTTCCTGGGGTAGCAGAGCTAACCATTGAGCCACCATGCCACCCTAAGTGTAGATAGATATTGGTTTTACTTTTGTTAGTGCAGACCTGATGGGCTAAAAGGCCTCTTCTGAACTGTATGAGTCTGTGTGTCACTAGCATTTATTGTCCCTAGTTGCCTGAGGTGATGGCAGTCAGCAGTTTGTCACAATTAGCTGAGTTGCTGCGCCACATCAGAAGGCAGTTAAGGGTCAACCACATGGGCCTGTAGTTAGATGTAGGCCAGACTGGTCAGATGGTAGATATCCTTCCTTAAAGGAAATTAATGAATTAGATATTCTATTTTTTATATTTGGCTACAATTTCCGAACTTTAGTAATCAACTGTGGGAATCTGGGATCACTGCCTGTAAGGGTGGTACAGGCAGAAACCCATGTAATATTTAAGAAATACTTAGATGTACACTTGTAATGCCAAGGCATACATAGCTATGGGTCAAGTGCTGAAAATAGAATTAGAATAGTTAGGAGATTGTTTTTTGACCAGTGCAGACTCGATAGGCCAAAGAGTCTTTTTCTACACTGTAGACCTCTATGAGTCTATAACTTTATAACAAGCAAGAAGTTCAATACCATCCAGGCCAGAGGATCACTTGATTAGCAACACTTCCTCATGCATAAACAATCATTCTCTCCACTGATGCACAGTGGCAGCAGCATTTACCATCAACAAGGTGCACTGCAGTAATTCACCAAGGATCCTAACTGTCACCTTTCAAACACATGTCCTCTACCAGCTCGAAGGACAAGGGACATGGGGCCACAACCACCTGCAAGTTCACCTCTAAACCACTCACCATCCTGACTCAGAAATATATTGCTGCTCCTTCTGTGTCACTGGGTCAAAATCACGAAGCTCCTTCCTTAACTGTGTTGTAGGTGTCAGTGATTGAGGAAAACATCCCCTTGCTAACTTTGCCAGGGTAGTTAGGGATTAATGATGAATGCCAATGATGTCCACATTCTATGAACGAATAATGAAAAGATAATCTCTTTATTTTCTTAAACATTATTCTGTAAGCACATTCTCAGCATTGGATAGGATATCTGGTTTAGTATTTCTTTTCCATTCATTTTCTCCAGAAATACAAGTGATTGTTTTTGAGGCTGCAAGTCCTTCTGGATATTCCTGCATCAAACAGCTCGTTGATCTGTGAGCTGGATGAGGAGAGAAAGCGGGAGGTCAAGTGTCAGCTCAGTTTAGTGACAAGGAACCGATGCTCACGAGCTTATCTCATAGAACATAGAACAAGACAGCATAGGAACAGGCCCTTTGGCTTACCATGTCTATACCAACCATGATATCATTATAGACAAATTCCATGTGCCTACACATGGTCCACATCCCTCTGCTCTCTGCTGGTTCTAAATACCTGTTAAATGTTATTGTACCTATTCCTACCACCGGCCTGGCAGCGGGTTCCAGGCAGCTACCAAGCTCTGAATAAAGAACTTGCCTTGTACGTCTCCTTTAAACATTTCCCTTCTCATTCTAAATCTCTGCCCCCTAGAATTTGACATTTCCACCCTGAGAAAAAGAAACTGACTATCCACCCTATCCATGCCTCTCATAATTTTATACACTTCTATCAGGTCGCCCCTCAGCTTCCGCCACTCTAGTGAAAACATTCCAACTTTGTCTACCCTCTCCTTATAGCAAATGCACTCCAATTCAGGCAACACCCTGGTAAACCTCTTTTGCACCCTATCTAAAGCCTCCACATCCTTCCTACAGGGTGGTGACCAAACTGCACACAATACTCCAAATGGGATCTAACAAAAGTGTTATACAGCTGCCACAATACTTGCCAACTTTTGCACTCAATGCCCCAACCAATGAAGACAAGCATACTCTTTGCATTCTTTACCACTTTCTCCACTTGTGTTGCCACTTTCAGGGAGCTATGGACTTGCAACCCCAAGATCCCTCTGTTTATCAATGCTCCTAACGGTCCTGC
Organism: Rhincodon typus; assembly: GCF_021869965.1. Lineage (NCBI taxonomy): Eukaryota > Metazoa > Chordata > Chondrichthyes > Orectolobiformes > Rhincodontidae > Rhincodon > Rhincodon typus. The sequence goes on along the minus strand of NC_063361.1, from coordinate 545,740 downwards.
CATTCACTGTATACTTTCCTTTTGACCTCCCACAATTCACGACTTCATACCTGTCCAGATTAAACTCTGTCTGCCATTTCTCTGCCCAACTTTCCAACTGATCTACATCCTGTTGCATCCTTTGACAACCTTCGTCATTATCCACAACTCAACCAATTTTCATGTCGTCTGTAAACTTTCGAATTGGACTTAGACTTACAAACACTTTCATCCAAATCATTTATATATTACAAAAAAACAGGGGTCCCAGCACTTGAGATAGTGGGAACTGCCGATGCTGGAGAATCTGAGATAATAAGGTGTAGAGCTGGATGAACACAGCAGGCCAAGCAGCATCAGAAGAGCAGGAAAGCTGATGTTTCGGGTCTAGA
>NC_063361.1:522213-544969 GCF_021869965.1 Rhincodon typus | reverse complement strand
GCTTGGCCTGCTGTGTTCATCCAGCTCTACACCTTGTGGTCCCAGCACTGATTCTTGCAGAACCCATTGGTCGCATACCTCCAGTCAGAAAAATACTCCTTCACTACTACCTCAACCTTCTTCTCTTGTGAATATACAGACAGTACCATGTATGTTACAAGCAGCTGTTGCCCTGTCATATTGCAGTGAAGAAGCACAGGCTGTGTTGCTGCACATGTTCATTCAATGCTTAATCCATTGGTGGTTTTAATGATAAATCCAACCTTGGCAATTATTGACCTCATGAAGAAATGCAAATTGAAGGTAGAAGACAAAATTTAATTAGTGGAGGCATGATTTTTCTAGTTGCCCTTAGCAAGGCTCAAAACTGGTAACTCTGCTCCCAAACAAACAAATAATAATTTACTCTATTCACTTTCGTGGGGTGACAACCATGTTGTGAAATTGTTGTGCAGTTGACTTTCGATCCAATGCGGTGAGGTTCCAACTTAATGTTTTTGTGAATGCCTTGCAAGCCCAATCTTTGATGAATAATTATTCTCCCATTCTTCCTGGGCCTTTTTCTGTTGCTGTCCTCTGGCCCAATGATCTTGCAGCCTCCTCTTGTTTTGGTTGACTCTGTATATTACTATTAATGTGCCCACTTTACCTCCAGAGACCAGGAGACCGTAAGACAATAGACCATAAGGTCTAGAAACAGAATTAGGCTATTCAGCCCATTGACTCTGCTCCTCCATTTGATTATGGCTGATATGTTTCTTGACCCCTTTTTCCTGCCTTCTCCCTGTAACCCTTGATCTGCTTACCAATTAAGAGCCTATCTCTGTTTTAAATACACTCAATGATTTGTCCTCTACAGCACTCCACAGCAAGGAGTTGCATGGATTAACCACCCTCTGGCTGAAGAAATTCCTACTCTAGTTCTAAAGGGTTGTCCCTTCACTCTGAGGCAGTGCCTTCAGATCTTAATCTAGTGGAAACATCTTCTCCATGTCCACTCTATCCAGGCTTCTCAAGTTTCAAAGAGATCCCTCATCCATCTAAACTCAGAAATTCCCTTGTTGTCTCTACAACTTCCCCATTTCGAGGGTGGGGTGACCTGCTCGAACCCACCACTGCCACCCACCTCCCTGGAGCTCCCAAGACCTTTCTGTTCACTATGAGGTCACATTCCATCTGCAGTTGTGCCCCCCACCCCCACCATCACAGTGACCTGCCCCCATACTTGAATTTCCGGCTTTCCTCAGAACTCCATGGACTGCCCCCTGACCATTATTGACTCCATATTACCAACCAAGGCCCTGACTCCTCAATAGCACCCCATTTGGCCTCTCTGTAAGCCCAGAACTGTGCGCACTTGACCTACAGGACTGACTGCAGTGGTCCAATGCCCATGATGCAAAGATATGCGTCCCTGGACTCATGTAGGATCAAACCTTTTGACTGACTGTGGTAGTACCTCCAACTGACTAGTCCACCCTCACCTCACTAACCCTTCCCCTTTGATATTCAGACATTATTATTTGCTTGAAGCACATGCAGTGTATTTACTGTGTTAGCTGCTGGCATATGCTATAATCTGACATTGATGTAGCACAGTGCCACAAGTCAACATGTCCACCTTCTGTTTAATACATATACTGATAAATGGTCCTCACTACCAGAAGCTGTTTCTCTCTCTCTGTCCTGAAAAGCAGGCTAAACTGAAGAGACTGCCAGCATATAAGTGCTAAAGATCATGTGCACTTATAAAACTAATGATACCTCTTAGCACCAAGGTAGATGGTTGAAGAACTGAAGTGGTGGTTGAGCTGGCCTGAGAGCAGGCATGATGAAGTGGTCAGTTTAGTGGATTGCTGATACCGAGTTCTGAGGATGAAGGGTTCAGGAAGAGTGATCCGTTGATCATGGAAGCTCCTTATGCAGAAGAAGCAGTTTCATGTAAAGAGAAGTTGGGCGGTTGTGGCATTACATAAGGGCCCAATAAGCAATGGACCCAGTGTTCTTGAGGGCCCAGCGCCCTGGTTGGGCTGGGGCCAGTGAATTTGGGTTGGAGGCTGGAACACGGCCACTGTACCTGGGCCAGCAGTAGCTCTGGGCCTGTCATTTCTGGTCCTGCTCTTGGACAGTCCACATGGACATTCCATGAGCTGCAACAGGTACTGCTGGTCAAATGACCAGATACTTGTTCTGTTTTGACTGTCGAGATTTTGCACTGTTGAGCTTCTCGGTGGAGGAAAGGAAAATTGGATGGGCAGTGTAAATATGATGGCTTGGATTTCACTGAGTTGCAAGTGTATGCAAATGAGCTAGCCACCACTCAAGGGGGTGATTAGGACCTTGCTATTTCAGGCTTGAGGGGAAAATCATGAATTTCTCTTGACTCGAGAATCTGATTTTCTCAATTTTGCCCTATTTAGTCGCCTTCCTCATCATTACTCTTGTCACACAGGGAATGGAAAATTCAACAGGAAAACAGATTAGGCCTCAGTTGGGTTGCAATTCACAGCATCACACATTTGGAAGTATTGTCAACATTCGGAGATAGTGCACAAAAGATTTACTGGATTGGTAACCAGGGAAGAGGGAATCCAGTTCCATGGAATACCACTGAAACCTGCAAAAGTCTCCTGATGGAAAGTTAAGAAGAGGTTTTGTTGAGGTATTCAAAACCATGAACAGTTTTGATAGGGTAAACCTGCAGAATATTTTCCCACTGACAGCAGAAATGTCTATAAGGTTACTGTCAAAGGGACCAAACTTAAGGAAACATGTTTTACTTCAATAAGTAATCAGGAATGCACTCTCTGAAACAGTGAAAACTGATATAAAAGTAACATTCAAATGAAAACCAGATTAAATATTTAGAAGGACACAATTACAGAGTTTTGGAGAAGAAAGAGGATGGTGTGATTAATTGGATAAACTTACCATATAGCACAGATTGAATAGGCCAAATGGCCTTATTTTGTACTCTATCATTCTGTGATTCAACAATGTTTTTAACATAAACACTTTGTACACTCAAACTTGGTGTTCATCAGTAAAACAACTCTCACATGTGCCAATCCATTCTCTCCCCTCTCTCTATCCCTCCTGCTCTTCCTCTTTCCTTCCTTAAACTTTTGTGATTTGCTGAATGACAGCCTTGTCCAGCATTGACAATGACATCCCAGACTCTGGACAGTTAGTCTCAGTATCAGTCTCCTTTTTTTGCAGGGCTTGTCATGAGATGAAGTTGAGAGCTGTTACTAGTTGGGATTGAGAACTGACAATAGTTAGGGATCGAAACAGTTACAAGTAGGTGATCAGAGCTGTCACTATGTGGGTTCAAGAGCTGATACAAGTTAGTGATGACAGCAGTTACTAGTTTTGGGAAAAGAGCTTTTACTTGTTAGGTTTCTAGTTGGCAATAAGTGGAATTCTTTACTGCAGGGTGGGTGGTTAAACTGGGTAGTTACATATATTCAAAACTGAGGTACACATTTCTAATCATTAACGGAATCAGGGTTATGGGGTTAAGAGAGAAAAAAGGAATTATCAGATCATCCATGATCTCATTGAATGGCAAAGCAGACTCAATGGGCTGAATGGCTTATTTCTCCTCCTACGTCTTATGATCTTATAGTTCCTACTTTCAGATAAGAGCTGTCATTGTTTGGAGATGAGAGCAGTTACCAATTGTCTTTGAGTGTCGTCTCTACTTCTTGTTGAGAGCTATTACTTGTTCTGTAGGAGAACTGTGACTAGTTGGATGGGTTACAGCGGTCACTAGCTGAGTTTGGGAGCTGTTATTAGTTAAGTTTCTGAGCTGCTACTAAGTTGTGTTAGGAGGTATTCAGAGTTGGGTTTCAGGGCAATTATGAGTTCAGGATGAGAGTTGAATAGAAGTTGGAACTGAGAACTGATTAGTGATGAGATCTGTCAGTATTTGGGAACACATGCATCTCCCGATCTATGGCTGCTCACTTACCTTGTTGAGTCCCAGCTCTCCGCGGATATCTTGCGGTGTAAGTGCATACAGTAGGGCACAGGCTGTGATTGCCCCGAGCCCTTGCATGGCCATGTAGAGTACAGCCCGAAGTGGGCTAATTCGCAGACTGAGGAGCAAAGCAAAGCTGACAGCAGGGTTGAGATGACCCCCACTCACTCCTTGTGTGAAAACAGAGACAGTGGCCACTCCCAGGCCAAAACCCAGAGCTATCTGCAGAGTGCCAGGATTGTTTCCAGCCCAGGACAGAGCACAGCCCACACTGGAGAACACAAAGGCTGCAGTACCCAGGAATTCTGCAGTGAGAGCTCTCCAGAATGACTCACTCTGCAGTTCTTCCTTTAGCTGCTTCATCTCAGAGCTGTGGCTAGCCAGTGATGAGGACAAAGCTCCAATTCTGGCTATTTGTAGCTGGCTGCTTGGGAGGGGCCCACTTAAAGGAGGACAACCTAAAGGTCAGCAGTTGAAGGACTCAAAAAAAATCTTTCTGGTATTTTTCCACTTGCAGTTTCTGATTCACTGTTTGTGAGGATCTTTCAAAACTGTGTGAAGATTACGAGAGCTTACTTTACCATTTTCATTGATTTTCTGTTTTTCTGTCAACAATTTCTAGTAACACATTCTGTGATATTACCCACAGACAGTGGACTCTTCATATTTCATTTTCTGCAATCCCTCTTGGAGAACCTGTTACTCACTGGGGTACGGGGCCTGTCACTCACTGGAGTATGGGGCCTGTCACTCACTGGGGTACGGGGCCTGTCATTCACTGGAGTATGGGGCCTGTCACTCACTGGGGTACGGGGCCTGTCACTCATTGCGGTAACAGGGATGTCACTCACTGGGATAGGGGCACATCACTCTCTGGGATAGGAGCTGTCGCTTATTGGGATAGGGACTTGGCACTGTCTAGGGTATGGGCTTGTTACTCACTGGGGTAGGGACCAGTAGCTCTTTAGGATATGGGTGTTACTGACTAGGGTAGGGTCTGTCACTTGCTAAGGTATGGGTTTGTCACTCACAGGAGTAGGGACCTGTCATTAATAGGGTACAGGCCTGTCATTCAATGGGGTTGGAGACCTGTCACTGTCTAGGGTTTAGGTCTGTCACATGCTGGGATGGGGTCTGTCACTCTCGAAGGTAAGGGTCTGTCACTGCTGTTAGGGACCTGTCACTCTCTAGGTTTTGGGTCTGTCACTTCTTGGGATTAGAGTCTGTTACTCACTGGGTTACAGAGCTGTAAATTTCCGAGGCACAGGCTTGACACTTTCTGGGGCACATTTTCCTGTTTGCCCTACAGTCTAAAGCTCAACTTCCAACAGTCACTCTACTCTCTTCTCTTACAATTCTTTTTGAGCTACTTTTTATGCTTTCAGACCTCACTCCTCCTTCCAAGTTTAGAGACCTTGTTATCACAAAGACTGGTCCCAGCACAGTCCAGGTGGAAATTGTCCCATCAGTACAGCTCCTTCCTACGCTAGTTCTGTATTAATGTTGCAGTCTCACAGAACAAACCCACCTTTTATGAGCTGCTCTTTCGACCACATACTCAATTTGTTGATCTGCTTATCCCTTTGGCAATTTGCCTGTGGTTCAAATGATTCAGAGATTGACATCCTGCTTTTTTAATTTAGTTCTAATTTCTGGTAGTCTCCAACAAGATCTCTTTTCTCCTCTTTCCAATGTTGTTGGTCAATTCTGCTCACACAGGATGTCATCTCTCCCCTAATAATTGAATCTTGAACAACTATTGCATCATACTTCCCCTCCGCTTCCTTCTGCCCACTCCCCATATTAGACAGCTCCCTGCTCCAACATGCTAGGGCCCATATTCTGGTTACTTTTCCTACAGTCTTTATCCTTTACCTCACAAGTGTCAAATCTATCGTAATGTTAAACAAGATTGATTTCTGCTGTTGCTCAGTTTTTATGTTGCTTATATTCCTCTCACTCCGTATGCTATCAATTATGCCAACACCGCTCTGAACCTGGAGCTCTTTGCAGAGTAATTAGAGTGTGGAACAGACTACCCTGATATTTTCCCCTTCTTCCCCTTGTCAGTGATTCAGCTTAAGAGGTTCAAGGTGGAGATATTTACTGCAGATAAATTGATTTGTGTTAGTGTGAATAAATAATATTACTCACAGCTCCATTCAGTGATGTCTTAGTCTTATTTACATTAAAAAATTAAAACACAGATCGAAATTCAGTATTTCTTTATTGATACATTAAGTTTTACTGTACTAAAACACTGGACTGCCAAATTGCCTCAAGCTTACTGGAACCACTAAGTATCCGAGGCAAAGGCAAGACAAACTGGTGCAGGACTTACAGAGTTAATGTTAAGGCCCTGAGGAATGTTGTTGAACGGAGAGAGCTAGAGGTTCAGGTACATGGGTACTTGAAAGTGGCTTCACAGGTAGACAGGATGGTGAAGAAAGCATTTGGCACACTTGCTTTCATCAGTCAGAGTACTGACTACAGGAATTGGACCATCATTTTACAGCTCTACAATACATTGGTAAGGTCATATTTGGGGTATCGCGTATTGCCCTGCTATAAAAAGGATGTTTTGAACTGGAAAGGGTGCAAAAAAGATTTACAAGGATGTTACCAAGACTGAAGGATTTGAGTTATAAGGAGAGGCTGGATAGGCTGGGTCTTTTATCCCTGGAGTATAGGAGGCTGAGAGGTGACCTTATAGAGGTTTATAAAATCATGGAGGGCATTGATAAGTTGAACAGCCAATGTCTTTTCTCCAGGGTAGGGGAATCCAAAACTAGAGGGCATAGGTTTAAGGTGCGAAGAAAAAGATTTAAAAGGGACCTGAGGGGCAAATTTTTCTCACAGAGGGTGGTGCGTATATGGAACGAGCTGACAGAGGAAGTGGTAGAGGCAAGTACATGTACAACATTTAAGGGACACTTGAACAGGTACAGATAGGAAAGATTTGGAGGGATATGGGCCAAATGCAGGCAGATGAGACTAGTTCATAGAACAGTACAGCACAGTACAAGCCCTTCGGTCCACGATGTTGTACCGACCCGTTATCCTACTAAGATCAATCTATCACTGCATACTCTACATTTCATTATCCTCCATGTGCATATCCAAGAGTCACTTAAAAGTCTAAAGTATCTGAGTCCACTATGACTGCTGGCAGTGCATTCCACATGCCCACCAATCTCTGTATGAAGAAACTACCTCTGACATCTCCCCTATACCTTCCTCCAGTCACCTTAAAATTATGCCCCCTCATAATAGTCATTTCTGCCCTGGGAAAAAGTCTCTGGGTTTCCATTCTATTTAAGCCTCTCATCATCTTGTACACCTCTATCAAGTCACCTCAGATCCTTCTTCGCTCCAATGAAAAGAGCCCTAGCTCCTTCAACCTTTCCTCATAAGACCTGCCCTCCAGTCCAAGCAGCATCCTGGTAAATCTCCTCTGCACCCTCTCTAAAGCTTCCACACCTTTCAGGTAATAAGGTGACCAGAACTGAACACAATATTCCAAGTGTGGACCCACCAGACAACCTCACGGCTCTTAAACTCAATTCCCCTGCCAATGAAAGCCAACACACCACACGCCTTCTTTACAACCCTATCAACTTGGGTAGCGACTTTGAGGGATCTATGGACGTGGACCCCAAGATCCCTCTGTTCCTCCACACTGCCAAGAATCCTGCCATTAACCCTGAATTCTGTGTTCAAATTTGACCTTCCAAAATGAATCACTTCACACTTTTCTGGGTTGGATTCCATCTGCCACTTCTTTGCCCAGCTCTGCATCCTGTCAATGTCCCGTTGCAACCTACAACAGCCCTCCACGCTGTCAACAACTCCACCAACCCTCATGTTATCAGCAAACTTACTAACCCACCCTTCCACTTCCTCATTCAAGTCATTTATAAAGATCACAAAGAGCAGAGGTCCCAGAACAGATCCCTGCAGAACACCACTGGTCACCGAGCTCCAGGCTGAATACTTTCCATCTATTAACTCCCTCTGTCTTCTATTGGACAGCCAGTTTTGTATCCAGACAGCCAAATTTCCCTGAATCCCATGCATCCTTACTTTCTGAATGAGCCTACCATGTGGAACCTTATCAATTGCCTTGCTAAAATCCATATATACCACGTCCACTGCTCTACCTTCATCGATGTGTTTCATCGATGCCCCTCACAAAGCCATGCTGACTGTTTCTAATCAAACTGTGCTTTTCCAAATAATCATAAATACTATCTCTCAGAATCCTCTCCAATAATTTACCCACCACAGAAGTAAGACTGACTGGTCTGTAATTTCCAGGATTATCCCTATTCCCTTTCTTGAACAAGGAAATGACATTTGCCACCCTCCAATCTTCTGGTAATAGTCCAGTGGACAGTGAGGACACAAAGATCATTGCCAAGGGGGCAGCAATCTCTTCCCTCGCTTCCCATAGTAACCTTGGGTATAGCCCATCTGGCCAAGGGGACTTGTCTATCCTCATGTTTTTCAAAATTTCTAGCACAACCTCCTTCCTAACATCAACCTGTTTGAGCATGCCTCCCTATTTCATGCTGTCCTCACTAACGTCAAAGGTCCCTCTCACTGGTGAATACTGAAGCAAAGTATTCATTAAGGACCTCCCCTACCTCCTCTGCGTACAAGTTCCCTCCACTATCCCTGATTGGCCTTACCCTCACTGTGGCCATCCTCTTGTTCATAAGTATAGAAAGCCTTGGGGTTTTCCTTGATCCTACCCGCCAAGGTTTTCTCATACCCACTTCTAACTCTCCTAAGTCCATTCTTCAGTTCCTTCCTGGTTACCTTGTGGACCTCTAGAGCCCTGTCCGATCCTTGCTTCCTCAACCTTAAGTAAGCTTCCTTCTTCCTCTTGACTAGGTGTTCCACATGTCTTGTCATCCAAGGTTCCTTCACCTTACCATCCTTTCCTTGCCTCAGTGGGACAAACCCACCCAGTAGCTGTAGCAACTGCCCCCTAAACAACCTCTACATTTCTGTCGTGCATTTTCCTGGAGAACATCTGATCCCAATTGGTGCTCCGTAGTTCTTGCCTAATAGTGTTGTAATTCCCCCTCCCCCAATTTCAGTTTAGTTCAGTTTAGGAAACTTGGTTGGCATGGATGAGTTGGAACTGAAGGATCTGTTTTCATGCTGTATGATTATGACTCTGCACTGAACTTCCATAGTTTTGATTTCCTGACTGCTGTTGCATTCTGGTTAAGCCATATCAACAATGGTTAAACCACATCAATCATTCTGTGCACACTGTCCGAAGTGGTTAACTCACTGTTTTTCTCCTACTCCAGTGCCCACCTTGAAGACATCCTGCATTTCTGCCCAGTGGATTTCCACTTGTCTCCATTCCTTTGTTCACCTTCATTGCTTTCTGATTTGATCAGATACTGTTGCTGGCTTGGGTTTATTCCACATGGATCACAAATGAAATTCCATGTTCTATGCTTCAGATTCACTCCTGATTACAGATATTTCCAAGTTATTCTGCATTCCTCAAACGACTGTTTTTTTTCCATCCTGAGATCTATACACAGTACAATGTACCAATAGAATCGTAGTATTCCAGAGTATGGAAACAGGCCATTCGGCCTAACAAGTCCACACCGCCCCTCCAAAGAGCATTCCAACCTATCCCGGCAATCCTGTATTTTCCATGTGCGCCTAACCTACACATCTTTGAACACAATGGGGCAATTTAACATGGCCAATCCACCTCGCCTGCACATCTTTAGACTGTGGGAGGAAACCACAGCACCCGGAGGAAACCCATGCAGACATGGGGAGAATGTACAAACTCCGCACAGTCACCTGAGTTGGTTTCGAATCTGGGTCCCTGGCACTGTGAGGCAGCAGTGATAACCACTAAGCTACCGTGCATCGCAAATTCTTACCTTTTTCTTTAACAATACCGATTCACTTAATTTCAAAAATGGCCTGATTTGGAGTTCATCCTTAAGCTGCACTTTGCCAAAAATCTTTCTATTTTCCTTTCCGGAGTGTTGGAATCCAACAACTCATATGGATTGACCCTCCTCTGGACCCTTCTTCTTTGATTGCCTCTGATGCTATGCCTCTGTTTCAAGTATTAGCCTTGGCAGGTAGACTTGATGCACAGAATACTCAGAGAGGAGACAATCAGTCCTTTGCAAAAGCTATAGCTTCTTCCCTGTCTCCAGAGGTATCAAACTCAATGTGATGTTGAGCTCTTCTCCTGCCTCCTTCACTTTATTGGCGAGGTGTCCCATCCCACGGACAGTAGACTGACTCTTTTACCTCTCACTCCGGCTTCTCTTGAACTTTTCATTGAACACTGGCAACATGACATCAGCAGTTCAGGTTTCGCTGCTCCCCTCATACACTCTAAATTCCTCTTCTTGAACTTGCTGCACTCTGTTACATAGTCATAGAGTAATACAGCATGGAAACAGGCCCTTTGGCCCAAACCAGTCCATGCTGACCATGGTGCCCACTCAGCTAGTTTCAATTGCCCGCATTTGGTCCTTATCCCTCTAAACCCTAAAAAAACCCAAAAGAACTGCAGATTCTGTAGATCAGGAATAAAAACAGAAGTTGCTGGAATAGCTCAGCAGACCTGGCAGCTTCTGTGAAGAAAAAAACAGAGTTAACGTTTCAGGTCCGGTGACTCTTCCTCAGAACTTAGGGAACTGGCCATGCTAAATTGCCCATAGTGTCTAGGGTGGGAAATACAGGGATAGGCTAAGGGGTGGGTCTGGGTGGGTCTGCGGAGGGTCGGCGTGGACTCAATGGGCCGAATGGCCTGCTTGCACACTGTAGGGATTCTATGAAGTCTATGAAGAACTGATGGTAGCTGGAAAGGGTCACTGGGCCTGAAAATTTAACTTTGATTTTTCTTCACAGATGCTGCCAGACCTGCTGAGCTTTTCCAGCAACTTCTGTTTTTGTAGCTAGGAAAAGATTGGTTTATATGCAGAAGATAGCAAGGGGGAGGGGGTAGGGAGTAAACAATAGGTGGGAATAGAGCCCACAGGGAGAAGACCAGTTGGACAGACAAAGCAGTTGATAACGATCTGGCCAGGGGAGTGAATAGCTGTTAATGGGATAGTAGGAACTGCCGATGCTGGAGTCTGAGATGACAGAGTGTGGGGCTGGATGAATACAGCAGGCCAAGCAGCATCAGAGGAGCAGGAAAACTGATGTTTCAGGTCTGGACCCTTTTTTCTGAAGAAGGGTCCAGACCTGAAATGTCAGCTTTCCTGCCTCTCTGATGCTGCCTGACCTGCAGTGTTCATCCAGCTCCACACCTTGTTAGCTGTTAATGGGAACTGTTAGTGACTGACCATAGGTAGTGTGTAATGGCAGGCTTTGTGATCACAAGGCCTGGTGTGTGGGGTAGGGGGCTAGGACATGGGAGAGTTTAGGCCCTAAAATTAATGAACTCAATATTGTGTCTGGAGGGTTGCAGGGACCCCAAGCGGAAAATGAGATGTTGTTCTGCCAGTTTGCACTGAACTTCACTGGAAAACTGCGGCAAGCCTAATAGACAGATGTTGGCCAGGAAACAGGGTGGTGTGTTAACGTGGTAGGCAACTGGAAGCTGAGGGTCTTTTTTGTGAGCAGACCGTAGATAGTCAGTGAAGGGGTCACCCAGTCTATGCTTCGTTTCCCCAGTGTAGAGGAGACCATATTATGAGCAGCGAATGCAGTAGACTAGATTTTGGGAAGTGCAGGTGAAAGAATGCGATCCCCTATTCCCAATTCCTCCCCCTCCGCCGCGTCTGCTCCCAAGATGGGGGTTCCACTCCCGAACATCCCAGATGTCCTCTTATTTCAAGGACTGCAACATTTCCCCTTCAGTAGTCGAAAATGCTCTCGACCGCATCTCTTGCGTTTTCAACATCTCTGCCCTCATATCTGTTCCCCGCAACAAAAACAAAGACAGAATCCTCCTTGTCCTCATGTATCATCCCACTAACCTCCGGATTCAATGTATCATTCTCTGCCACTCCCGCCACGTGCAATCTGACCCCACTACCAAGGATATATTTCCCTCCCCACCCCAATCTGCCTTCTGTAGGGACCGCTGTCTCCGCGACTCCCTCGTCTGCTCCACACTCCCCACTAGCCCCACCACCCCCGGCATCTTTCCCTGCAACTGCAGGAAGTGCTACACCTGCCCCTGCACCTACCCCCTCACCTCTATCCACGGAACCAAAAAAACCTTTCGCATCAGACAGATGTTCACTTGCACATCCGCTAATATGGTCTGTTGCATCTCCTGCTCCTGATGTGGCCTCCTCTACATTGGTCAGACCTAATGGAGGCTCAGAGAATGTTTTGTAGATCATTTGCACTGTGTTCGCGACAAATGACAACACCTTCCGGTCGCGAACCATTTCAACTCCTCCTCCCACTCCCTGGGTGACATGTCCATCCTGGGCCTCCTCCAGTGTCACAATGACACCACACGCAAAATGGAGGAGCAGCATTTCATATTCCACCTTGGCAGCCTACAACGCAATGGTCCCAATATGGACTTTATAATCTCCCCATCCCCGGCCTCATCCCATGACCAACCCTCCCTCTCATCCCCGCCTCCTTGACCTGACACAACCTGTCCATCTTCTCTCCCACCTATCCGTGCACCCCACCTCACTGACCAATCCCCACCACTGCCGACCTGTACTCACCTATCACCACACCACCCACCTTCTCCAGCCCCACCTCTTCTCCTCTCTTTTTCAGACCTTCCTCCCCCATTTCTGAAGAAGGGTCCTGATCCGAAATGTCAACTTTCCCACTCCTCTGATGCTGCCTGGCCTGCTGTGCTCCTCCAGCTCCACACTGTGTTATCTCTGACTCCAGCATCGGCAGTTCTTACTAACTCTGCAGGTGAAGTGTTGCTTCACCTGGAAGATATGCTTAGGCCCTTCGTTACTGGGGAGGGAGGAGGTAAATGGGCAGGTGTTGCACCTTCGCCAATTGCAGGGGAAGGTGCCGTGGGGCTGTGGGAATGTGTTGGGAGTGGGAAGAGTGGACCAGAGTGTCCCAGAGGGAACGGTCCCTGTGGAAGATGGACAGGGGAAGGGAGGGGAATATTTTTCTGGTGGTGGCATCTTGCTGGAGGTGGCGGAAATGGCACCTGGTGATCTTCTGGATGTGGATGCTGGTGGGATAGTAGGTAAGGACAAAAGGAACCCTATTATTGTTGTGGGAGGGAAGAGAAGGGGTGAGGGCAGAAGTGCGGGAGACGGGTTGGACCTGGTTGAGGGCCCTGCTGACAACGGTCCTGGGCAATCCTCAGTTGAGGAAGAAGGTGGACATTTCGGAGGCTCCCTTGTTGAAGTTGGCCTCATTTGAACATATGCGATGGAGACGGAGGAACTGAGAGAATGGGATGGAGTCTTTACAGGAAGCAGGGTGCAAGGGTGTATAATCCAGGTAGCTGTGGGAGTCGGTGGGTTTATAGTGGATATTAGTGGCCAGTTTATCCCAGAAATGGAAACAGAGATGTCGAGGAAGGGAAAGGAGGAGTCAGATAGACCAGGTGAAAGTGAGGGCAGGGTGGAAATTAGAAGTGAATTCGATGAACTTCTCCAATTCCGGACGAGAGAGGGAAGCAGCACTGATGATATCATTGATAAATCAGAGAAAGGGTTGTGGGTGGGGGCCAGAATAGGACTGCAACAAGGAATGTTCCATGTACCCCATGAAGCAACAGGCATAACTGGGGCCCATGCAGGTGCCCATGGCCATCCCTCTGACCTGAAGAAAATGAGAGTAGTTAAAAAATAAGTTGTTGAGGGTGAAGACAAACTTGGCCAAGTAGAAGAGGGTGGTGGTGGCTGGGAATGGTTTAGGCCTTCCTGGAGCATCTGCCCATTCTTTTTGATCTTAGTACGATAATAGGTCGACACAACATTGTGGGCCGAAGGGCCTGTACTATGCTGTACTGTTCTATGTTCTATGTTCTATATGTTTTTCAATTTGGGCATTCAAGAGGAACCATCTCACTGCAACTGAGCTTCCTGCCTCCTGTCATTTTAATTTTCTTTGCAATTCCCGCTCTGAGCATAGATTTGATGGGCCCAATGGTCTACTTGTTCTCCTCTTTCTTATGTTCTTATAAAAGTGAAGTGTTGTTTTCACATGTATGCTGCCGACACCTCTACCTCAGCACCACCTTGCTTGCTAAATTATCACCCTGTTTTTTTGATATCCTATAATGTATCAGCAGAAATTTCCTCCAAACACCATTCCCTAACCACTGACTCCATTTGTTTCCCTGGCAACTGTTTGAGGCTAATTACCAGAGTGCTCACATGTCATTTTTGGCTCAGAGTTGAGCTTCCAAGCAATCACTAAAACTGCCAATTTCTCACTCTGAACTTGTCTTAGCTCAGCTGCTGCTAAAAATCTTATCCATTCCTTTATAACCTTTAGAGGGGATTTGAGAAATTTGTTTTACACCTAGAGGGTTGTGGGTAACTGGAACTCACAGTGTTGATAGAAGTGGGAACGCTCAAGACATTTAAATAGCATTTAGATGAACACTTGAAACTCAAGGCTAAGGACCAAATTCTGGAAATAGCGATTAGAATGGATGGATATTTGATGGTCAGTACAGACATGATGCTGCATTCTGTAAAAATGCTATGATTCACTCTCAATGACTCTGATTTTCACCCATTTACTCAACCTCCCTATATCAATTTGCATTCCAACCTATCTTGTTGTCATCCATAAATTTAATGACCATGCATCTAAGTCAGTGATATAAATTGTAAAAAGTTGAGGCAATCTTCCCACTGCAAGATTAGGCAGCTATGTGAATGTTTCCAACAGTGTGTTTTTTGTTGAAGGCTTGTTAAAGTTTGTGGAGTTGTATATATTGTTTTCTGTGTGAGAGGGTTGTTAATGTGTGCAATGGTTTAGAAGTTGCATGAATGCTTCTGCAGGATTGCGAATGTGTTCACAATGTTTTAACCAGGAGTGTTTCTGAACGTATGTAAAAGTATTTGAAGGTGTTTTAAGCCTTAAGGGTGTGTGAATATGAAGAGTGCTGAAGTTTTGTTATGGAGGATTATTTATGATTTGCAAAATTGTGTGAAGGTTTGTCTGATGAATTTGAAAGCTTTTGTGAAGATTTATAAAGGGATTGTTCAAGGTTTATGAGGATAGTGAAGCAATGTGAAAGTATATAAAGAAATATGTAGCTATTTAAAGAGTGTGAATGATTACACAGGCTTTTGAATATTTATGATGTTTTATTAAAGATTTGTGAAGGATTATGAAGCCTTGTGAATGTTTGTAAAGGTGTATGAACGTTTCTGAAGTATTAGGGAGATTTGTTCAGATTTGAGGATGTTTTAAGGGGTTACTGGGGTTTGTGATGGCTTGTGGATGTGGTTAAATGTTTGCATTGGAGGAGAATGTTTGAGGGATTTGTCAGGTTTGCGAAAGATATTTGAAGATTTGCAGTTGTATGGGGAGATGGTGATATGGTGATAATATCCCTGGATGAGTAATCCAGACATTCAGGCTATTGCTTTAGGGATATGGAAGAGTGTCAGGCGCACAACTCATGGCAGATGGTGCAATTTTAATTCAACTAATAGAAAAATGCGTAATTAAAAGTTAGTCTCAAAATTGGTGACTATGAAATTATCAGTCATTTTTGTAAAAACCAATCTGGGTCTCTGAAGTCCTTAAGAGAAGGAAATCTGCCATCCTGATCTGGTCTGGCCTACATGTGACTCCAGTCCCACAGCAATGTGTTAATTGCCCTCTGTAATGGCCTAGTAAGCAGCTCAGTCCAAAAGCATTTAGAGAATAGTAACAGCCACAAATGTTGATCTTGCCATTGACACCCATATGCCTTAAAAAATAAATAATTATTTCTGAAGCTTTTGGCATCTGTTTAGTGCCTGATAACTTTCCTGTTTTTGCTTTACTATGTTAAAGACATGATGTAAAGATGGCGGTGGAGTAGCAATGCTGCATTCGGGCTCCTGAGCCTGACGCTCAACTGCTTCTGTCTGCTTTCTTCTTTTTACTTTTGACCTTTTCTTCCTCTTATTTTCTTTAAAGATTTCTGTGGTGGGGTTATCGTAGGCATTGGCACGGCAGCATGAGTGGGCCATGCGCGGAATGACTGTAGCCTCCCGAACATATTCCAGGTTATGGACACAGCTTCTCCAGCAATCGGAGGCAGCAACGGTAGAAAGGACGCGGCTACTCCTGGCGACTGGGGATGGTGGCGGCCGCAGCAACAAAGGTCCTCCTGGAGACTGGAGGGAGTATTGACAGCTACAAACACGTTTCCTCCAGTGATCAAGGAGTACAGCAGCAGCAGCAGGAACTGCAGGCTTACCGAAACTCCAGGCTGTGGCTAGGCCTGGGTTTGAGATAGGACTTTAAGATCTGGACATTTTCCTTTCTAAATCATAGAATCCCTACAGTGTGGAAACAGCCCATTCGGCCCAACAAGTCCACACCATCCCTCTGAAAAGCATCCCATCCAGACTCATTCCCTTACCCCTGCATTTCCCCATGTCTAACCCACCTGATCTACACGTCCCTGAACACTGCAGGCAATTTAGCATGGCCAATCCACCTACCCTGCACATCTTTGGACTGTGGGAGGAAACCGGAGCACCCGGAGGAAACCCACGCAGACATGGGGAGAATGTACAAACTCCGCACAGGCAGTTGCCCGAGGCTGGAATTGAACCCAGGTCCGTGGTGCTGTGCGGCAGCAGCATTAAACACTGAGCCACCACGCTGCCCTTCTTTGCCTCTGTTTCTTTTATTTCTGCTTTTGGTGTGTTTTTATTTAAAATTCTTGTTTTGCACCTACGATGGCACCAGAGAATGGTGACTTTGTGCACTTTCACAGTACTCCAGTATTCCTGTACTTGAGTACACATGACAGTAAATCCAATTCTAACTCTAATTCTAAATGCCCTAATGAGGTTATGTGGCACTTTCTGAAGATTTGGAAAAGTTTTTAAAAGTGAGGCATTCTTCTAATTTATATGTTTATAAAATTCTTAAAATAATTGGGAAGAAAATCAATAACATGATAGATATTAAACATAAAGTGGCAATTATTAACAATGATTATATTAACATCAAGCAACTCTGTGGGTGACCCTATTATCCATGCACTGTAGCAGTTCAAGAAGGCAGGTCACCACCAACTTCTCCAGGGCAATGAGGAATGGGTAGTAAATGCTAGCCCAGACAGTAGTGTCCACATTCCATGAGAAAAAGGCAGTTTATAGGGACACTATGGCACAGAAGGGAATCAAGCACATTATATGTCTCTAACCCCAGGATCCCAACAAACAATGAATTTTGAGTATCAATTCTATATCCACTTTTCTTGCTTCCCAACTCTGCCACTTAGAAACCACATATTTCTAAATTCACATTTCTCATTCTCTGATTTGCCAGTCCTATTCTTGCAATATAAGGGTCAGAATTTGTAACACAATTGCCCTTAGCTGATAATTCACATCTGTTGTCTATCTTGGGCAGGTACTACTTCCAGTCTGGAGTAACAAATTCGAATACAGGAGCAGAGATATCTTGCTACAATTGTACAGGACTTTGGTGAGGCTACATCTGGAATATTGTGTGCACTTTTGCTCTCCTTATATGGAAGATGGCTAGGGAGGAAGTGCAACCAAGGTTTATCAGACTGATTCCTGTGTTGGCAAGACTCACATGTAAAAATGGACTGGGTCAGTCAGAATAATACTCACTAGAATTGAGAACAATGAGGGTGCATCTCATAGAAACCTATGACAGGTAAAACACAAGAAGGATGTTCCTATTGACTGGGGAACTGAGAACCAAGAAACACAGTTGAAGGGTACAGGTCATTTAGGACTGAGATGAGAAGAAATTTCTTCATCCAGAGAGTGGTGAGCATCTGGAATTTACTACCACAGAAAGTAGTTGAGGACAAAACATTGAATGTTTTTAAGAAGGAGTTACGTACAGTTTTTAGGCTTAAAGGGATGAAAGGGTATGGGGTGAAAGTGGGAAGAGGGTACTGAGTTGATGATCAGATAATCATAATGAATGGTGGAGCAGACTGGAAGGGCTGAATGGCAAACTTCCACTCCTACTTTCTATGATATAATCTCTTTATTCATTGCTAATGTTCTCATCAGCCAAAGATTATTTCAGCCTATACAACCTTTAATTCTCTTGAACCAAACTGGACTTTGAGAGTCATTTAACAGAAAAACTACTTAAACTTCAAGCTAATATAATAAACCCTGCCTTTCTCCAGTTATGGTAGATGGGCAGAGGGAAATACATGTCCAGATTTGGTTGGTCTGGGTCTTGCTGGGGAATCTGAAACTGATGGTTTTCGTCAAGCATAAAAATAACTTTGGTTCATTTGGTTCTGGGAAATGGAATGTGACAAATAACCAGTATTAAAAATGCAGAATGAATGCAGATTAATAACTGACCAAAGTTCAATGTAGGAATAGAAATGGATAATACAATGCCAAAGATGAGGATGCTGGATAGTGAGATAAGGCATTTGCAAAAAATAACTGGGCAGAAAAAACAAGTGATAGGTCAACTAATTTAATTACAAAAATAAGTGTTTAGTCCTATCATGCAAAAAAAATAGATTTATCAATGGATCTTTGCTTATGGCACTTATGGAAAGCAGCAAAAGAGCAGGAAATGCACATGTTGGAGTTAAGACATTAGTAAATGAATCGTGATCAAATTTAATCAAGGAAGTAATAAAGAGATCAATTGAGGTTTAATAAGTAGCCAAATGAATTCAATAATTAGTTCACTGGCAAACAAACGAACCGCATTAATATTCATGCGTAACTCTAACTGTTTTCAGATTAACCATTAACTTTTCGTCTGAGGAAAAACAGTGACTAGTTAAACTGATCGCAGTTAGAACAACCATTGTTCAGAGAAACATTTCATAATGCTATTTGGTAAATAAATGGAAGTTAAATCAATTTTAGAGGTTTAAATGTTGCAATAGTTGAGTGATGGACCAGTGTTGGATAATGATTGATGCCTGATATGTCCTCCAACATGGTGGTGGTGGAGATCGCAACATTCAGCTCCCCGTGCCCTGGGTCCAGCCAAATCCGGACTGCTCCTTCGGTGTCTTTCCAGCTCGGTCATGTATTTTTTGGTTTTGATTGTACTGGGTCCTCCTCCTGATGCTCTCCTGCAGGAGGCCCTGTGGCCCATATATCTCCACCCCTGTTCCATCTCGTGTGGCAGTACTGAAAGACAAGTCAGGACCCCATCAGTTGTTGTCCAGTTTTGGAGGAGGTGCGGGATCTGCACAGCATGGCTGTCTCGAGCTCGGAGGTAGTGGACACAGAAAGCAATAGTGCCAGTGGTGGCAGGAAAGGAGCATATTGCCTAGACCTTGGGGACAACGTTGGATGGCAGCAAATGGAGGAGCAGAGAGGGTGAAGGCTACAGAAGTGGATCTATGAACATTTGAAGCTGTTTCAATTTTAGTAATATCAACTTAACATCAACTTATTCACTATTTTACCATATGTACAATTTATTCAGTAGTTTATTCTGTAATCCAAGGTGGCACCGGAATGTGGCAACATGATACACTTTTCAATGTAACTAGGTACAAGTGACAATAATAAATCTAAATCTAATAATGCTGTTATGGATTGCTCACCAACTGAGGCTTCTGCAGCGCCAGGTGACATCAACCATCTCTCCTGTGATTCTTTAACTGGAGGCTCACGGAAGAATGTTTCCACTGGAGGCTTGGCAAGAAGTGGTTTCACTGGAGTCTCACCTAAAAGGATAGTATCACGGGGGATGCCCTGAGAGATGGTTTCACCAGGAATTCCCCAAGGGATGGCATCACAAGAGTCCCACTGAGAGACAGTTTCACTGGGTAGTCCTCAAATGATAGTTTCACTGGGCCTGTCTCTATGGGAATTGTGAATCTGAGGGAATAGCCTTTTCCCTCAAATATGCTTCAACCATTCAAAAACTTTCCATTAATGCACACTTGCATTCTCTGCTGCTTTTGAAATCGGCCAAGTGTCTCTATTTTTCTGCCCCGGAATGTGTCAAATAATGTTTATAGTGCAGTTCCTAGTCTGAAATCTTCCATATTTAAACACAAAGGTCGGCAATTCATGCAAGAAGTAAGAATTAAATTAATCATCCTCTATGTTTGAGTTATAGTGACCAACAAACTATAATTTAGATATTGGTTTAACAAAGTCAAACATCCAAGGTGATTCACACTGATTTAATGTTGTTAACCTCCCTGGGACTCATTGCAAAATCTTTAAGGATTAATGACTAACCTCTAGGCTGCTGCTTGCAGTGATCCGGAAGAAGATTCTTATGAGTCATATTTTTATTTTAAATTTCTTTCAACACTTACCTAATTTAGTAATTGCAATCAAAATTCATCTAATTGAGTAATCGATAGAATGATAACTTTCCAGTTAGTTTGGCAAAATGCAGTTGGACTTAATGTACAGGCTGATCTGCCATAGACATGTGACCTCTACCTTTGTGTGTAGTTTGTGGCAGCCATTAGCCACATTATTGAAACATGGTTTCAGGAAATTATATGGATGAAAATATGTAGATTTTCGTGGATAGAAGAAAGCTAGCTACTGTAAAGTACAGCGAGGAAGAAGTATAACAAAACAACAGTCTGTAACTTTGAATTTCAGGGTGATTCAAAATAGCTGTGCATTTTCTACTGTCTGCTGCTGTGGAAATGAAAGGAGGCACAGGACAGAATTGAAATTTTTACTCCTTTTGATAGCAAAACTATGAAGTAGCTAAATAATGAATTCAAACATCTGAGCCAATAAGAATAGCAAACCCGGTATCAGTGCTGCAAGCTGTGCTGTAGCCTATATCTTAGGAACAGAAAATCCAGACAGGAGAGATTTTGATGAGAAACTTTAATGTTATATTAATGTTACTTATAAATGGTGTTTATTCAACTTCAGAGTTCAAGGGGAGTGGGAAATTATTGATTGCACTAATGCATCTAGCTGTGTTCTGTGAGTTTGCGTGATTGAAATATGATCTTAGAGATTTGATTGCCTTAGACATTGTTATGACAAACATGCAGACAGCTAAACCAAATCCAGCCTTCTACCTCTGTATTTGCAACTCAGTAAAACTAAATTCTTTGAAAACCTTCAATAATTACTCTAACAGTTCCTAACCAGACTTTTGAATAACCAGTCCCAGACTTTGTGAATAATTAATTCCAGACACTGGCTTTGTACCTCAAGCAAAAGACCTACAAACTTATTAAAAATACAACATATTTAGCAGAGAAAAGTTAAACAAGGTAATCTAATTAATGACTGTGCTTTAAATCTGAAACATTTGTTCTCAGCTCCCATTCACACAAAAGGTAGGCAGATAGACAAACATAGTTAAGTGATAAATAAAAGAAAATAATAAACTGGCCAGATTACTCAAATGGTTTTCAGGATGCATTGTTTCACAGGCAGAGATGTGTATTCCTTGGTCACTTTTCTGGAAACATTGACCAGGATCACATTTTTGGTTCACTCAGGTAAAGGTTATAATGCTTTTAACTCAGCTTTCTACAGTTTGGGCTTTGAAAGCTGGTGAGGGAGATTGGCAGGGACCTTTCAAATCTGCATGTTGTGTCACCAGCTGCCAAACTCATCTTCACAGAAAACATAATTCAAAAAAACAACTTCAACTATAATCCTGCCCAAATGGACTGACTGTCTCTTCCTGACACCTCAATTACCAATTAACATCTACTATCAGCTTGAACCTAGGGTGTCTTCCAAACTTGCCAGAACCAGTTCCCAGGACCTTGTTAATTGCCAACTTCTGCTATCCCGTTTAAACACAAGTTCTTCCTGTGCCGCTTTGTCTGTAGGAGCTCTTTAAATCAAGGATCAGTCTGCAATTAACATCCAGTCCAGGCCTCACAAACAAAAGCTGGTTTGGTCTGCTCTTTTCCTTTTACCACAAGTTGTTTCACAAAGTGTACAAGTCATCTTCAGCTCAGAATCCCCAAATCACAACTCCAAACCAAAATTGCTAAAAGGATAATAATAAAAATTATGAAAAATCAGCAAGTATTCTACCAACATAACAGATACTGCACAAAAGGCCATCTGCTGAGAGAGGAGAAAGTTGCTCTCAAGAAAGCTATTGACACATGCAGAAACTCAGATTATCAATTATTAGCTGAAGCATATTAATGGGAGAACAGATGAGGCTTTGCATTATACTGAAAAACATTCCAGGTCAAGTATGAACAACAGATTAGGAAAAAAGAAGAAGTATTTTCAGAAGAACCAACAGAAATATTAAGGCCAAAGGACAAGATAAATATTATGTAGAAACTTTACATAAAAGGAAAGGAAGCTTGTCCAGCATGGAGGAAGCACACTTATCTAGAAAGAAGCAAAACATACCAATAAAGATAGCTGCTAAGAGATGTCAGGGCAAGAGAAGGGGGGAGGTGGGAGGAGAAGAAGGGTAAAGATTATGGAGGGGAACAGAGGAGGAAAAGGGTGAGATGGGAGGAGAGGGGGAAGGAAGGGGGAATGGAGGGGAGGTAGGGAAAGGAAAGGTGATGGGAGGGAGGTGGGATGGAGAGAGGGGAGGGAATGGGGGAGTGAGGGGGAGAGGGGGAGACGGAGTGGGGGACAGAAGGGGGAGAGGAGCGGGTGGGAGGTGGAGGAGATGAAGAAGGGG
>NC_063361.1:516944-521813 GCF_021869965.1 Rhincodon typus | reverse complement strand
GGTTGTGGGGGTCAGGAGTGACAGTATTGCGGAATGGGTATCAGGAGGGGTTGGAGGTGAGGAGAAGGGGAATGGGGGTGGGGAAGGGTGTATGGGTAGGGGGTTGCAGGTGTGGGAGAGGAATGAGGAGTGGGGGGAGGGGAAATGGGCGTAGGGTTTTGGTTTGGGTTGGGGATGAGATGCGGGAGCAGCCGGAAAGTGTGCAGCAAGGCAGAGCTGTCACAGGGCCTCAGGTTTTGCACTGAGCCAAAGGCTTTGCACTGAGTGTTGTCTGAATACAAATGATGTTAATAACAAAACATACCTTCCCAATAGTATTCCTCAGGCAAACAAATTTAATTTGAAATCATTATACCAGTATTACCATTACTGCAGTAGTTCATGCTTTGTAATTTAGTTCATGTTTAATTGGATTTTATTTATTGATTTAACTTTGTGTCTGTTGGTTTGGTTTGGATTTATTGATCTCTGTCTTCTGCAAATTTCCTGATCCCATTCTGCAGGTTTATTCCAAAGGCTTTGTACTGATGTTTGTTTGCTCTCAGATTCAAACTTGCCCCACGTGTTGCTGTTTTATAATAGCTTCAAATAATTTGAATCATTTTGACAACATGGAAATACAACGTTGCTTCTCTCCCATTGCGGCAATGTATTTTTTTTGGTGACTTTTGTTTCAACATAACAAGCACATTGATATTGTTGTAAAATGTATGTTGCAGCAGTGATTTAAAAAAAATGGACAATGCTCAACAAAAGCAGGTCAGACCCAACATCAGTATTTCAGGTTGGTGGCCTTTCATCAGAATTGTTCTTGTAATGTGAACTCTTTCTCTTCAGGTGTTCTCTTACCTACGGTGTATTTTTAGCATTTTCTGTGTTTTTTTAAATTTTAAATTAGGCCTTTGGTACGCTTGTCTTTATTGGTCAGTGCATTGAATGTAGGAGTTGGGCTGTACAGGATATTGGTTAGGACACTATTGGAATACTGCGTTCAATTCTGGTCTCTTGCTACAGGAAAGATGTGCAAAACTTGAATGGGTTTAGAAAAGATTTACAAGGATGTTGCTGGGTTTGGAGGTTTGAGCTATAGGAGAAGGTGAATAGTCTGGAGCTATTTTCCCTGGAGTGTCGGAGGCTGAGGGGAGACCTTGTAGAGGTTTATAAAATCATGAGGGACATGGATAGAATGAATAGCCAAGGTCTTTTTCCAAGGGTAGGTGAGCGTAAAACTAGATGGTATAGGTTTAAGGTGAGAGGGAAGATTTAAAAGGGAACTAACGGGCAATGTTTTCATGCAGAGGATGGTGCGTGTATGGAATGAGCTGCCAGAGGAAGTGATGGAGGCTGGTACAATTACAACATTTAAAAGGCATTTGGATGGTTATATGAATAGGAAGGGTTTAGAGGGATACGGGCCAAATGCTGACAAATGGGACTTGATTGATTGAGGATATCTGGTTGACAAGTTGGACAAGTTGGATCGTAAGGTCTGTTTCTGTGCTGTACAATTCTAGGAACTGCAGAAGGAAAGTATCAAATGAATGTGAAATGTCAGACAGACACCAGTGTGTTGCGCAACATCACGAGCTTTGCCGATTTGTGCAAAGTGGCTCAAGATGGTGACATAGAAGTGGTGCTGCTTAAAAGTAATATTGAGGCTGTTGAGTGAATGATACTCATTCCAAGAGGACAAGATAAGCTGAGAATCTAGGGCAATGGGAAGAATGAAGACCTAGAGTTCCAGACAGTGACATTAAGCAAATCTGACATTTCAGATGAAGAAAGTCTAAAGCTTGGTGTAATCCTGAATGCACAGGAAAAGATTTGCAGAGTTGTGCAAGCCATCAAGCCACGGACTACTGAACAGTTTCTAGAATATACAAAGTTGTCTTTACAGGTCTCGGATGTCTTCCTGGTGAATATTATCTCCAAGTAGATGAGACTGTGAGACCAACTCAGCATCTGTTGAAGAGAGGTCCATTTGTTCTCAAGTCCAGCCTGAAATACAAAACAGAGGAGCGAGAAAAGAAGGGAATAGCATGAAAGTAATAGCCAAAATGCTAGTTTTCCCCTTTGTTGGTATTCGTACAAATCGTCCTGATGAGCACAAGATGAAAAGCTATAACAAAATCAGCTGAATTGTAAATATTTTTGGCTGTGAGTTCCACTGAGTTTCATGGAAGATTTCTCTCTGCAAGGTCTAGTGAGTTTCCTGCCATATAGGAATAAAGGAATTCAGCCTTTCGAGTCTGTCCTGCCGATCAATATCATTATGGTTGATCTGTGGCATATTTCCATATATCTGCCTTTGGCCATATACCTTACTACCTTTCCTTAACAAAGGCTTATCTACCTCAGATTTAAAATATAAAATTAACAACTGAAACCTTACCAAACCTGCTTTGTTAACTACACCATCCCTATTGCTCCTTGCTTGTTTGATTCCAGTCCTATTCTACCATTTGTTACCTGTGAAACCGTTCGCCACTGTCAGAATATCCCAGAATGCATTGGGATCCTTAGCAGAGGAACAACTTCAAAGGTCATTGTATAGCAAGTAGTAATCTAAGCAAGCTAGAGTCACTTATGGCACATGACATCCCCACACAGACTGTGGATAAAGCTGGGAGTTGACCTCATCACTCTCACAGGATCTCTGCTGAGTGGAAAGCTGTTTTGGGAATGATGCATGGGAAGATTGAGATGGATTTGGAAATGAGGGATGCCATAATAGCAGGGTAAGTAATTAATGAAGCATGTTTCATTTAGACATCGTGAGAAATTTCACTGGGCCCCATGGTGTGAATCACTTCAAAATATTCAACGCAGCTTGCATTTAGACAAAAATGCAAAAGGTTCAGTCCATTGTCATCATTGAATTCCTCACCAACAATATTCTGGTGGTCACTGTTAAATAAAAACTAAACTTGACCAGAGATATAAATATTGTGGCTACTACAGTAGGTCAAAGGCTGGGAATTGTATTGCAGTGCTGACATGATGGACTGAAGGGCCTCATTCTGTGCTGCAAAACTCTATGACAATGACAATAAATAACTCACTTCCTGTCCTTTAAAGCCAACCATCAATGACAATTCACAAGTCAGGAGTGTGATTGAGTACTCCCTACTTTCCTGGATGAATGCAGCTCCAACAATACTCAAGAAACTTGATACCATTCAGGACAAAGCAGCCTACCTGATTGGGAGCTCACCCACCACCTTTAACATTACTTCCTTCACACCAATGCACAGTGTGGCACTTATAAGATGCACTAGAGCAACTCACTAAGGCACTTCCAACACTACCTTCCAAACTCTCAACCTCATTTCTAGAAGGACAAGGGCAGCAGATACATGGGAACACCACTACCTCTACATTTCCCTTCCAGCCACTCATCAACCTGACTCGTAAATTTATCGCTGTTCCTTCAGTGTTGCTGAGTCAAAATCTTGGAAATCATTCCACAGGAGAAACACCTGTTCAGCATGGATTGCAGGGGATGAGCAATGAATCCTTGTTAGCAATGCACACATCCCATGAATGAATGAACATATAATGAATGAATATAAAATGAAACCATCCACTCTGTATGTCAGCCAAAACATTCTGCACTTCCACTGGAAGTAAATCAAAGAACCTGAATATACAACAAAATAAAAATTTTGTCTAATCAGCCCTTGAGTACTAAAGCTGCAAGTTACTGTTTTAGAACCTTCACAAACTGAAGTAATTATAATAATTAATTCAGACCAAAATGACGTGGCTCTTCCAGATTTTCAAACAGTCATGTTGTATGAGTATTGCATTCACTAAACACCCTCCTTCACTCTTTGGTCAAACCATCTTCATGGACTGTGAGAGAGGATGGCTGGTTAAAACCAGACAAGGGGCAGCTAATGGGTTTTAGCAGGTGCAAGGATATGATGCAGCACTGAGCCATCAGGAAAACAGATATAAACAAGTGTGCATGACATAACAAAATACAGTTTTGAATGTTTTGAACAGAATCTTCCAAGCCAGTTGTGTAGAAGCTTGAGTAACGAGGCCACCTTAATTCTGTTAATTGTCACGTGAATATTGAGTACACCATTGATTTAATTTGATTTATTGTCATCGTATGTACTGAGGGATAGTGAAAATTATTGTTTTGCATGCTATACAGGCAGATGAAACCATATATTAACACATTAAGATAATAGAACAGAATACAGTGTTACAGCTACAGAAAAGGTGCAGAGAGAGATCAACTTTAATATAGATAGTAGGAACTGCAGATGCTGGCGAATCTGAGATAACAAGGTGTAGAGCTGGATGAACACAGCAGGCCAAGCAGCATTATAGGAGCAGGAAGGCTGACGTTTCGGGCCTAGACCCTTCATCAGAAATGGGGGCGGGGAAGGTGGTTCTGAAATAAATAGGGAGAGAGGGGGAGGCGGATAGAAGATGGATAGAGGAGAAGATAGGTGGAGAGGAAACAGACAGGTCAAAGAGGCAGGGATGGAACCAGTAAAGTGGAGTGTAGGTGGGGAGGTAAGGAGGAGATAGGTCAGTCCAGGGAGGACGGACAGGTCAAGGGGGCGGGATGAGGTTAGTAGGTAGGAGATGGGGGTGCGGCTTGAAGTGGGAGGAGGGGATAGGTGGGAAGAAGAACAGGTTAGGGAGGCGGGGACGAGCTGGACTGGTTTTGGGATGCGGTAGGGGGAGGGGAGATTTTGAAGCTTGTGAAATCCACATTGATACCATTGGGCTGCAGGGTTCCCAAGCGGAATATGAGTTGCTGTTCCTGCAACGTTCGGGTGGCATCGTTGTGGCACTGGATTTCACAAGCTTCAAAATCTCCCCTCCCTCTACCGCATCCCAAAACCA
>NC_063361.1:406419-516844 GCF_021869965.1 Rhincodon typus | reverse complement strand
GCCTCCCTAACCTGTTCTTCCTCCCACCTATCCCCTCCTCCCACCTCAAGCCGCACCCCCATCTCCTACCTACTAACCTCATCCTGCCCTCTTGACCTGTCCGTCCTCCCTGGACTGACCTATCTCCTCCCTACCTCCCCACCTACACTCACCTTTACTGACTCCATCCCCGCCTCTTTGACCTGTCTGTTTCCTCTCTACCTATCTTCTCCTCTATCCATCTTCTATCCGCCTCCCCCTCTCTCCCTAATTATTTCAGAACCCCCTCCCCCTCCCCCATTTCTGATGAAGGGTTTAGGCCCGAAACGCCAGCCTTCCTGCTCCTACAATGCTGCTTGGCCTGCTGTGTTCATCCAGCTCTACACCTTGTTATCTCAACTTTAATATATATGATGTCTGTTCAAAAGTGTAATAACAGTGGGGTAGAAGCTGTTCTTGAATCTGTTTAAAAGTGTTTTCAAATTTTTGTATTTTCTGTTTGACAGAAGAAGTTGGAAGAGAGTATAACAAAGTGGGGGAGGTGTGATGGGGGCTACCTATTTTCCCAAGGTAGCGGAAAGTATAGATGGAGTCAATGGATGGAAGACTGGTTATATGGCTTTTTTATATCCAATATGGATTGACTAACTGAGTCATTGGCAGGATAACCTAGCAGTGAGCATCCTTTACACAGGGAATCCAGCGACAATTGGCAAAAACAGGGCAATGGATCTGTAGCAGAATTGTTTCAGACTGCAAAGGGTCATCACTGAGCATCTGGTGGAGGAACCTAATTTAAGAGAATAAGGGTGAGGTTGATACTCTCCTTCTTTGGCAGTCTCTTAGGGTTGAGGATGATTTGCTTCCACTCCAGGGTGAGGCGTTCGGTAGTGATTAATAGTCCTATCCTGGAGCCACAGTCTCTGCTATGAGTGAGGCTGGTGCTGTTTGAGGAAGTGGATTGGTGGGACACTGTGGATTCTGTGCTTTTTCTGCTGCTTGTGTTTGGTTTCCACTCACTGACGCTCAAAGTACCTTTGTAGATTCTTCTTCGCCAGTTTGTATGTTCTAGGGCAAGCAACTCACATGTGTCATTGGAGATATTTCATTTGTTTAGGATGGCTTTTGGGGCATCCTTGTCCTTGTTTCCTTTGCCCTCCTATTGATCACTTCCTATTGTGGAGTTTGGAGTAGAATGCTTGTTTAGAGTATCTTGTGGTATAGGTGGGGACAATATGACCTCCCTTTTGCATTTAGTTATGTGGGCCTCAATAATGGGAATTTTGGCCTGGAAGAAAACACTCGCATTGGTACACCTATCCTGTGTGGATTTCGTGTAGGCAGTGCTGGTTATAACTCTTCAGGGATTCGAGGTGTCTACTGTACATGGTCCATATTTCTGAGGGTGGGGACCATGGTTGCTCTGTAGGCAATGAGTTTCGTGCTGGATTTGAAATCTTGGTCTTTGAATATTTTGGTCCCCAGGTGTCCAAAGGATGACCTAGTGCATTGGAGTCGGTGTTTGATACCACTGAAAGGACATTCTGGAGAATGGGCAATGATCCATGGTGTCTAGGGGCTTGCAGTGGGTTATGCTGTCGGGAGACAGTGTTCTATGGCAGGGCTGGGTGGATAGACAATCTTTATTTTCCAGATGTCTAGTCTGAGGGCCATTCTCTCATATGCCTCAGTCCTCGACGATGGATTTTAGGTTGGCCTCTAAGTGTGCACCTACACAGGTTTCATCTACTGCTCAATGTCAGCAGTTGATGTGGTCTTGGTTCTGACCTGACAGGCATTGCATGTTGAACAGTTTTCCACTTCTCCTCTAGGTTATCTCCACTTTTGCAGGGGCCTTCATGGAGATAGGGTGGAGTGTTGTGGTGAGGAAGATGGCGATCCCAGTTTGCACTTGGATTGAGGATAATGTACTATCCTCCACAGTTAACCACCCTGGATCTGACTGCATCAATGGAAAGATTATGCAGTGAATCAGTGAGTTCAGTGGTAGATTGGTTTTGAGGTGAGAATAACAGCCCTTGACATCAAGGCTGCAGTCTACCGAGTGTGGCATCAAGGAGCCGAAACAAACCTGGAATCGATGGATATTAGAGGGCAAACTGCCCAGTGGTTGGAGTCATACCTGGCACATAGGAAAATAGTCATCATTGTTGAAGGTCAGTATCCCAGTTCTAGGAGATCTCTGCAGGAGTTCCTCATGGTAGTGTTCTAGACCTAACCATCTTCAGTTGCTTCATCAATGACCTTTCCTCCATCATAAGTTCAGAAGTGGGGATGTTCACCAATGATTTCAAAAGTTCAGCACCATTCATGACTCCTCAGACACTGAAGCAGTCCATGTCCAAATGCAACAAGATCTGGACAATATCTAAACTTGAGCTGACAAGTGGCAAGTAACATTTATGCCCCACAAATACTAGGCTATGACCATCACCAGTAAGAAACAATCTGTCAACTGCCCCTTGAGATTCAATGGTGTTACCATCACTGAATCTCCCACTATCAGCATCCTGGGGGTCATCATTGACCAGAAACTCAACTGGACTCACCACATTAACACAGGGGCTACAAGAACAGGTCAGAGGCTAGGAATACTGCAGTGAGCAACTCACCTCCTGACTTCTCAAAACTTGTCCATCATCTAGAAGGCACAAGTCAGGAGTGTGATGGAATACTTCCTGCTTGCCTGGATGAGTGTAGCTTCAACAACACTCAAAAAACTTGACACTATCCAGGACAAAGCAGGCCACCTGATTGACACTGAATCCACAAGCATCCACTCCCTCCACCACTGACGCTCAGTAGCAGCAGTGTGTACAATCTACAAGTGCACTGCAGAAAATCACCAAATATCTTCAGACAGCACCTTCCAAACCCACGACCTCATCCATCTAGAAAGACAAGGGCAGCAGATACATGGGAACATCACCACCTTCAAATACCCCTCCATGTCACTCACCATCCTGACTTGAAATATATTATCACTCCTTCACTAGCGCAGGGTCAACATCCTGGAATTCCCTCCCCAATGGCATTATGGGTCAACCCAACCAGGTGGACTGCAGCGGTTCTAGAAGGCAGATCACCACGATATTCTCAAGGGCAACTAGGGATGGACAATAAATGCTGTCCCGAAGCAATGCCCACATCCCAAAAATGATTTAAGAAATCTGAAAACTGAACAGTGCTTTTCAACTTAACAGGTCTTTAGTGGTTAAAACAGATTGGTCAGGAGCATGTGTGAGAAGGAAGGAAATAGAAAATATAAAAGAACAAACAGAAGATAGAAGAGGGCCACTGAGAGTCGAGTTCAAGTGCACTAAGGAAATAGGGAATCCTTACCGTCAAGAGTGTTGGAAGCAAATAGCTCAGAAGTCAGACACAGTGGAGAACAGCTCTAGTAAGGCAGTAACCTGAAGATGTTAACATAGAACATAGAACTGTACAGCACAGGAAGGGGCCCTTCGGCCCACGATGTTGTGCTGAACATGATGCCAAATGAAACCAATCCCTTCTGCCTGCCCTTGGTCCATGTTCTTCCATTCCCTGCATATTCATGTGCTTATCTAAAAGTTCCTTAAATGCACTTATCATATCTGCCTCCACCATCACCCCTGGCAGTTTGTTCCAGACTCCTATGACTCTGTGTAAAAAATCTGCCCCTCACATCTCCTCTGAACTTTCTCCCTCTCATCTTAAATACATGCCCCCTAGTATTAGACATTTCAATTCTGAGAAAAAGATTCTGACCGTCAACCCTATCTATGCATCTCATAATTTTATACACTTCTATCAAGTCTCCCTTCAGCATCCACCGCTTGAGGGAAAATAACCAGAGTTTTTCTAGTCTATCCTTATAGCTCATACCCTCTTACCCAGGCAGCATCCTGTAAACCTCTTCTGCACCCTCTCCCATGCCTCCACATTCTTTCTGTAATGTGGCGACATATTGTAGATGAGGCGGATTGGAGGATTGAGGGATGATCAGCAGAATACTGTGGATGATCTGAGTGGAACATTAAAACAGGTAGACCAGACTGAGCAGACTAACCATTGGGTCAAACCATTATGAGGAACATTTCTTGATCATCCCCATCAAATAGCAGGTGATAGTGTAAAAGACAAGTGTAACTAAAGACAGGAGGGGTCCATTAAATCTTGCTCAAACATTCCAGCCGTTGGAACTATTAGAATCATTACAATACTTAAAGTGTGGAAGCAGACCATTCAGCCCATTGAGTTCACACCGACCCTCTGAAGAGCATCCCACCCAGAACCCCTCCTGCAGGAGCATCCTGAATTCAATAATCCAGTTCTTAAGCAGATTATTGTTTGGTTTGAGTCAGATCTCAAGGGACATTTCGAGTCTTTACCACTTTTACCAACTCCCAAGGTCACAAATAATAGGAATGGATTGGCCATTTATTTATAATTCAGTTGAACAAGGACAGCAAGGGCAGCCACAGTTAATTGAGCAAAGATTTTATGAGTTGTATCTTTCCTTTCAGTTGCTGATAGTCATCAATCATCCCAGTTGAGAAAATATATGAAGTTATTCCTCTGAACATTGGTGTTGGGTGGAATAGTGAGTAAAAATTGTGCTTGTCTGTGATCATGACCACTGTTAATCAGACAAATCAGAATGTACCGGACAATGGGCAGATAGCAGAATGAAGTCTCGGGGAAATATTGGATTCATTCAGCCAAGAGGTTTTACCCTAGAGGGCATAGTAGGATCAGAGTAGACAAAGAGACTCTGGTACGATTCCAAGGAACAAGAACTGACCTGGTGAAGAAGGATCTCTTTATTGGGGCACTGGAAGAGAAACTGTTGAAGTAATCAATCCACATATGGCAGGAGTCAAGGGTCTAGACATGAAACATCAGCTTTTCTGCTCCTCTGATGCTGCATGGCCTGCAGTGTTCATCCAGCTCTATACATTGTTATCTTGGGTTTTATCAACCCTTGTTCCACCAACCCCCAATTCTATTCCCACAGATATAAATTTAGGACAAATCCTTTGCATCATTAGCTATTCAGTAATTAACTGTACACGACCACCCTCGACCACTCAGCCTAGTCCTGAAAGTCACTGCTAAAGGGTGAACCAAAATATCCAGACTGACAATGATGGGTTCTGAGCACACAGCTATAAGGGAATATGGCTCCTGTGAACCTGGAGAATCAGCTTTTCATTAATTCTAAGTTTCATGAGGGTCATGCCAGCTATTATTAGTTAACACTGGTTTGAACGTCACTGCATTATATTCCTTACACATCTCTGACTGTGGGAACCACAGGGTCCGTCTTTACTGCAAAAATCTACAAAATCTGTATAATTAACTCCTGGTGATCTGAATGTGGGTGGTATTCATTTATAAATACCTGATGGTGCAGCGATGATGTCAATGGTTAGGAGACTTCTAGAATCTGATATATTAACTCAATGTTTGATATGGATTTATTCCATTAATCAATATTTTTTAATAAAAGATATGATGGGAAAACACTCTAATGTTTATAGCTGCAATGCCAGCAAACAATTAATTGAGCTGAACTGGTTTACAAACAGTCATGGATTAACTGGATGGGATGATTGCAAAATATAAAGGAGATTGTGGCAGTCTAGGTGAGGAAGGAATGGTTAATGGTAAATGGAAAGGGTATTGAATTCCCACTGCAAGCCATCTGTTTGCTGAATGAATGTAATAGTTTCTCCGTGAGAGCAAAATGAGTCAGCAATCATTGATGATGAATTCACTAAGTTGATCAGTAAAGAAACAACACTGTGGTTGGTAATTCACAATCCATTCCAGGATTGGAACCTTGTTGTGTGCCCGCATTGTGACAGACTCACCCAAATCCATTGATGCTGACTTTTTAACATCCAGCCAAATGGATTTTTCATGCCGATGGAAAGGATAGAATCTCCTGACAATGCAGCACTTTCTCAATTTTGCATTGCATGCAGCCGATATACCTGAATGAATCTTCTGACAGTTGCAGTCTTTTATATTTTGTGTCTGTACCCCACGCTTCTGGCCCCAATATCTGATGTTGGAGGCCTTATTAATGGGAAATGAACCTTTGATCAGGCTGAATCCTTGGCATGAAAGACAGTCAGAAGTAGCCAAGCCCCACTCCCCTTTTACAGCATTTTCTGCTACATTCTGGTTATTTCATTCATTTTTATTGGAATAGCTATGGGACATTTAAACAACCTTTCTGTGTGTTAGTGAATGAGGTAAGGGGGCAGGGTGTCAGGGGTCACGAGGTGGCAATGCAGATAGGGTAGCAGTGTATGTGAGGACTGGGATTTGAACCCTTTGCTTTCTGGTGGAAATTATACTGTAATTTCAGCCATGTGGTATGCTAATGAAATATAATACACATCATCACAGGAAGTGATAAAATATGTCACAAGATTTTGTTCTTTCTTGCAGCCTTGTCGTGAGATGAAGCCATGATGAAATGATTTTTCAAATTAATGTTCCCTTTGCCTCAACATACTAAATATTCTGTGGAAGCAGAACCAGGCCAAGAATATTAGTGACTGAATTACAAGTGACATTTAAATAAAGCGGTCACACTAGCTCAAAGTCAAATATGAATTTGTATCAAGGTGAAGAGAATTGGCGTAGGTACAGGCAAATGAAGGAGTGGATTATTATTTTCGCAATTGGATCAGATCTCAATAAGCTGTTCATCTGAGGAGCAACTGTTTCTGAGCAAAAATTAATGAAAAAGATATCAGATTTAGTAGCACAGAAAGATTCAATCACTCAACAAGAGAATATTACTTTAAGAACAAAATAAAGAAAGGTTTCAGCCTGACCTCAGTTAAGGACAGTTGGAGATTTGTTGTTTGCTCCTGTGAGAGAAACTAAATTTTGATTAAATATCTTCGATTAAAGGAAACTGCTAAATGATAACATTGTCAAAATGGTCTGCTGCACTTTAAGATGCAAACTCTGCTTGAATCAACAGGTCAATCAGAAAGAGACAGTCTGGATTTGACTGCATTGTTCCCTTGTATCTGAAATAGCTTACATGTCACTGACCTAACCAGCTCCCAACATAATTCACCCTCTCCCCTTCCTGAGGCCACACTCATCTCCTACACAGACCATAGCAGAACATTCTGCAGAGTAAACAGGCCCAGTTCGTCAAGCTAACTTCTGAGCATCCAGGTTTCCTTCTGATACAGGCCTGATGCTCTGCTACACTTGTTTTGTCCTCTCTGGTTGGAGGCATTGCTGGTGTTTGATCATGTGATGTCAGATGATGCCTGTGATCCACAAGGACTTGAGACAGGTGTCACTCTCACTCTCACTCACTCACACACACCCTCAGGTACGCATGCGCACTCACTGTCACTCACACACATACGTTCATGTTCTCATTCATGCATATACTCTCACTGTCTCACTCTCACACAAACTCAGAAAAGATTTTTAAACAATGAGAGTCAAGATCCATGTGGAATTACACATTTAAAATAAAATTAAAACCAAATTTAAGAGGAACCAAAAGATGAAGTCAGGGAACCAAGCAAGAGAGGAAAACTGAGGGAGAGAGGCAACATAGCCAGTTGTACCCTAAGAACAGCACTAGGGAAACTGCCACACTTCTCTCTGGTCCCTCCTACTCACTTTAGCTCTGCTATCATACCCATCTCCCACCAAAGCTCATGCTCTACCACTCTTACTGTTGTTTAAAACATCTTCCCTCACTCGCTGTCACCCACCCAATCACCCCACACCACAGATCCCGCATGTCCTCTGCATTGCCCACTCTCTCACCCAGGTCACCTTACCTCCTTCTCCACCCTTGCACCAACACAACCAGCTGTGTACCCCCTTTCAGTGCATTTAATACCTCCCTCAATCCATCAGAAGACATGCCACAAAAGGTAAAAAGCGGCCAAATGGGTGGGGGAAGCTATAAGGAGAGGCTACAAGGACAGAATCCTAGCTCTCACTGGAGAAGATCAGACCACTCCTGCAGTGCTGCTGAAGTATTCATATCTCCCAATTGTGTAAGTACCATTTTTCTTTCCATTGCAGCTCACACAGTAACCCTGCTGTCAATGTCAATTATTGCATACCGTTTCTAACCACCACCCACAATGCCTTCTTTCTTATCCTTGTCTTTCTAGATGGAAGTGGGTTTTGAAGGTGCTGTCTAATGATCTTTGTTGAGTTTCTACAGTGCATCTTGTAGATAGTAAACAGAGCTGTTACTGAGTGCCAGCAATGGAGGGAATGGATGTTTGTGGATATAGTACCAATCAAGCGAGCTGCTTTGTCCTGAATGGTGTTGTGTTGTTGGAGCTGCACTCATCAGGTAAGAGGTGAGTATTCCATCACACTCCTGACATGTGCCTTTGTAGATGGTGAACAGGCTTTAGGGCGTCAGTAGGTGAAGCGTATGCTGCAGTATTACTAGCCTCTGATCTGTTCGTGTAGCCACTGTGTTTATATGGCTAGTCTATTTGAATTTCTGGTCAACAGTAGCCCTCAGGATGTTGAAAGTGGCCAATTCAGTGACGGTGACACCATCGAATATCAAGGCACGATGGTTAGAGTGTCTGTTGTTGGAGATGGTTATTATCCAGCATTTGTATGGTGTGAATGTTACTTGGAACTTGTCAGTCCAATCCTGGATATTGTCCATGTCTTGCTGCATTTGGGCATGGGCTGCTTCAATATCTGAGGAGTTGGGAATGGTGCTGAATAGTATGCAATCATCAGCGAACATCATGACTTCAGACCTTATGAAGGATGGAAGGTTGTTGAAGCAGTTGAAGATAGTTGGGCTTTGGACACTTCCCTGGGGAACTCGTGTAGAGATGTCCTGGAGCTAACATGACTGACCTCCAACAAAAACAAACCACCATTCCTTGTGCCAGATATGACACCAACCAGTTTGCTCCTTGATTCCAGTTTGGCTAGGGCTCCTTGGTGCCACACCCAGTCAAATGTGATCTTGATGCCAAGGACAGTCATCCTCACCTCACCTCTGGAATTCAGCACTTATTTCCATGTTTGAACGGAGGCTATAATGAGGTCAGGAACTGAGTGGACATGCCAGAACCCAAACTGGACTTCACTGAGCAGGTTATTGCTGAGGAGGTGCTGCTTGATAGCACTGTTGATGACACCTTCCATCATTTTAATGATGAGCAAGAGTAGACTGATGGGGCAGTAATTAGCTGGGTTGGATTTGTCCTGCTTTTTGTGTACAGGACATACCTGGACAATTTTCCGCATTGGCAGGCAGATGCCAGTGATGTAACTGTACTGGAAAATGTTGGTTAGGGGAGCAGCAAGTTTTGGAGCATAAGCCTTTAGTATGACTGAATCACAGAATTGTTAACATGCAGGAGGCGGCCATTCGGTCCGTCGTGCCTGAACTAGTTCTATTACCTAATGCTGCTCATATCTCTGCACACCATTTCTATCCAACTCTTTCTTAGGTATATTGATGACATCATTGGTGCTGTTTCCCTCTCTCATCTAGAATTGGAAAAGTTCATCAACTTCACTTACAATTCCCACCCCACTCTCACCTTCACCTGGTCCATCTCTGACTACTCCCTACTCTTCCCTTCCTCGACATCTCTGTTTCTATTTCTGGGGATAGGCTGGCCACTAATATCCACTACAAACCAACTGACTCCCACAGTTACCTTGACTATACATCCTCATACCCGAATTCCTGTAAAGACTCCATTCCATTCTCCCAGTTCTTCTGCCTCAGTTGTATCTGTTCTGATGATGCCAACTTTGACAAGGGGACCTCTGAAATAGAGTTATAGAATCATAGAGTCAGCATGGATACAGATCCTTTGGTCCAACCAGTTCATGCTGACCGTTATCTCAAACTAAACTAGTCCCATCTGCCTGAGCTTGGCCCATATCCCTCCAAACAGTTCTTATTCACCTACTTATCTAAATGTCTTTTAAACGTTGCAACTGTGCCCACATCCACCATTTCCTCAGGAATTTCATTCCATACATGAACCATTCTCTGTGTAAAGAAATTACTCCCACGTCTTTTTTAAATCTTTCTCCTCACCTCAAAAAAAATGCCCCCTAGTCTTGAAATCTCCAACCCTAGGGAAAAGACACTTGCTATTCATCTTATCTATACCCCTCATTATTTTATAACCCTCTATAAGGTCACTTCTTAACCTCCTGTGCTCCTGTGAAAAGAGTCCCAACCTATCCAGTTTGTCCTTATAACTCAAAACCTCTATGCCTGGCAACATCCTGGTAAATCCCTTCTGAACCCTGTCTAGGTTAATAATATCCTTCCTGCAACAGGACGACCATAACTGGACACACTACTCCAGAAGAGACCTCATCAGTGTCCTGTAAAACCTCAACATAATGTCCCAACTCCTAGACTCAAAAGTTTCAGCAATGTAGGCAAGTGTGATAAACACCTTCTTAACCCTATCCATATGTGATACAAACTTCAAAGAATTGCGTGCCTGAACCCTCTTTTCTTCTACAACAGTACCCAAGGCCCTACTTTTAATTGTGCAAGTCTTGTCTTTGTTTGTGTTACCAAAATGCGATACAAAATTAAACTCCATTTACCATTCCTCAGCCCATTGATCTCATCGATCAAGATCTCCTTGTAATCTTGGATAACCTTTTTCACTGTCCACTATACACCCAACCTTGATGTCATCTGCGAACTTACTAACCCTGCTTTCTATATGCTCATCCAAATCATTTATACAAATGACAAACAAAAGTGGAACCAACACCGATCCCTGTGGAACACCACTGGTCACATATCTCCAGTCTGAAAACAAACCCTCCACTCTCACTCTTGGTCTCCTGCAGTTAAGCTAATTTTGTGTCCAGTTGGCAAGCTCACCTGAATCCCATGTGATCTAACTTTACTAATTAGTCTACCATATGGAACCTTATCAAAGGCTTTACTGAAGTCCAAGTAAACAATGTCTAACACTCTGCCTTCGTCAATCATCTTGGTTGCTTTCTCAAAAAACTTAATCAAGTTTGTGTAATACAATTTCCCTCAGACAAAACCATGCTGACTATCCCTAAACATTCTTTGCCACTCCAAATGCATATAAATCCTATCTTTCAGAATCACTTCCAACAACTTACCCACTACCAAAGTCAGACTCACAGGTCTACAGTTGCCAGGTTTCTCCTTACATCCCTTTTTAAACAAAGGCTCAACTTCAGCCACTCTCCAGTCGTTCAGTACCTCAAACGTATTTATGCAAATATTTCTGCTAGGCTCCCCACGATTTCCTCTCTAACTTCCCACAAAGTCCTAGGACATACTAGATCAGGTCCCAGAGATTTATCTGCCTTTATATTTTCTAAGATCACCAACACTTCCTGTTCTGTAACGTAAACTGTTTTCAAAACATCACTATTTATTTCCCTGAGTTCTCCAGCCTCCATTTCTTTCTCCACTGTAAAAACTGATGTAAAATATTAATTTAATATCGCACCCATCTCCTTGGGTAAAACACAAAGATGACCTGATTCCCTACAGTGTGGAAACAGGCCCTTCAGCCCAACAAGCCCACATCAATCCTCACAGCATCCCACCCAGACCAATCCCTTATAAACCCCCTAACCTATACATCCCTGAACACTATGGGTAATTTAGCATGGCCAATCCTCCTAGCCTGCACATCTTTGGACTGTGGAAGGAAACCAGACTACCCAGACACGGGGAGAATGTGCAAACTCCACACAGACAGTTGCCCAAGGGTGGAATCGAGCCCAGGTTCCTAGCACTGTCAGTCAGCAGTGCTAACCACTGAGCTACCATGCTGTCTTTTACCTCTTTGCTTTTTAAGGGACCCTACCCTCTCTCTAGTTGTTTTCTTGCTCTTAATGTACTTGTGGAATCTCTTTGGATTATCCTTAACTTATTTGGCCCAGGCTGTCTGATATCCTTTCTTTCCCTTCCTGATCTCCCTCTTAAGAATGCCCCAACACTCTTTAGACTGTTCAAAAAATTCATTTGAACCCAGTTAGAACATTGAACGGTGCATTACAGTACGGAACAGGCCCTTCGGCCCACATTGTTGTGTCAGATAATGGTTTTAAAGAACAAAGAACAAAGAAAATTACAGCACAGGAACAGGCCCTTCAGCCCTCCAAGCCTGCGCCGATCTAGATCCTCTATCTAAACCTGTCACCTATTTTCCAAGGATCTGTATCCCTCTGCTCCCTGCCCATTTATATATCTATCTAGATACATCTTAAATGACGCTATCGTGCCCACCTCCACCTCCTCCGCTGGCAACGCATTCCAGGCACCCACCACCCTCTGCGTAAAGAACTTTCCACGCATATCTCCCTTAAACTTCTTCCCTCTCACCTTGAAATCATGACCCCTAATAATTGAGTACCCCACTCTGGGAAAAAGCTTCTTGCTATCCACCCTGTCTATACCTCTCATGATTTTGTAGACCTCAATCAGGTCCCCCCTCAACCTCCATCTTTCTAACGTAAATAATCCTAATCTACTCAACCTCTCTTTATAGCTAGCGCCCTCCATACCAGGCAACATCCTGGTGAACCTCCTCTGTACCCTCTCTAAAGCATCCACATCCTTTTGGTAATGTGGCAACCAGAACTGTACGCAGTATTCCAAATGTGGTTGAACCAAAGACCTATATAATTGTAACATAACCTGCCAACTCTTGTACTCAATACCCCATCCGATGAATGAAAGCATGCTGTATGCCTTCTTGACCACTCTAGCGACCTGCATTGCCACCTTCAGGGTACAATGGACCTGAACACCCAGATCTCTCTGTGTTTCAATTTTCCCCAGGGCTTTTCCATTTACCATATAGTTCGCTCTTGAATTGGATCTTCCAAAATGCATCACCTCGCATTTGCCTGGATTGAAATCCATCTGCCATTTCTCCACCCAACTCTCCAATCTATCTATATTCCGCTGCATTCTCCGACAGTCCCCTTCACTATCTGCTACTCCACCAATCTTAGTGTTATCTGCAAACTTGCTAATCAGATCATCTATACCTTCCTCCAGATCATTTATGTATATTGCAAACAACAGTGGTCCCAACACAGATCCCTGTGGAACACCACTGGTCACAGTTCTCCATTTTGAGAAACCCCTTCCACTACAACTCTCTGCCTCCTGTTGCGCAGCCAGTTCTCTATCCATCTAGCTAGTACACCCTGGACCCCATGTGACTTCACTTTCTCCATCAGCCTACCATGGGGAACCTTATCAAACGCCTTACTGAAATTCATGTAAATGACATCTACAGCCCTTCGCTCATTAATCAACTTTGTCACTTCCTCAAAGAATTCTATCAAGTTGGTAAGACATGACCTTCCCTGCAGAAAACCATGCTGCCTACCATTAATAAGCCCATTTTCTTCCAAATGTAAATAGATCCTATCCCTCAGCATCTTCTCCAGCAGGTTCCCCACCACTGATGTCGGGCTCACCGGTCCATAATTACCTGGATTATCCTTGCTACCCTTCTTAAACAAGGGGACAACATTAGCAATTTTCCAGTCCTCTGGGACCTCACCCGTGTTCAAGGATGCTGCAAAGATATCTGTTAAGGCCCCAGCTATTTCCTCTCTCGCTTCCCTCAGTAACCTGGGATAGATCCCATCTGGAATTGGGGACTTGTCCACCCTAATGCCTTTTAGAATACCCAACACTTCTCCCCTCCTTATGTCGACTTGGCCTAGAGTAAACAAACACCTATCCCTAACCTCAACATCCGTCATGTCCCTCTCCTCGGTGAATACCGACGCAAAGTACTCATTAAGAATCTCACTCATTTTCTCTAACTCCTCGCATAACTTCCCTCCTTTGACATTAAGTGGGCCAACCCTTTCTCTAGTTGCCCTCTTGCTCCTCATGTACGAATTAAAGACTTTGGGATTTTCCTTAAGCCTGTTTGCTGAAGACATTTCATGACCCCTTTTAGCCCTCTTCATCCCTCATTTTAGATTGGTCCTACTTTCCCAATATTCTTCCAAAGCCTCGTCTGTTTTCAGTCATCTAGACCTTACGTATACTTCCTTTTTCCTCTTTGCTAGTCTCACAATTTCACCTGTCATCCATGGTTCCCTAATCTTGCCCTTTCTATCCCTCATTTTCATAGGGACATGTCTGTCCTGCACATTAATCAACCTGTCTTTAAAAGCCTCCCACATATCAAATGTGGATTTACCCTCAAACAGCTGCTCCCAATCCACACTCTCCAGCTTCTGCCAAATTTTGCTATAGTTGGCCTTTCCCCAATTTAGCACTCTTCCTTTAGGACCACTCTCGTCTTTGTCCATGAGTATTCTAAAACTTCCAGAATTGTGATCACTATTCCCAAAGTAATCCCCTACTGATAATTCAACCACCTGGCTGGGCTCCTTCCCCAACACCAGGTCCAGTATGGCCCCTTCCCGAGTTGGACTATTTACATACTGCTCTATAAAACCCTCCTGGATGCTCCGTACAAATTCTGCTCCATCTAAACCCCTAACACTAAGTGAATCCCAGTCAATTTTGGGAAAATTAAAATCTCCCATCACCACCACCCTGTTGCTCCTACATCTTTCCATAATCTGTCTACACATTTGTACCTCTATTTCACGCTTGTTGTTGGGAGGCCTGTAGTACAGCCCCAACCTTGTTACAGCACCCTTCCTATTTCTGAGCTCTGCCCATATTGCCTCACTGCTCGAGTCCTCCATAGTGTCCTCCTTCAGCACAGCTGTGATTTCTGAGAACTTAGAGAATTCTGTGAGAGCCAGTGATTTTTTTCTCTTTCGAGCTGTTGGTTGTTAACTCTAACAGATGGCAGT
Source organism: Rhincodon typus (assembly GCF_021869965.1). Lineage (NCBI taxonomy): Eukaryota > Metazoa > Chordata > Chondrichthyes > Orectolobiformes > Rhincodontidae > Rhincodon > Rhincodon typus. The sequence continues at coordinate 501,982 of NC_063361.1, read as the reverse complement.
TGCTCCCACACTGATTTTCAAGTACTCTCTTCTTTTATACCCTTGATGATCCATCACTTTCTCACAATAGGATTTGTCCTGGGTTGTCAAAACCATCAGTTTTAAATTTACCTGGTTTAAATTAATTGGCCGATATTCAACTTTGTTGCCTTAATAACAAAACAAGACTATTGCCTGTGTTGCTAACCATACAGACTTTTGATACAAATGTTTCAATTTTATGAACTCTCTGTGCCTGCTGCTGCTTGCAGGCAATTTTTTAAATCTTCAAGCCTGTAAAAAGCGCATCAACTTTTAAAGGGCCCACACACTCTTCCCCACTACCATTTTACAAACAATTTCAAATGTCCTGCCTTCTAAGCCACAAGTATCTACCCAGCTTTGTAACAGTTCCTGTCTGTGCACAAAGTGTCCCTGTTGCATCTTTTCAATGCCAGTTGTATTTTGTAATGTAAATCTGTGATTCTTCAGCATCCTGCATTAAAGTGGTTCCATGATGGAGGTAAGATGTTACCATATATTTGATGCCAGTCTCCGTTGACAAGGAGTGCATTTGAATGGTGCCTGTGGATCTTACCCTGAGATATTGTTTGGTGCTGAGCAACATGGATGTCTAGCTTGATTGGCATATTTAGTAAGATAGGAAGCTGAATATTAATGAGGTGAGTTGTGGCATTAATAAGCCATTTAACAAGCAATTACCCCATTTAATTTGTAACTCACTGCTGCTTAGCAACAAACTCATCTCAAAGCTTGGCAGATGCAGCAGTTGCTTCTGATGTTGAGATAGACCTGGCCGGACTTCATATTTGATTTTGCCACAAATCTCATCATAGTCCATGCTGTTTAAGCCGCCTACAATATTCCACCCATCCAGTCTATTTTGTTTCTGCCGATCTTTTCTGCCAAAATGAAGTGCTCCGTATCTGCACTTCCTCAACTTCAATTCCATCTGTTGCTGGTCTGCCCATTCTGCCAATCTATTCAGGTAATTGGTATCTTCATCACCGTCTGACACATCTTCAAGTTTGTAGTCATTGGCATATTATGAAGTTTTACAATATATTCTAATATTTATACCATTTCAATATATCTATAAAATGGAATTAGCTTTGACCCTTGGTGAACACCACTGTCTACCAACCTCCAGCGTGAAACATGATCATTGATTCCAACTCGCTTAATTTCGTCCTTAAACTTTTATCCAAAATGATGCTGACTTTCTTATTTCATGAGCCTAAATTTTGCTGAACAGCTTTTTATGTGACCCTTTTTCAAATACTTTCTTAAAATCCATATAAATAATGTCTATCACAATCTACCTTCTTATTACTTAATTAATAAATTCAATTAGATTAGTGCAAACTGATATGTCTTTGATAAATCTGTGCTGGCTCAACTTCATTAAGACAAACCTGTCCAAGTACATGTTCACTTTTTCCCTGGTTATAGATTTCACTTCTGTTGTTAAACTATCAACAGAATGGCATGGATAGAGTGGAAGTATGAGGCTTTTTCCCAGGGTGGAGGGGCCAATTACTAGGGAACACAGGTTCAAAGTGCGAGGCAAGTTTTCACACAAAGGATGGTGAGTACCTAGAACATGCTGCCAGAGGAGGTGGTGGAAGCAGACACAATAGCAGCATTCAAGAAGAACGTGGACAAATACATGAATAGGAAGGGAATAAAGGGATACAGACCCTGTAAGTTGAAGACAGTTTTGGTGTGGAAGGGTAAAATGTGTCCTCGCAGGCTTGTTCCTGTGCTATATTGTGCTTTGTTCCTTTTGTTCTTGTTCTAACTGGTCTGTAGTTTCTAGGTCTTTATTGATTTACAGTATCATACTCACAGGTTCTCTGACACCTTTCACACTTTAACTCATTGGAGCTGATACTTGGACTTCAATTAGAAAGCTAGGAATAGAACCAGGTGAGATCAATCCCACCCACCTGGATGACAGTGAGCAGACACTGGAGAGGATTATGTAGTCAACTATGTCAAAAGCAGCACACAGGTCAAGATGGAGAAGAAGGGAGAGCATAACCTTGTCATTGTCTAATGGCACTATGGTAATTGTAAGGATAGCGTATTTTATTTTCGGATTTTAAAACCTGGGGACTACTTTGAATCCAGCATTTAAAAGCTTGATTGTCATTTTTGAAAAGCAAGCAACCTGACACTCATAACACATATCAGAAACCATTTGAATAAGCAGAAATTGAAGTTTGAGTTGCAGATGATTTGGAACTGAGCTGTGATATGGCTTTTGCTCAGAACAAGAAGGTGATTTAAATGCAGACTATAGTGATTGTAACAGGGTCAGTGAGGTGGGCCTCACTGAATATAAGTTCCCTGATTTGGGCTATTAACCCAGGCCAGTCAGGGAGCCCTGGCTGACAGACATAAACAGGAGTGTTACACATACACACAGAGACACGGGTGATTTTGGGGAAAAAAAAGCAGGAGTGTCAGATGTTCCATTCACTCTGACACCTGGCTCTGAGGATGCTGGACCTGTGTCAAGTACTGTAAATGTGTCAATAAAGGGTGATCTGGTGATGAGATATGGGCTTCTGTGGAGGTATTTCAGTAGCAACAAGAGAATAAAAGTACATCCCTGAAGAAATTCACTTTCAACAGTTGTCTTTCAATTGGGGTAAACATTTCTGGCATCATGCTGTTATTTGGGAGTCTTGACTCCTTTGATCCTGGCATTGAAAACTGGGCCCAGTGTGTGGAAAGAATGCGTTATTTTTCTGGGCAAATGGCACTGGGGCGGATGAAAACCAAATAGTAATTGTCCTGACAGTATGTGGACCTGCAGCTTTTTCAGTTCTTTGGAGGCATCAAATACTGTTCATATCCAATGACATGGTCCAGGAAAATGACTTGGGCTTTTGTGAACTCATTCTTAGCCAGGTTTATCACCAAGCCCACCTCCTGAGATCAATCAAACAATTCCGAAAGATGCTCCAAATGCTTCCTTCCATATGTGACTTAAAATCGCCAGATCATCAATCTACACAACACAATTGGGTAATCCCCAAATGATTTTATTGGTTAGTCTTTGAAATGTGGCTCATGCATTTTTCATACCACACAGCAAAACTTTAAATTGGTACAGTTCATTCAGTGTCATGAAAGCCGAGTTTTCTTCATTCTTTTGGTTAAAAATACCTGCCAGTATCCTCTGATTGAGTCCAACTTAGAAATATAAGTTGCTGACCCACCTTCTCAATACAGTCTTCTAAATGTGGAATAAGATATGAATCAGATTTTGTAACTGCATTGACTTTGTGATAGTCCACACATAATCATTGGGTACCGTCTGGTTTTGGCATCATTACAATGGGTTTGGTCTACTCACTTTGATAATGTTGTATCTGAGCACGCGTTCGCTTTTTTTTGAACGTGTGCCAACTTTAGAGTGTTAAGTCTAAAAGGATGTTAATTGGAACAACATTTCCTTTATCTAGATCATGCGTAATTTGTATTTCCAAACTTATTCTTACATATCTCCTCGTGTGATTGTAATAACTCTTTCATTTCATTTTCCTCTGGGGGTAATTCAATAAGTTATACCAATTTTTGAGAACTTCCTCATTGTCCAATTAAATTAGAAGAATGTTCAATTCAGAATCATCTGAACTTGCTTTTTCACTCTGTGGTGTAACCAGTAACACGTCCTCCTTTTGCTTTCCTTCCCTATCAAAATACCTTTAGTCATATTCACGTGACATACTCGGTGAGATTTCTTTCTTTCTGGTGTTCTTATTAAATAGTTCATCTCACTTAATTTCCTTTTGCAATGATAAGGCCTACTAAACCTTCTCTTTAAATGTCCACCTACCACTGGAAGTAACACTGACACTTTATCTCCTCTAGCAAAATTGTAAATTTTTGACTTCTAGTCTGCTTCCCATTTCATCACATGCTGTACTACATTCAAATGTTGTCTAGCCAACTCACTCACTCTATTTAATCTTTCTCTAAAATTTGACACATAGTCCAAATGTGTGGTCTCTGAACTCTAACTCACCAATTTTTCTTTAATTAATTTCAGTTGTCCCATCACCTCATGCCCAAAAATTCAAATGGACTGAATTTGGTGGATATATTTGGTGCATCCCTAATTGCAAAAAGTACAAATAGAATTCCTTTATGTCAATCCTCTGGATAGTCTTGACTGTAAGCCCTCAATATGGTCTTTAAAGTTTGATGTCATCGTTCTAATACTCCCTGCAATTCTGGATAGTACGCAGTAGATTTGATTTATATAACTTCCCTGAGCTATGTATAACTTCCCTGAATAATCTTGATGTAAAATTTTACCCTTGATCTGATTGTATCTCAGGAGGTAGTCTGTATCTTGCAAAAAATAATTGAGTAACTCTTCAACATTCCTGTTAGTTGTGATACTGCATGATGGAATGACCACTGGACATCTAGAAGACACATGCATTATGGTCAACAAATACTGATTCCCACTTTTTGTTTTAGGTAAGGGTCCTACTTAATCAATTGAGACCCTTGTAAAAGTTTCCTCAAATGCAGGAATTGTAGGGTGCTGGTTTTATCACTGCCTGAGGTTTTCCAGTTACCTGGCATGTATGCTGTGTCTGGCAAAATTCAACCACATCCTTATGCAGTACAGGCCAATAAAAATGTTTTTGTATTTTGGCTTGCGTGTTCCTTACTCCCAAATTAATGTGCTACTCACAACATCTCCTTTCTGTAACCCACTGGTAATATAACTCTGTCCATTTCTCATCTGCCTGAATATGTGGTAATCTCCAATTCATCAAGATGTTACTTTTGAGATAGTAACATTCTGGGATACACCCAGATTTTTGATACAACTGCTTCAGTTTTTTATCTTTCATTTGAAATCCAGCTAATTTCTGTGAACTAAAGTTATCCAATTTGTCTTCTACCTGTTCTTGTTTTTTTCTCAACTATTTGATCAAGCATGGTCTCTGATAACTGAACATCCGTTTCCTTACCTTTATTCTTTGATTTCTCTTCCTGTTTCAACTTGTGGCTTTGTGACCTTGTCACCAACCGTCAGGAAAAATCCAAGGGTATACTTCCTGTAACATACAATCCTTACAGTGTGGAAGAAGGCCATTTGGCCCATCAAGTCAACCTGCCCAAAGAGCTTCCCACCTGCCTAGCCTATCCTTGTAACCCTGGATTTCCCATGGCTAACCCACCTAACCTACTCACTATGGGTATTTTAGCATGGCCAATCCACCTTACCTGAACATCTTTGGACTGTGGGAGCAAACCCACGCAGACACGGGGAGAATGTGCAAACTCCACACAGACAGTCACCCGAGGCTGGAACTGAACATGGGTCTCTGGCACTGTGAGGTAGCAGTTCTAACCACTGAGCTACCACACCATGTAGCTGTCTGATTTTCCACTGGCTTTTCAACCAAAGTAGGCATCACTCTCACCTATGATTCAGTTATATCATTCCCAAGGATAAACTGTATTTCTGGAACCAAGAATTTCTCCATTACTCTTACTGCCACTTTACCACTTTTCACCAGACTCTCCAACCTCACTTTATACAATAGAAGACTGCTCTTCTCACCATGAATGCCATATATTACCATGTTTTCTGACAATATTCCTTCTGAATTAAATATCTTCTCATCTCTCACCATCAAAGATTGACTCACTCCCATACCTCTTAAAATTTTACTTTCTTTACCTAGTCCTCCTGGCATACATGAGTAACCCTCACCCTCGCAAGTAAATTATTTAAAGAGATCTGGCACTCTCTTCCCAACCAACCCCTGACCAGATTGTATATTCTTTTGCAGCTTTTCAGCTTCCACTGTGCTTTCCTTTACCACTTCAACAAGACTCACCAACTTATCCTGTTTTCCCACATCCATCTTTCCAGTGCTTTTTCTAAACAACCAACACTGTGACTTCATGTGGCCTACTTTACTGCAGTGAAAACACCTGAGCTTTTTAACTTGTCTTTCCCCCTTATGGGTTTCCTTTTTACCCTGTGGTAAGGTATCTTTATTATCTTCAATGAGATCTCCTTTTCTCTTACCACCTGAGGATTTCTCTTTTCCTCAATTTCTATCCCTCACAGATTTAAATTGATGTCAGAAGCCAAACTTTGATTTATGAACCAGCTCATAAACATCAGCCACTTCGGCTGCTAATCTTGTAATCTTAATTCTCTGCTCTTCTACATGATTTCTCGCTACTTCAGTCAGACAATTTTTGAACTCCTCCAAAATAATCATCTCTCTAAGAGTGCCATATGTTTAATCTATATTCAATGCCCACATCCATCTGTCAAAATTACTTCTTTTGATCCTTTCAAACTCAATGTACGTTTGACCAGGTTCTCTCCTTAGATTCCTGAAATGTTGTCCATAGGCTTCTGATATGAGGTCATATGCACTTAAGATGGCATTTTTCACCTCAATATACTCCCCAGATACCTCATCTGATAGTGATGCAAACACCTCACTAGCTCTGCCTACCAACTTTGTTTGAATCAACAATACCCCACATGGTCCCTGGCCATATCATTTGTTTAGCCACTTTTTCAAATGAAATGAAAAAGACTTCTATGTCCTTCTCATTGAACTTAGGCAATGCTTGGACATATTTAAACAGATCCCCACCAGATCTTTGGCTACAATGGGATTGCTCTCCATCACTGTCCTCATCACTACTCTTACTTTTCACCTCTACCTCTGCTATTTTAAGTTGATTTTGAGTTTTTAGTCCTAACCTCCAGAGTTCAATAGCTCTCTCTTTCTGACCTACGTCAGGCTTTTACTTATTGACTACAGCTTTGCCTTCAACACTATAATCCCAACCAAACTAACCTCCAAATTCCGACACCTAGGTCTCTGGTCAGCCCTCTGCAACTGGATCTTTGACTTGCCGACCCACAGACTGCAATCAGTGGGGATAGGCAACAGCACCTCCTCCACAGCAATCCTCAGCAACGGTGCCCTGCAAGGCTGTGTACTCAGCCCTTAACTATACTCCCTGTACACTCATGACTATGCGGTCAAATTTCATCCTAACTCCATCTGTAAGTTCGCTGACGATACCACCGTTGTAGACCAGATATTAAACAATGATGAGATAGAAAACAGAAAAGACATAGAGTGCTTGGTGGTATGGTGCAAAGAAAACAATCTCTCTTTCAATGTCAGCAAAATTAAAGAGCTGATCATTGACTGCAGGAAGCAAGGAGGAGGGTACGCCTCTATCTAAATCAACAGAGTAGAGTTGGAGATTGTCAAGAGCATCAATTTCCGAGGAGTGATGATAATCAACAATCTGTTCTGGAGCACCCATGTTGATGCAATGGTTAAGAAGACACAACAACATGTCTTCTTCCTCAGGAGCTATGGGTGGCATGGTGGCTCAGCGGTTAGCACTGCTGCCTCACATTGCCAGGGACTAGAGTTCAATTCCAGCCTCAGGTAACTTCTGTGTGGAATTTGTGCTCCAGTTTCCTCCCACAGTCCAAAGATGTGAAGGTTAGGTGGATTGGCCACACTAAATTGCCCATGGTGTCTGGGGATGAGCAGGTTAACTGGATTAGCCAGGTGAGCTGCAGGTATTGGGTAGGGGTGTGAGCCGAATGGCCTGTTTCCACACTGTAGGGGATTCTATGGAAATTTTGGCATGTCCATGACAGTCTCTCACCAGCTTTTAAAGATGCACCATAGAAAGCATTCTATCTAGATGCATCATGGCTTGGTATGGCAACTGCTCTGCCCAGGATATTAAGTAACTATAGAGAGTTGTGAACACAGCCCAGTCCATTATGCAAGCCAACCTTCCATCCATTGACTCCATCTATACTTCTCACTGCCTCAGAAAGGCAGCCAACATCTTCAAAGATCCGTCCCACCCTAGTTATAATCTCTTCCATCAGGCAGAAGATACAAAATCTTAAACATACATAACAACAGGTTCAGGAACAGTTTCTTCCCTGCTGTTATTAGACTTCTGACTGGATTTCTCAAGTTTCAAATCTAATGTTGATCTTGCTTTTTGTCTACCTTCTTTTCAGCCGTAAGTTTGTACTCCTCGCTAGCAATCTGTGATTTGTGTATGGTATGGTCTGCCTGCACAGCATGCAAAATCAAAACTTTTCACTGTAAATCAAATCAAATCAAAAAGTCTTTTCCCTTTCTTCTGCTAGGGCTATCATTTCCTTTTCTTTTCTTCTGCTTAGGGCTGTTCTTTCCTTTCCTTTTCCGTCTGCTAGAGCTATTTTCTCTTTTTGCTTTTCTTCTGCTTTCAATTGTAATTCAAACAGTTTTATTTCCTTTTCATGTTCAAGCTGCTTCATTTTCAGCCATTGCCCAAGATTCCGATGGCATTCCTGGCAATTGTAAATGCTGCATGATTGCCACAACTATTTCTCCTTTCCTCACAGACACAGGTAACCCCAACTCCAGCTTGCTTGCCAATTCTGAAAGCTTTGCCTTGCTCCTGGAGTGACTTCTTCCACCACCAGGAAATTCTTGGTGACTGAAAGAGACATTATTACATGAGGCACACCCTGTTTAAACCAACTGAGCTGAAATAAATAATAAAAAATAGCTGAAATAAAAAAATACTAACACTTACGATTTGCTGCCTTTGAGTCCTTTCTAAACCAAACGTGGAATCAGAGCTTTTGATCCTGACAAGAGCCTCCAGTTTGTTACGGATCAGACCAGAACCTCTCAAAATACATTAAGAAGATAGCATAGATCTTAACATTTTCTTATTTTAAAGTGCCAGGCATTTCGTTCCGACACAATTCAATTGGTCAGACCACCAGATTTATAGCAAAACAGATTTTATTCATTCACTATAGTTAAAATACAACAAAAGTAAGAAGGAATTGGCATCACTTAACTCTATTGCAAAACTTAACAGAATAATAGATTATTAACTACTACTAATGAACTGTTCCAATATCATAACATCCCATAAACACACTCTTGGCAAAGGCAAATTCTGAAAACAAATTTTATCTCATGTAAATCCAGCAGCAGGAAGAGAACCCCCAGCTTTTAGCTTTCACTGCAAGAGGAGAAAAATATAACTTCCACTTCTTCGACACCCAGCAGCAACTGCTGAAAGCTAAAACTAAAAGTTCTGGCTCTATGGAAGCATGACAACATCCATTCAGGCTGTTTCTATTGTTCCAACTTTAAAAGAAAACTCAAGGGCTCACAAGCTGCTTACTTTATGAGTTTTCAAAAAAACAGCTTTCCACCTCTGCCTTAAAACCTGTCATAACAAAAAAGGACAAAACACATCTCTTAAAGCCATTGTATCATCACAAAGGGAAGCTCCATGCCACCTATCATCCAGTGGTCCGGTGGAAAGAACAGTCCAAACTTTGAACGCAGACTTAAAGGAGAGCTTACAGCTTCACTCGATACCATACTGTCCCTGTTCCTCTTTAATTATTGGACCACTGCTCAGATAACAACAGGGATAGCTCCAGCAGAGTTGCTAATGGGGAGAAAACTCTGCACCAGGTTATCAGGACCTTGGAATGAGGGTGAAACGGTATCAGGAATGCCAATGTCAGACATTTTACATTTTAATCTTTTCAATGATGGTGAATACAATGAATTAGTGTTTACTTGGTTCCATGTCAGATATAGATTCAAACTACTGAAGACCTAACAACAATCCCAAAGTCTTTTCTTCTACAGTAGAGTGCTTCTTCCATACTGGATTAGTTTCTTAGAGAAGTATCCCACTGGTTTATCTATCTTAAATTATTATCCTGCAACATGATAGCACGCATATCCAAGCCACTAGTATCAACTGACATTTTGAAAGGCTAGGCAGCAAATGCCAGTTCACTTATTAACATTGTCTTCAGATTCTCTGCTGACTGCACCATTTTTGCTTGCTTGTTTAACAATTTGTCCAAAACTATTGTAGGAAAATACACATAAACGACTGGTAAAAATTCAAACATTTTTGAAAATCTCATGATTTCTCCTTTATTCTTAGGGACAGAGAATTTCACTAAATTAGTGATCATTTTCCAGCATTCTATTGACTTTGGAAGATTTCCAATGGATTAGAAGGTAGCTATTGTAACTCTACTTTTGAAAAAAGAGGGAGCAAAAAAACAAGGAATTATAGGCCAGTTAGCCTGACATTGGTGGTGGGGAATAAGCTGGAATCAATTATTAAGGATGTAATAACTGAGCATTTGGAAAGCAGTGACAGGATCTGTCCTAGTCAGCACGGGTTCACTAAAGGGAAGTCATGCTTGACAAACCTTCTGGAATTTTTTGAGGATGTGACCAGTAGAATCAAAGGGCGGCAGAGATATCACTGAGAGAAATTCTGAGAGTTGGCACTGCAGTCACCATGAATAAGGAGTGGATCGCGCCAGGACACCCTCAGTGATTGACACGAGGAAGAGCATCAATTCAGAAGGCGGCAGAGACATCACTGACAGGAACACTGACAAGGCAACATTCTTATTTTCTTTAAGCGTACAAGGGCGGAGATGGCAGTTAGAAAAGTACTATGCTATTCCTGCCGGATGTGGGAAATCAGGGAGCAGTCCAGTGTCCCTGACAACTACATCTGCAGGAAGAATGACCAGCTGCAGCTCCTCACAGACCGCGTGGTGTAGTTGAGAAGCAGCTGGACACACTACGTTGCATACTGGTGGAAGAGAGAGAGTTATAGACGCCACTTTTAGGGAGGTGGTCTGTTTTGGATACTGTTGAGTGGGGATAGCCTCTCAGGAAATGGTACAAGCAGCAGCCAGGCCTGTGGCACAACAAATGGGTCTGCTGGAAAGCAGGGTGGGGCAAAGTCCAGGTGAGTGATAGTTGCAGGTGAGATAAGCACATTAGAACATCAAAGTCTCACACTCACCAAATAGCCCACAGGAGATAGAGGAGCAGATATGTAGTCAGATACTGAAAAGGTGTGAAAAATGCAAGGTAGTTTTGGAGAGTGACTTCAAATTTCCTCTTGTTGATTGGGGCTCCCTTAGAGCCAGGAGCTCAGATAGAAAGCTCTTTGTTAGATGTGTCCAGGAGGGCTTTTTCAGACAATATGTTGACAATCCAACCAGACAGGAGGCCAGACTACACTTGGTACTAGAAAAATGAGCCAGGACAGGTGATCAATGTTTCAGTAGGAGAGTATTTGGGGCTGAATGACCATAACCCCATAAGATTTCGAGTAGTTGTGGAAAAGGACAAGAGTGGCCCTTGGGTGAGGATGCTTAATTGTACATGGGCTTAATTGTACATCCAAATTAGACAGGAACTGGGGAATGTGGATTGGGAGCAGTTATTTGAAGGAAAATCTACGTCTGGCAAGTGGGAGGCTTTTAAAGACCAGTTAAAGTGCAGGACATGCATATCCCTGCTAAACTGAAGGATAGGAATGGCAGGATTCAGGAACCATGGATGACAAGAGAAATTGTAAGCTTAGTCAAAAGGAAAAAGGAAGCATATGATATGTCTAGGCAGCTACAAACTGACAAAGCCCTTGAGGACTATAGAGAAATTAGGAAGAAACTTAAATGCAGAATTAGGAAGGTGAAAAGGGGCATGAAATCTCTTTAGAAAACAGGGTCAAGGAAAATCCCAGAGTTTTTTGTACATATATAGAAGAAAGAGGATAAAGAATGGAAAGAGTAGGCCTCTCAAGGACAAAAGAGGAAACTTATGCGTGGAGCCACAGGAAGTGGGAGAGATCCTTAGTAAGTATTTTGTATCGATATTCACCAAGGAGAAGGACATGACTGATGTTGAGGTCAGGGATGAGTGTGTGGATACTCTAGAGAGTGTCAATATATCTTCACATCATCTTTGACCATAGGCGAGGTTCCAGAGGACTGGAGATTAGCCAATGTTGTTCCTTTCCTTAAGAAAGGAAGCAGGGATAATCGAGGAATTTATAGGACGGTGAACCTGACGTCTGTGGTGGGGAAGCTCTTGGAGAAGATACTGAGGGACAAGGTATATGCACACTTGGAAGAAAATGGACTAGTAAGTGACAGGCAGCATGGTTTTGTATGGGAAGGTCATGTCTCACCAACCTGATTGAATTTTTTGAACAGGTGACAAAGATAATTGATGAGGGAAGAGCTCTGGATATAGTTTATATGGACTTAAGTAAGGCATTTGATAAAGTCCCACATGGCAGATTGATACAAAAACTAAAATCACAAGCGATTCAAGGGCTGGCTAAATGGATACAAAACTGGCTTAGTCAGAGAAGACAGAGGGTAGCGGTGGAAGGGTGTTTTTCAGAATGGACACCGGTAACTAATGGTGTTCCACAGGGTACAGTCTTAGGTCCTTTGTTGTTTGTAGTATATATAAATGATCTGAATGAAAATGTGGGTGGTCTGATTAGCAAGTTTGCAGATGACACGAAGATTGGTTTAGTTGCTGATAGCGCCAACGATTGTGAAAGGATACAATATGACTTGGGCACAGAAATGGCAGATGGAGTTTAAACCAGACAAATGCGAGGTGATGCATTTTGGAGGATCAAATTTAGGTGTGATTATACTGTAAATGGCAGAACTCTTCGGAATATTAACATACAGACGGATCTGGGCGTGCAGGTTCACAGATCCCTAAAAGTGGCAACACAGGTGGCCAAGGTGATTAAGAAGGCATATGGCATGCTTGCCTCCATCAGCTCGGGCATGGAGTACACGAGTTGGTGAACCATGTTGCAGCGATATAAAACCCTTGTTAGGTCGCAATTAGAGTATTGTGCACAGTTCTGTTTGCCACATTACCAGAAGGACATGGAAGCTTTGGAGTCAGTACAGAGAAGGATGTTGCCTGGTCTCAAGGGCATTTGCTATGAGGAAAGGTTAAAAAGACTAGGATTGTTTTCACTGGAAAGGCAGTGGCAGGGAGGACACCCAATAGAAGTCTACAAAATTATTAGAGGCATAGATAGATAGATAACCAGAGGCTTTTTCCCAGGGTTGAAGTTTCAATTCCAAGGGGGCACAGGTTCAAGATGAGAGGGGGAAAGTTAAGGGAGATGTGTGAGGGAAATTTTTCACGCAGAGAGTGGTAGGAGCCTGGAACACACTGCCAGAAGAGATGGTGGAAGCAGGCACATTGGCGACATTTAAGGGGCATTTGGAGAGTTACATGAATAAGGAGGGAATAGAGGGATACCGACAGAATAAGGGAAAAAGGCTGGTTTTTTAGTTTAGTTAGGGGACAATGATCGGCACAGGCTTGGAGGGCTGAAGGGCCTCTTTTGTTCTTTTGTTCTTTATTTTGAGTGGAGAAGGGTGAATCAAAGGATATTGTATATCTGGACTTTCAAATGGCTTTTGACAAGGTCCCACACCAGAGATCAGTAAACAAAATTAAAACTCATGGTATACGAGATAATGTGTTTATGTGGATAGAGAACTGGTTGGCATACAGTTCAAATAAATGGGTCCTTTTCAGAGTGGCAGGCAGTGAATGTGCAGAGTACTGCAGGGTTCAGTGCTGGGACCCCAGCTGTTCACAATATATATTAACGATTTGGACAAAGGAATTGAATGCAATATCTCCAAATTTGCAGACAGCACTAAGCTGGGTGGCAGTGTGTGCTGTGAGGAGGACGCTAAGAGGCTGCGGGGTGACTTGGACAGACTGGCTGAGTGGGCAAATACCTGGCAAAATCCTGGTGGTAAAAACAGGAAGGCAAATTATTATCTGAGCTTTTATTATTCATTTGTAGGATGTGGGTGTCGCTGGCTGGGCCCAGCATTTCTTACCCATCCCTAGTTGCCCTTGAGAAGGTGGTGGTGAGATGCTTTCTTGAACTGCTGCAGTCCTCCTGCTGTACCATTAGGGAGGGAATTCCAGCATTTTGATCCAGCGACGGTGAAGGAACAGCGATATATTTCCAATTCAGGATGGTGAGTGACTTGGAGGGGAACTCGGAGGTGGTGGTGTTCCCATATGTCTGCTGCCCTTGTCCTTCTAGATGGAAGTGTTTGTGGGTTTGGAAGGTGCTGTCTGAGGATCTTTGGTGAATTTCTGCAGTGCATCTTGTAGAGAGTACACTCTGCTGCTACTGAGTGTCGGTGGTGGAGGCAGTGAATGCTTGTAGATGTAGTGCCAATCAAGCGGGCTGCTTTGTCCTGAATGGTGTCAAGCTTCTTGAGTGTTGTTGGGACTGCACTCATCCAGGCAAGTGGGGAGTATTGCATCACACTCCTGACTTGTGCCTTGTTGATGGTGGACAGGCTTTGAGGAGTCAGGAGGTGAGTTGATCACAGCAGCATTCCCAGCTTCTGGCCTGCTCTTGTAGCCACTGTGTTTATGTGGTGAGTCCAGATGAGTTTCTGGTCAATGGTAACCCCCAGGATGATGATAGTGGGGGATTCAGTGATGGTAACACCATTGGAAGTCAAGGGACATTGGTTAGATTGTCTCTTATTGGTGATGGTCATAGCCTGGCATTTGTGTGGCACGAATGTCACTTGCCACTTGTCAGCCCAAGCCTGGATATTGTCCAGATCTTGTTGCATGTGAACATAGACTGCTTCAGTATCTGAGAAGTCACGAATGGTGCTGAACATTATGCAATCATGGGCGAACAGCCCCACTTCTGACCTTTTATGGAGGGAAGGTCATTGATGAAGCAGTTGAGGATGGTTGGGCCTATGACACTACCCTGAGGAACTCCTGCAGAGGTGTTCTGGAGCTGAGATGATTGACCTCCCCCAACCACGGCCATCTTCCTATGTGTCAGGTATGACTCCAACCACCGGAGCATTTGCCCCCTGATACCCATTGATTCCAGTTTTGCTAGGGCTCCTTGATGCCACACTCGTTCGAATGCAGCCTTGATATCAAAGGCTGTCACTCTCACCTCACCTCTGCAATTCAGCTCTTTTGTCCATGTTTGACCCAAGGCTGTAATGATATCAGGACGTGAGTGGCCCTGGCGGAACCCAAACTGGGCGTTGCTGAGCAGGTTATTTCTGAGCAGGTGCTGCTTGAGTGTGGCAATTTAAGAAAAGGTGAGTGTCAGGGTGGAACCGTCGCTGAAGGTTGGCATGCAGATGTAGCAGACAGTGAGGAAAACTAATGGCATGCTGGCTTTGATAGCAAGATGATTTGAGTGTAGGAGTAAGGATGTCTTGCTACAGTTATACAGGGCCTTAGTGAGGCCACACCTTGAGTATTGTGTAGTCCTAGTCGGAGGAAGGACATTCTTGTTATTGAGGGAGTCCAGCGAAGGTTCATCAGACAGATTCCCAGGATGGCATGACTGATATATGAGGAAAGATTAGATTGACTGGGCTTGTACTCACTGGAATTTAGAAGAATGAGGGAGGCTCTTGTAGAAACATATCAAATCCTGATGGGACTCGATAGGCTTGGTGCGGGAAGAATGTTCCTGATGTTGTAGAAGTCCAGAGCTAGTGGTCACAGTCTAAGAATAAGCGGTAAGCTATTCAGGACTGAGATGAGGAAGGCTTTCTTCACTCAGACGTTTGTGAACCTGTCGAATTCTTTACCACAAAAGTGTTGGGCCAGTTCATTCGGTGTATTCAAGAGGGAGCTGGACGTGGCCCTTGCAGCGAAAGGGATCAAGAGATGGAGAGAAACTGGGAGTGGGATACTAAAATTGCATGATCAGCCATGATCGTATTGAATGATAGAATAGACTCAAAGGGCCAAGTAGCCCACTCCTGCACCTATTTTCTACGTTTCCATGTTTCTAAAGCCTTCAACCTCACTGTCCTTGGCAACATCCATCCTTGTCCAACCATTCAAGATGATAATGGCTGGTCATCTAACTTTGTACCCTGTTCCTGCTCTCTCTCTTGAATGTTTTCAAGGAAGAATAGACATAGTTCCTAGGACTAAAGAGATCAATGTTTTGGCCTCAAACACTTTCTGACGGAGAATTCCTCAGGCTTGGGTGGCATGGTGGCACAGTGGTTAGCACTGCTGCCTCACAGCACCAGGGACCCAGGTTCAATTTCACCCTCGGGCAACTGTGTGTGGAGTTTGCACATTCTCCTCATGTCCATGCAGGTTTCCCCCGGGTGCTCTGGTTTCCTCCCACAGTCCAAAGATGCGCAGGCTAGGTGGATTGGCCATGCTAAATTGCCTGCAGTATTCAGGGATTTGTACGTTAGATGGTTTATAGGAGGATGGGTTTGGGTGGGTGCTCTGAGGGTCTGTGTGGACTTGTTGGGCCGAAGGGCCAGTTTCCACACTGTAGGGATTGTATGATCTCATCAGCCTCTGGATGAAGAAGTATCTCCTTATCTCAGTCCTAAGTGGCCCACCCTTAACCTTAGACTGTGACCCTTGATTCTGGATGCCCTGGACAGCAGGAACATCATTCCTGCATTTACTCTGTCTGGTCCAATTAGAATTTTATAGGTTTCCATGAGATTGACCTTCACATTCTTATAACTACCAGCAAGTATAGACCTAATCCAAATCTCTCCTCATCTGCCAGTCCTGCCATCCCAGCGTCTGGTAGACCTTTGTTGCACTCTCTCCATAGCTTCCTTCCTCAGAAAAGGAGGCCAAAACTGCAAACATACTCTAGGTGTGGTCTCAACAAGGCCCTGTAAAATTGCATTCAGACATCCCTGCTCTTATCTTCTCGCTATGAAGGCCAACATACCATTTGTCTTCGTCACTGCCTGCTGCACCTGCATCCTTACTTTCAGTGATTGGTATGCAACCCAGGTCTCATTGCATCTCCCCCTTTCCCAGTCTATCACTATTCGGATAATAATTTACCTTCCGGTTTTTACTCTCAAAGTGGATAACTGCACACTTATCCACATTATATTTCATCTGGCACAAATTTTCCCACTCACTCAACTTGTCCAATTCATATTGAAGCATCTCAACTTTCTCCTCACAGTTTACCCACTTTTGTATCATCTGCAAAAATGTAAATATTACATTTGGTTCCCTCATCTAAATCATTAACGAATATTCTGAATACCTGGGGACCAAGCACTGATCCCTGCAGTACCCCACTGTTCACTGGTTATCACTCAGAAAATGAACCATTTATTCCTACTTTTCGTTTCCTGTCTTCCAACCAGTTCTCTATCCACTGCCCCCAATCCCATGCGTTTTAATTTATATATCTCATATCTCATAACATGACCTTATCAAAAGTGATCTGAAAATCCAAGTAAACCATATCCATCAGCCATCCCTTATCAACTCTACTAGTCACATCCTCGTAAAATTCCAATAACTTTGCCAAGCATTATTACCCTTTCGTAAATCCATGCTGTCTCTGTCCAATGCACTCACTGTTTTCTAAGTGCACTGCTTTAAAATATTTTAGAATGGACTCTAGCATTTTCCCCATGAGTGATGTCCAGCTAACTGGTCTAATATTCAATTTTCACTCTAACTCCTTTTTTTAAATAGCGGGTTACATAAGCTACCCTCCAATCCATAGGAACTGTTCCAGAGTCTGTAGATTCTTGAAAGATGGTGACCAATGCATCCATTAGTTCAAGGACCATTTCCTTAAATACCCTGAGATGCACTTTGTTGGGTCCTGGATGTATCAGCCTTTAATCTCATCAATTTCCCAAAACCGTTTCCCTAATAATACAAATTTCCTTCAGTTCCTTTCACTAGACCATGTATTCCCCAACACTTTTCGAACAGCATTTATACTCCCCATTGTGAAGACAGTACCAAAATAAGTATGTGGAACAATCCCTCTTCTGAAGCTACACTGGCCCTATCCCCCAGCTCTTCCTCCGTAGCATCGATGACTGTATTGCCGCCACCTCGTGCTCCCATAAGGAGCTCGAACAGTTCATCCACTTCACTAACACCTTCCATCCCAACCTTAAGTTCACCTGGACCATCTCTGATACCTCTCTCTCCTTCCTGGACCTCTCTGTTTCCATCTCTGGCAACCACCTGGAAACCGATATCCATTTCAAGCCTACTGACTCCCACAGCTACCTAGAATATACCTCCTCTCGCCCACCTTCCTGCAAAAAGGTCATCCCCTATTCCCAATTCCTTCACCTCTGCCGCATCTGCTCCCGAGATAAGGCATTCCACTCCCGGACATCCCAGATGTCCTCGTTTTTCAAGGACCGTAACTTCCCCTCCATAGTGGTCAAAAACACACTCGACTGCATCTCTCGCGTTTCTCGCAACTCATCCCTCACACCCCCTCCCCGCAATAACAACAAAAACAGAATCTCCCTCATCCTCACGTACCACTCCACCAACCTCCGGATCCAACGCATCATCCTCTGGCACTTCTGCCATCTGCAATCTGACCCCACTACCAAAGACATTTTTCTCTCCCCACCCTTATCTGCTTTCCAGAGGGACCACTCTCTCCGTGACTCCCTTGTCCGTTCCACACTCCCCTCCAGTCCCAACACCCCCGGCACTTTTCCCTGCAACCGCAGGAAGTGCTACACCTACCCCAATACTTCCTCCCTCACCCCCATCCCAGGCCCCAAGAGACTTTCCACATCAAGCAAATGTGCCCATGTGGTATACTGCTTCCGCTGTACACATTGTGGCCTCCTCTACATCGGGGAAACCAAGCGGAGGCTCGGGGACCGCTTTGCAGAACACCTACGCTCGGTTCGCAATAAACAACTGCACCTCCCAGTCGCGAACCATTTCAACTCCCCCTCCCATTCCTCAGACAACATGTCCATCCTGGGCCTCCTGCAGTGCCACAACGATGCCACCCGAAGGTTGCAGGAACAGCGACTCATATTCCGCTTGGGAACCCTGCAGCCCAATGGTATCAATGTGGATTTCACAAGCTTCAAAATCTCCCCTCCCCCTACCGCATCCCAAAACCAGTCCAGCTCGTCCCCGCCTCCCTAACCTGTTCTTCCTCCCACCTATCCCCTCCTCCTACCTCAAGCCGCACCTCCATCTCCTACCTACTAACCTCATCCCGCCCCCTTGACATGTCTGTCC
Source organism: Rhincodon typus (assembly GCF_021869965.1). Classification (NCBI taxonomy): domain Eukaryota; kingdom Metazoa; phylum Chordata; class Chondrichthyes; order Orectolobiformes; family Rhincodontidae; genus Rhincodon; species Rhincodon typus. Next base: position 482,996 of record NC_063361.1, on the reverse strand, counting down.
TCCCTGGACTGACCTATCCCCTCCCTAACTCCCCACCTACACTCACCTTTACTGGCTCCATCCCCGCCTCTTCGACCTGTCTGTTTCCTCTCCACCTATCCTCTCCTCTATCCACCTTCTATCCGCCTCCCCCTCTCTCCCTATTTATTTCAGAACCCCCTTCCCCTCCCCCTTTTCTGATGAAGGGTCTAGTCCCGAAACGTCAGCCTTTCTGCTCCTATGATGCTGCTTGGCCTGCTGTGTTCATCCAGCTCTGCACCCTGTTGTCTCTCATAGAATATGGGTTCTCTGATTGGGGCTTTTGACCTGGCCTAATCAGGGAGTCCTGGCTGACAGATATAAACAAGTGTGTCAGAGGTTCTTTTCACTCTGAGAGCGTGCTTTGAGGAAGCCGGATCAATGTCAAGTACTATACGTGTGTAAATAAAGGATGATTTGCTGCTGGGAAACCAGCCTCTGTGGAGTTATTTCAATGTCTCTCATACTTTTGTATACCTCAATAAGATCCCCCCTAGTCTTTTCTGTTCCAAGGAAAACAAACCAAGCCCATCCAGTCTCTCCTCATAATTGAAACTTTCCATCCCAGGCAAATTCCTCATGAATCTCCTATGCACTTTCTCCATTGCAATCAAGTCCTTCTGATAGTTTGGCAACCAGAACTCCACACAATATTCATCTGTGGCCTAGCCAATGCTCTATAAATTTGCATAAGATTCCCCGCTTTCTATATTCTCCATCCTGGCCAATGAAGGGAATCATCTCGTAAGGCATCCTCACCACCCTGTCTACCTGTGCTGTCACCTTCAGGGGTCTGTAAATTTTTATACCAAGGTCCCTTTGTTCTTCAGTACTCCCTCCTCCAGTGTCATAATGATGCTGCACGCAAACTGGAAGAACAATGCCTCATATTCCGCTTCAGGAGCTTTCAGTCCGATGACCTCAACATAGAATTCACCAGTTTCAAAATCTTCCCACCCTTGGCATCATCCCATGTCCAACCTTCCCTCTCATCCCCACCTTCTTGACCTGACACAACCTGTCTATCTTCTTTCTCACCTATCCGCCCCACCCTTCTCACTGACCAATCTCCACCACTCCCTACCTGCATCCACCTATCACCATCCCACCTACCTTCCTCCAGCCCCAACTCCCTCCCTCTATTTATTTTCAAGCTCACTTTCTCCTCTCCAGTCCTGATAAAGGGAGTAAACCCGAAACATCGATTCTCGTGCTCCTCTGATGCTGCCTGACCTGCTGTGCTCCTCCAGGCCCACACAGTATTGACTCCAGAATCTGCAGTCCTTGCTATCTCCACCTTCTTGACCACCCTGTCTATCTGTGATGCCACTTTCAAGGAACTATGTATTTGCACCTCTAGCTCTCTCTGATAGACAAAACTCTTCAGAACTCCTGCCATTAACTGTGTCCTGCCCTGATTTCCCTTACCAAAATGCAACATTTCATATTTATCTGAATTAAACTCTAGCTGCCATTCCTTTTTCTTTATTCATAAACAGGATGAGGACATCACTGGCTAGGCAGCATTTATTGTCCATCCCTAAATGCCCAGAGTGCAGTTCAGAGTCAACCACATTGCTGTGGGTCTGGAGTCACATGTAGGCCAGACCAGGAAAGGATGGCAGTTTCCTTCCCTAAAGGACATTAGTGAACCAGATGGGTCTCTCCAGCAATCAACAATGGATTAATGGTCATCATTAGATTCTTAATTCCAAATATTTTATTGAATTCAAATTACACAATCTGGCATGGTGGGATTAAAACCCAGGTCCTCAGAATGTTATCTGGGTCTCTGGATTAACAGTCCAGCAATAATACCACTAGTCCATTGCCTCCCCTCAGCCTAATTGCCCAGTTGACCAAGATCCCATTGTACTCTTAGATAACCTTCTACACTGTCCACTATACCACGAATTTCAGCGTCATCGGCAAACTTACTACCCATGCCTCCTGTATTCTTCATAGATCATAGAAGATCACAGAATCCCTACCATGTGGAAATAGGCCCTTCGGCCCAACAAGTCCACACCAACCCTCGGAGAATCCTACCCAGACCCATCCCCCTATAACCCACCTAATCTGCACATCCCTAAACACTATGGGCAATTTAGCATGGCCAATCCAACTAACCTGCACATCTTTGGACTATGAAAGGAATCCGGAGCACCCGGAGGAAACCCACACAGACACAGAGAGAATGTGCAAACTCTACACAGACAGTCACCCAAGGGTGGCATTGAACCCGGGTCCCTGGTGCTGTGAGGCAGCAGTGCTAACCACTGATCCACTGTGCCACCCAAATCCAAATCATTTATATAAATGATGAACAACAGCAGACACAGCACTGACCCTTGTGGCACACCACTGGTCACAGGCCTCCAGTCTGAAAAACAATCCTTTACCACTGTCCTCTGTCTCCTACCATCCAGCCAATTTCGTATCCAGTTGGCTAGCTCTCCCTGGATTCCATGTGATCTAACATTACTAGCCAGTCTACCATGCAGTACCTTGTCGAAGAGCTTGCTGAAGTCCATGCAGACAAATGCTACCACCCTGCCCTCTTTAAAAAACTCAGTCAAATTTGAGGGACATGATTTCCCCTGCAAAAAGTCATGCTGACCATGGCAAATCAGTATTTGCGTTTCAAGTGCATGTAGATCTTGTCTCTCAGAATTCCTTCCAATAACTTACTCACCACTATGTGTCAGGCTCACTTATCTGTAGTTCCCTGGCTTTTCCTTGCAGCCTTTCTTAAGTAATGGCACATTCATCATCCTGCAGTATTCCAGCACCTCACCAATGGCTGTCAATGACGCAAGTATCTCTGCTATTGGCCGCACAATTTCTTCATCTGGCTTCCCACAATGTCCTGGGATGCACTTGATCAGGTCTTGGGGATTTATCTCCTTTTTCAAGCTTTAAGACCTCCAGCACCACCTCTTTTGTCATGTAGGCTCTTTTCAAGAAATCCCTCTTTACTTCCTTGAGTTCCCTAGCTTCCAGTTTTTCTCCATGGTAAATACTGATGAGAAATATTTATAAAGGATCTCACCCATCTCCTGTAGTTCCACATATAGATTACCTCATTGATCTTTGAAGGACCCTATTCTTGCTTTTGTTACTTTTTGCCCTTAATATACTTGTAGAATCTCTTTGATTCTCCTCTACCTTACCTGCCAAAGCTAACTTATGTCGCCTTTTTGCCTTCTTGATTTCCCTTTTAAGTGTACTCCTATACCCCTATACTCCCCAAGGGATTCACTTGATTCCAGCTGCCTGTACCTAACATATGCCTCCTTTTCCTTGACCAGAGCTTCTATCCAGTGTTCCCTACTCCTGCGAGCCTCACTCTTCACTCTAACAGGAACATTGAACTCTCGTTTTCTCTCCATTGAAAGCCTCGCAATTGCCAGATGTCCCTTTAGTTTTTATCTTATTTTTAATCCTACTCAAATTGTTTTGCACGATGGCTTGAATTCCGTGCCGATCACTTTTCTCATTTCCAATTCTGTGCCCCTTGTTTGCCTTCCCACTGTCTCCTTGTGTAGCTCCCTATCCCCCTGTGATTTTAGTTAAATACTGCCAATCACACCAGCAAATACTGCCTCTAGGACATCAGTCCCAGTCCTACCTAGAAGTATCTATGAATTGCTAATGTTGTCCCCTTGTTTAAGAAGGGTAGCAAGGATAATCCAGGTAATTATAGACCAGTGAGCCTGATGTCAGTGGTGGGGAAGCTGCTGGAGAAGATACTGAGGAATAGGATCTATTAACATTTGGAAGGAAATGGGCTTATTAGTGATAGACAGCATGGTTTTGTGCAGGGAAGGTCATGTCTTACCAACTTGATAGAATTCTTTGAGGAAGTGACAAAGTTGATAGATGAGGGAAGGGCTGTAGATGCCATATACATGAACTTCAGTAAGGCATTTGATAAGGATCCCCATGGTAGGCTGATGGAGAAGGTGAAGTCGCATGGGGTCCAGAGTGTACTAGCTACATGGATAGAGAACTGGCTGGGCAACAGGAGACAGAGGGTTGTAGTGGAAGGGAGTTTCTCAAAATGGAGAACTATGACCAGTGGTGTTCCACAGGGATCCGTGTTGGGACCACTGTTGTTTGTGATATACATAAATGATCTGGAAGAAGGTATAGATGGTCTGATTAGCAAGTTTGCAGATGACACTAAGATTGGCGGAGTAGCAGATAGTGAAGGGGACTGTCAGAGAATGCAGCAGAATATAGATAGATTGGAGAGTTGGGCGGAGAAATGGCAGATGGAGTTCAATCCAGGCAAATGCGAGGTGATGCATTTTGGAAGATCCAATTCAAGAGCGAACTATGTGGTAAATGGAAAAGCCCTGGAGAAAATTGATGCGCAGAGAGATCTGGGTGTTCAGGTCCATTGTACCCTGAAGGTGGCAATGCAGGTCAATAGAGTGGTCAAGAAGGCATACAGCATGCTTTCATTCATCGGACGGAGTATTGAGTACAAGAATTGGCAGGTCATGTTACAGTTGTATAGGACTTTGGTTTGACCACATTTGGAATACTGCGTACAGTTCTGGTCGCCACATTACCAAAAGAATGTGGATGCTTTGGAGAGAGTGCAGAGGAGGTTCACCAGGATGTTGCCTGGTATGGAGGGCACTAGCTATGAAGAGAGATTGAGTAGATTAGGATTATTTACATTAGAAAGACGGAGGTTGAGGAGGGACCTGATTGAGGTCTACAAAATCATGAGAGGTATAGACAGGGTGGATAGCAAGAAGCTTTTTCCCAGAGTGGGAGACTCAATTACTAGGGGTCATGATTTCAAGGTGAGAGTGGAAACGTTTAAGGGAGATATGCGTGGAAAGCTCTTTACACAGAGGGTGATGGGTGCCTGGAATGCGTTGCCAGCGGAGGTGGTAGAGGCGGGCACGATAGCATCATTTAAGATGTATCTAGACAGATACATGAATGGGCAGGGAGCAGAGGGATACAGATCCTTGGAAAATAGGCGACAGGTTTAGATAGAGGATCTGGATCGGTGCAGGCTTGGACCGCCGAAGTGCCTGTTCCTGTGCTGAAATTTTCTTTGTTCTTTGTTCTTTGTTCTATTCTGTCCAGCTTGTACCGGTCCCATTTTCCCCAGACCAGTCCCAATGTCCCAGGAGTCTTAAACCCTGCCCCTCTCTCCAGCCACATATTCATCTGATATAACGTGTTATTTCGACTCTGACCAACAGGTGCCTCTGGTAGCAATTCTGAGTTAACTACTCATAAGCGTCCTATTTTTTAAATTGCATCCTAACTTCCTGCATACTGCTTTTAGGACCTCATCCAATTTCTTAACCCTTGTCAGTACGAATGCATACCATGGCCACTAGCTGTTCAACTCCCACCCCCTGCAGAATGTCCTGTAGCTGCTCTGAGACACCCTTGACTTTAGTAGCCAGGAATATGCCATCCTGGTGTCTAATTTATGACCACAGAAACTTGTATCTATTTTCCTTCAACTGTATCCCATATTACTTCACTGTTCCACATTTATTCCTACTTTCTTGTGCAGCAGATTCATATTCAGATAGTTTGGCTATTGCTAATTTCCAATGACAGGCCATTACCTCCTAAAGTATCCAAAGCGGTATCTCTGTTTTGCAGGAAAATGGCCAAAGAGTGTTCCCGCACTGCCCCTTACTCTGCATGGTGGTCACTCATTCCCTTTCTGCTTGTGCTGTGACCATCTCTCTATCTATGCTATACATTATTCTCTCAGCTTCGTGCATGCTCCACAGTGTCCCCACCCACCACTCCAGCTCCAAAACCCAGACTTCCAGGAGCTGCAGCTGGAGACACCTCCAGCAAAATCTTGTGTTAATTATAGTTTTAAGAGTCATAGCACATCTGTAATGCTCCTTGTGTTTGTGGATAATACAGTTGACTTCAATTGTGTATTCCTAAACTGCTAATGATTTCCTGAAAAAATCTTAGACATTAAGTTAGAACCCTTATCAGGTTGTACCTCAGTCTCATGTCCAGAATAAGCAAAAAAAAGCTGTGTTAACTTTTTCATTACTACCCTAGCTGTAATCACACTCAAAGATGTGGATATTGAGTTATCATGTGCATAATTGTGAGGATATAATGATGGCCTGCTTTTGATTCTGATAATTTCCTACGTGATTCACTTATCTTCAACAAAATGGCTCTTCAAAATCTGGTGTAGGTCTGAAAAGGTGCTGATCTGATTACATCGAGATTTTACCTGACATGAATGACATTTTACAAATTTACACTATATCTTTATGAAGTCCTGACCATGTGAAATACACATTTATTGATGCCTGTGATTTCCGTATTCCTATATGTCCTGCCATAGGAACTTCATGTGTTACTCTCAAATCTCCTTCTAGTATCTGGGTGGTACCAGTATTGATGAACAGCCAGGTCTGCATCTCTGTGAAGATGTCTCTGGTTCCTCTCCATTCATATGTACTGGAACCCCTTCAGCCTCATCACTGTCTATCTGTGCTAACCTACTTAAATCTGGATCTGCTTCCAGAACCTCAATTAATGAAGAAATGTCAAACACTAATTTTGAATAATTCTCATTCTAAAAAAGTTTCAGCTACCCTGATGCCTGTTTGTGGTATTACTGTGAACCTCCTAACGAAGGACTTTGTTTTCCCAGTGCAAAATATCCAGAACCTGTTCATACAACTGTTCCATCTATTTAGCCTCAACAAGCCTTTCCATGATTATGGGTGAATCTGTAACTTTCACTCCTACTAAATCATTCCCCAGAAGTAAATCAACTCCACCCACCAGCTAATTTCTTAATTACCCCGACTACCATTAATCCAGATAACATGACACACCCCAATTGATCCTTGAACTTTGGAACTGGAGTATACTCTCCACCTAGCCCATTCACCAACATACTGGATTTAAATGAACTATCTCAAGGGAAACTAAATCTTTCCCAAGCAAGATAGTTTGAATAACCCTTATATCCCTTAGTATAGCTATGGGCTTGGAAGATTCCTTTGAAGAGAATGGGACTATCTTCCCTTTTGATAAAAACCCTTCATATCTCTCATCTATATTATGCACTTCTTCTGCACTCAGAGACTGTCAACCCATGACCTCTTAGTTATAGTTAAAGCTACAATCTGATCTGTGTCGTTTTCCTCCTGAATTCCTTTATGGACTCATTCTTTCAAATTCCAGTGAGTCCCATGGATTTCTATTTCAACTTCCAGCATTCCAAACCAATGTGTGCCACCTTGTTACAATGGCTTGGCTTCCAATTCTCACCACTTTCCCTTCTGATTTGGTAAGGAGACCTTGGGTCATTTCCAGCTATCCTTTCCTTACCTCTGCTAATTGCCTTCCATTCAGGCTCCCATTTCTATCCCTTTTGAATTTATGATGGCAATGAACAAAAGATTTAGTTTTGTAGATTAGTTAATAATTGTCAGCCATTATTGCTGTCTGTCTAAAATACCAAGGTATAGAGCTGGACAAACACAGCAGGCCAAGCAGCATCAGAGGAGCAGGAAGGCTAACGTTCCGGGCCTAGACCCTTCTTCTGTCTAGCAGTCTGTCTACAGTTACAAGCTTTTTATTATTATGGAAGGGAGTGAATTTTAAAATTCATCTAAGGAAATGAGCTTTCTAAGTGCTCCATATATGTTTTCTCCTTCAAATGCTCTTATGTACCTGTCAAAATTACTTTGCTTATAGCCTTTTTGAATTTGACATAGGTTTGCCTAGACTGCTTTAAATTCTGGAATCTTTGCCTATAAGCCTAAGGGTCTAATTCTTGCAGCTAATCTAGTTTTCTTCATTACCTCATCATCCTGAGAAAGCTCCTCCAACAGTGAAGCATGCATTTCCTGAGCTTCACCTGTCAACTTACCCTACGTGAGCAATGTCCAATGTTTTCACAAGTCACTTGTCCAACCATTTTCTCAAATGACATGAAGGACTTCTCCAAATTTTTTTCCTCAAAATTTGACAGGGCTGTGCACACATAAACATTTCCTTCATGGATTTCAAATTATGACTTATATTCTTCCCTCCAGATCTTGCATCAGCAACTGACATCTCCTGTTTCAACTCTGTCATTTTTTCAGCTTATATTTATGTTCTCTTCTTTTTCCCTTTGTGCTTCTAATCTTCTCAGTTCTATCTTCTTTTTCCTTAATTCCATCCCTCCCCCGTCATCTCTTTTTGCCCTTTCCTTTTCTTTCCTGCCATCTCTAGTTTCTCCATTCTCTCCTCATTCTCCAACTGTATCAACTGTACCCAAATATCATTTGATTCTGACAGTTCACTCCCTGAAATACTCTGGTTGTTTTTGTATTTCCTCTAAACAAGTACTGTGCCAGTGCCTCACCTGTCTCTGCCTTTGTGGTTCTTTTAGGTATGCCACTTCTGGTTTACCCACCAAAATGATCAATCGTGGTTTTGAAATTTTCTTAAGACTGACAGTGAAACTTCTGCCAGCTGTAAGAACTCCTGTGCTGTTTCCAGTACTGTGAAGAACCCTGAGTTTTTCCTCACCTGTATTACTTACAAAACCACACCCAAATTCTTGTTGCCTCTTTTTTCCAATTCAATCCAAATCCCGGACAATAAGCTCCAAAAGTTGTTATGGTCCACTGGGGACGTGCATCACAAAGCAAGCCCCACTATTCCTGGAGACATATCAATATTTTCCAAGTGTGCATATTATCCTGTTTAGCTAGCTTTCAGATAAATGTTGACAGAAAGCATTGACCAGGTTTCTGTACTAAGCTAAAATTATTATTTATTATAAGTAATTGGGCTAAAGCAACAAATAAACAAATATTAAAAATTGGCTTATAATATTGTTAACAAAGTTTCTAATTCCTTTATGCACAAACATACAAAGACAAACACAAGGAAAATAAATTATAAGGAGAGGTGGAAAAATTAGAATGTCAGTTCGGTGATCTTTGCTTCCCAATTTCAATGTTGAGATGTTCTTTCTTTGTCCATCAGTTGCCTTTTCTGGAAGCTTTCATGGGTTTATGAGAAGTATAGAGTGACTAATCCACTTAGAAAATGTCTCTGAATTATCACTTCAAAAGTTACAGCTCACAACTACTGCTGCAAGAAAGGTAGTTGATTTTCTTCAAGTTTAAACCGAGTTTTTTTTACTGTAGAGAACCAGCAGCTTTTGCTGGGGAGAACAACTATGCACACATTTGTGTCTTCCGCTGTATGTGTTTCCAGTTCTAACCTGCTCAGTTAGCTGAGAATCAATTAGTTTAATTTGTAAAAAACTCCTCTGTTCCTGATCATCTGCACATTGCAGGAATCCAGAGTCACAAAATAAGAGTTTACAATAGATATCAGATTTCTTGCTGTTAAATTATGTTGCAATCCTGGTATCCCTGCTTTTAAAGTAATCCTTTCTGACTACAATCTACAGTTTTTCACGAAACAAAACTAAAAAGACATGGTTTTTACAATATATGGTTCCACGCATCGATTGTCTATTTTCTTAAATTTGGCACATAGTGACTAGGCCTGGTCAGCTTCCAATGGTTCATCCTTTTTTTAAACTCTGTCTGTAAATTATATTAGAATCTTCAATCCCTCTTTAGTGTCATGGTCTGTTACATCTGGTTCTGAAAATATTCTGTCTAATTTTACTCTTCTCTGGTAAAAATAAAGCTAAACCCATAGTTTGCCTCACCTTGTTTACAGAAGTGACTCCAATCCACATCTCCACCTCATTCTTCCACTTCTTCCATTCTTCTGTGATTTGTAATTTGTGATCTGGCAGGGTAAGCCATTCCACTTTAAAAAAAAAACCAAGAAACTTTGCTTCTGCCAGAAGGGATTACCTTCTGTTTTCTTTATCTTCATAACTTAAGAGATTGAGGTTAATTGTCTGCAACCATATTTCACACACTAGTATCCACACATTGCATCAGGTAGCAAAGTACGTCCAGAGATTTACACAGGTTTTATTGCAAATCTCCAGTATAGAACAAACATCAGTTTCTACCTTTCACATCTGGACCTTTCCCTGGAGTCAACTCCTACTTTTTAAATTTGTTTTATTCTAATCATCCACTACAAATTAAATAAAACCCAGTTACAAACATTATCCATCAGCCATAGTGGAACCATTTAAGAAAAAGTAAGTAAAGAGGGAACAACGGTGTGAACTATTGTTGGTGTAGTAGATAATGTACTCTAACCCTACGTTGCCTGTCTCTCTTTAAAAACTTCAAGGCTACTGGTGGGTGCCATATGGTCCCTGTCTAAGGACACCCAAGCATGGCCATGAACCCAGAAGAAAGACAAGTAATCAGAAATTGCAAAAAATTTGTCACTTTGTCATTGGTAGGCAGTGTTTGTAATTATGTATTTAGATGTTTGGCTAAGTTGGCAGTGGGTTATTTAAGAGCTCCTTTTTTAATTTTTGAAACTCACCACCAATTAAACGAAATACTATTATGGACCAGACCAAACACCTTCAAAATATATTCAGAAGATAATCTAGACCCTAAATTTTTCTTATTTTAAAGGTAAGTGTGATGCATTGCTTTCTGGATGCCATTCGATTGACCAATCTACTAGATTTGAAACAAAACTCATGCTGTTTATGCTATAGTTAAAATACAATGAAAGAAAGAAGAAACTGGAGTAACTTAAGTCTGTCAGAAAAATTAACAGAATAATAGATTATTAAACTACTAAGCAGTAACTGTTACAATATATAACTTCCCATAAACACACCCCCTGGCAAAGGCAAATTCAGCAAAATAGGTTGTCTCACAGACAATTCTCCAGTCCAGGAGGAAAAATAACCAAGAGAAAACCCTGAAAGAGAGTAGCAGGGAGCTGTACTGCAGCTTTCAAATCCAGGTTCAAGACCTCAGCAACTGCTCCTGAAAAACTAAAACTAAAAATCCTGGTTCCTTGGGAGCTTTACCCCAGACATTCAGGTTGCTTCTATTGTTCCAACTTCAAACAAAGGGTCTCACAAGCTGTTTACTTTGTTGGATTCAAATAGACAGCTCATTACCTCCGTCTTAATACCTCTTTTCAATAAAAAAGGACAAAATACACTTTTGAAACCATAATATCATCACAGTAGCCAGTTGACAAATAAAGCAAGCACTGCTCATAATAACAAATAACAAATGAAAGAAAAAAGGGAGGGGACTAAATCAAAATGGAGTTGAACAGGGAGATAATGCACTCCAGCTGCATGGTGCCCAGCTCTCAGATTTCAGTACTTAAATAAAACATCCTTGAGAAATCAACCTCTTCAAAAATCAATTCTGGAGCTGATTTGATGGAGACTTACAGTGACCTGATTGTTACTTTGACAGGTACCACTACACTGCCATTTAGTAAAAGACAGACAAAAGTTCAGTGAAGAATAGAGTTTGGCGCTTATTGAACAAGCAGGCAACACTGCTCACTGAAGCAAAGGATATGGCAGAGGTACAAAATGAACAGTTTGCTTCTGCCTTTACCAAGTCAGAAGATGGTGACAATGGCCTAGTTGAAAACTGAGCAGTATAGTGATAGACAAAGAAGAGGTGCTAAAAAGGCTGGCAGCACTCCAGGTAGAGAAATTGCCAGATCCAGATGGGATGCATCCTAGATTGCTGAGAGAATTAAGGGAGCCAATCGCGGAGTCATTGAAAGAAGATTTTCAGGCCCCTCTGAACACAGGATTAGTCTCGGGGACTGGAGGATTGCAAATGTAATACTGTTATTGAAGAAAGGGACAACAGATAACCCAGGAAATTTAGACCTGTCAGCTTGACATCAGTAGTGGGCCATAATATGGGATAAAGAAAATATACACTTAGAGAGAAAAATAAATTAATACCAGACAGTCAACATGACTTTGTCAAGGGCAGGTCATGTCTGACAAATTTAATTGTGTTCTTTGATGAGGTGACAGGGTAGTGTTATATATTTGGACTTTCAGAAAGCATTTGAACATGGTGCTACATGGCAGGTTGGTTAACAAATTAGAAATGTTTGGGATTGATGGGCCCTTGGCAGCATGGATTAGAAGTCGTCTAAAAGGTAGGAAACAGAGGGTAGCTATAGATGGGCATTTCTCAGATTGGAGACAAGTTGAAAATAGAGTTTCCCGGGTATCAGTGTTGGGATCCTTGCTTTTTCTGATTTATATAAATAATTTGGAAATGGATGTTGAGGGAAAAATTTCTAAATGATACTAAGATAGGGAAAATAGTGAATTATGAGAATGATGCTGAGTGACTTCAGAAGGACTTTGACAAGTTGGCCAAACAGGCAAACATATGGTCGATGAAATTCAATGCAGAGAAATGTGAGATCATGCATTTTGGTAGAAGAAAAATGGAGAAATAATACAGGCTCAATGGTACAACTTTGAGGGAGAGGACAGAAGGAGACGGAATTCAAGGTTCACGTATCTGATTTTCTGAAGGTGGCCAGGCAAGTTGAAACTGTTGTTAAGAAGGCTTATAAGATTCTTGGGTTTATAAGTAGAGGCATAGAGTATAAAAACAAGGAAGTGAAGCTACACCTGTACAAATCATTGGTCAGACTGCAATTGGAGTATTGTGTTCAGCACTGGGCAGTTTATTTAAGGAAGGATGTTAAAGCCCTGGAGAGAGTTCAAAGGAGGCTTATTTGAGTGATACCATGAATGAAGAATTTTAGATACAAGGAAAGATTAGAGAGAGAGAGATTGTGGGAACTGCCGATGCTGGAGAATCTGAGATAACAAGGTGTAGACCTGGATGAACTCAGCAGGCCAAGCAGCATCAGAGGAGCAGGAGAGCTGACATTTCGGACCTAGACCCTTCTTCAGAAATGGGGGAGGGGAAGGGGGTTCTGAAATAAATAGAGAGAGAGGGGGAGGCAGATGGAAGATGGATAATCTGACCCCACTACCAAAGACATTTTTCCCTCCCCACCCTTATCTGCTTTCTGGAGGGACCAATCTCTCTGTGACTTCCTTGTCCGCTCCACACTCCACACCAGCCCCACCATCCCCAGCACTTTTCCCTGCAACCACAGGAAGTGCCACACCTGCCCCTACACCTCCCCCCTCACCCCTATTCCAGGCCTCAAGAAGATCTTCCACATCAAGCAGATGTTCACCTGCACATCTGCTAATGTGGTATACTCTATCCACTGTTCCCGATGTGGCCTCCTCTACATCGGGGAAAGCAAGCGGAGGCTCGGAGACCGCTTTATGGAACACCTACGCTCGGTTCGCACTAAACAACTGCACCTCCCAGTCACAAACCATTTCAACTCCCCCTCCCATTCCTTGGATGACATGTCCATCCTGGGCCTCCTGCAGTGCCAAAACGATGCTACCTGAAGGTTGCAGGAACAGCACCTCATATTCCATTTGGGAACCCTGCAGCCCAATAGTATCAATGTGGACTTCACAAGCTTCAAAATCTCCCCTCCCCGACCACATCCCAAAACCAGCCCAGCTCGTCCCCGCCTCCCTAACCTGTCCATCCTTCCTTCCACCTATCCACTTCTCCCACCTCAAGCCCCACCCCCACCTCCTACCTAACAGCCTTATCCCGCCTCCTTGACCTGTCTGTCTCCTCTCCACCTATCTTCTCCTTTATCCATCTTCCATCCGCTTCCCCCTCTCTCTCTATTTATTTCAGAACCCCCTTCCCCTACCCCATTTCTGAAGAAGGGTCCAGAACTGAAACGTCAGCTTTCCTGCTCCTGTGATGCTGCTTGGCCTGCTGTGTTCATCCAGCTCTACATCTTGTTGTCTAAGATTAGGGAGATTTAGCTTTTTCTCCTGGGAGCAGAGAAGATTAGGAGGTGACCTTACTGATGTGTTTAAAATTATGAAAAAATTTGACAGGGTAATGAATATTTCCCCTGGTTGGTCTGTCATTAACTAGGGGTCATAACTTCAAGATTGTCAACAAGAGAGCTAGGAGTGAGATGAGGTAAAACTTTTTTTCTCAAAGTGGTTTGGAATGCACTGCCTGGGAGAGTGGTAGAGGCAGATTCCATAAGAAGTTTCAAAAGAGAGTTGGATATATATTTGAAAAAGATGAAGTTAGAGGGCTTTGCATTTGGGGGTCGAGATTGGACCGGGTCTGCAGGGACACCATGTACAAAGACCTAGAAAACTGGGGGAAGGGCGTGCCGAACGCCACCCTCGCCCTGATGGCTACCTTTGTGTGCGGCTGCATCAAGCTGTGCGTAGATCCTCAGTACGCAAACACTAGGTGTCACTACTTACTGAGGTTCTACCTGTCCCCAGTGTTGCGAAGGATGGGCTTGGCCTTGCTGCCGCGGAACCCTCCAAGTAGTTGGACCGTCCCGTACCACCTGTCCTTCGTGGAGAAATTTTTGAAGGGAAACACCTTTGACCACAAGGCCGTCAGGCAGTGGTTGGCATGTAGCGTCCTTGAGACCCTTCGGGAAAAGGAGAGGGTGGATCCTGTCGGGTGGTTCCCCTCGCAGACTGCCAAAGTCGTTTGGCAGAATGCCTCATCGCCAGAACTTTCTAACAAGCACCAGGACATTGCTTGGCTGGTGGTGAGAGGGGCTCTGCCAGTGAGATCAGTCATGCACGCCTGGGCTCTCTGCACCACTGCATGCTGCCCTCGAGGTGGCTGCGGGGGGGACGAGACAGTCAATCACCTCCTTCTAGAGTGCGCCTATGCGCAGGAGGTCTGGAGGGGAATGCAGTGGTTTGTGTCGAGGTTCGTCCTGAGCAGCTCCGTGACACGGGACTCGGTGCTCTACGGGCTGTTTCCCGGGACGCACACTGAGACCAACATCAACTGCGCCTGGAGGACCATCTATGCAGTGAAAGATGCTCTTTGGTCTGCCCGCAACTTGCTGGTCTTCCAGTTGAAAGAACTAACCCCGACCGAGTGTTGCAGACTGGCGCACTCCAAGGTTCAGGACTACGTGTTGAGGGACGCACTAAAGCTTGGGGCAGCCGCCGCCAAGGCGCGGTAGGGAATGACCACCGTGTAAGACCCCTCGGCCATACCGTAACAGGGCCCTGTTCAGAAACTGGGCCCAGCTGGCGCCTTCCCCCAACTGGTCAGGGGGCCAACTATGGCTACAGATAGAGATGACCGCCGGAGTTTTTCTTTTTCCTTTGTTTTTTTCCTTTAGTTGGTGTACGTACCCGCAGGGTAACCCGGGGCAGCTAGCATGACCGGGTCGGTGCAAATGTGTTTATTTTTTGTATTTTCTATGAATAAAGTATATTTTTTTAAATAAAAAAAAAATCTCATCGGCATGGAGGACCTGCTGGAGGTGTACGACAGTGAGCTTCGGGCAGGGGAAATGTGAAAGTCCATGAGGAAGGGCATCATTACCCTCATTTACAAGCGGAAGGGGGAGAGGGAAGAAATTAAGAATTGGCGACCGATCTCATTACTGAACGTAGACTACAAGATCCTGGCCAAGGTCGTAGCAAACCGGGTCAGGTCTGTTCTGGAGTCGGTGATTCACCCTGACCAAACCTGTGCTGTGCCAGGCAGGAAGATCTCTGAGAGCCTCGCGCTCGTCAGGGATACGATTGCCTACATGCAGGACAGGAGGGTGGACACCTGCCTCGTCAGCCTGGACCAGGAGAAGGCCTTTGACAGGGTCTCTCACGCATACATGAGGGATGTCCTCTCCAAATTGGGTTTTGGGGAGGGGATCTGCAATTGGATCCGACTGCTCTACGCCAACATTGTTAGCGTAGTCTCGATCAACGGGTGGGAATCAGACAGTTTTCCTGTCAGATCTGGAGTCAGGCAGGGCTGCCCACTCTCTCCTGCCTTGTTTGTGTGTTGTATGGAGCCCTTTGCCGTGTCCATCAGGAAGGACGTGAGCCTGAAGGGGGTGACGATTCCAGGCAGCGGAGGCCTGCAGGTCAAGACCTCCCTGTACATGGACAACGTCGCCATCTTCTGCACCGATCGACAGTCGGTGACTAGGCTGTTGGACATCTGCTGCCAGTTCGAACTGGCCTCGGGTGCCAAAGTCAATAGGGGCAAGAGCGAGGCCATGTTCTTTGGCAACTGGGACGACCGCTCCTTCATTCCCTTCACCATCAGGACAGACTATCTGAAGGTGCTGGGTGTCTGGTTTGGAGGAGCTGGGGCGTACACTAAAACTTGGGAGGAGCGCATCTCAAAGCTGCAGCAGAGGCTGGGCTGGCGGGTGCACCGGTCTCTCTCCATTGCGGGTAAAAACCTGGTCGTCAGGTGTGAGGGGCTTTCGGTATTGTTGTACGTGGCGCAGGCCTGGCCTATCTCCCGGACCTGCGGTCACCCGGGCCATCTTCCACTTCATTTGGGGGTCGAGGATGGACCGGGTCTGCAGGGACACCATGTACAAAGACCTAGAAAACTGGGGGAAGGGCGTGCCGAACGCCACCCTCGCCCTGATGGCTACCTTTGTGTGCGGCTGCATCAAGCTGTGCGTAGATCCTCAGTACGCAAACACTAGGTGTCACTACTTACTGAGGTTCTACCTGTCCCCAGTGTTGCGAAGGATGGGCTTGGCCTCGCTGCCGCGGAACCCTCCAAGTAGTTGGACCGCCCTGTACCACCTGTCCTTCGTGGAGAAATTTTTGAAGGGAAACACCTTTGACCACAAGGCCGTCAGGCAGTGGTCGGCACGTAGCGTCCTTGAGACCCTTCGGGAAAAGGAGAGGGTGGATCCTGTCGGGTGGTTCCCCTCGCAGACTGCCAAAGTCGTTTGGCAGAATGCCTCATCGCCAGAACTTTCTAACAAGCACCAGGACATTGCTTGGCTGGTGGTGAGAGGGGCTCTGCCAGTGAGATCATTCATGCACGCCTGGGCTCTCTGCACCACTGCACGCTGCCCTCGAGGTGGCTGCGGGGGGGGAAGAGACAGTCAATCACCTCCTTCTAGAGTGCGCCTATGCGCAGGAGGTCTGGAGGGGAATGCAGTGGTTTGTGTCGAGGTTCATCCCGAGCAGCTCCGTGACACGGGATTCGGTGCTCTACGGGCTGTTTCCCGGGACGCACACTGAGACCAACATCAACTGCGCCTGGAGGACCATCAATGCGGTGAAAGATGCTCTTTGGTCTGCCCGCAACTTGCTGGTCTTCCAGTTGAAAGAACTAGCCCCGACCGAGTGTTGCAGACTGGCGCTCCCCAAGGTTCAGGACTACATGTTGAGGGACACACTAAAGCTTGGGGCAGCTGCCGCCAAGGTGCGGTAGGGAAAGACCACCGTGTAAGATCCCTTGGCCGTACCATAACAGGGCCCTGTTCAGAAACTGGGCCCAGCTGGCGCCTCCCCCAACTGCTCAGGGGGCCAACTATGGCTACGGGTAGAGATGACCGGCGGGTTTTTTTCCTTTTCCTTTGTTTTTTTTCCTTTAGTTGGTGTACGTACCCCCAGGGTAACCGGGGCGGCTGGCATGACCGGGTCGGTGCAAATGTGTTTATTTTTTGTATTTTCTATGAATAAAGTATATTTTTTTAAATAAAATTTTTAAAAAATCTCATTGGCATGGATGAGTTGGACTGAAGAGTCTGTTTCTTTGGGTGGCTTTGTGACTGTATGTATTTCTTTGCTTTCATTGTATTGCCCAAGTGCATCACCTCACACTTACCCAAATGAATTCCATTTACCTCTGATCAGCCTGAGTATTTCTTTTTGTAATACTCCGTTGGCTGGACAGCTGGGTGACGCGGAGTGATGCCAATGGCATGGATTCAATTCCTACACCAGCTGAGGTAACTATGATGACTTATCCTCTCAACTTCATTCTTCACCTGAGGTGTGGTGTTCCTCAGGTTAAACCTTCATCAGTTGTCTCTCTCTCTCTAATGAGGGAGCAGCCCTCTGGGATGAAGATGACTTTACCTGTGCTCTTATAGTCTAAGGCTGTCCTCATCACTATTTACCATGAAAACAATTGCTCCACAAGCAGCAAGGGACCGAACACTGACCCCTGTGGCACTGCACTAAACACAGAATTCTAGTTGGAAACACAGTCAAACATCATTCTCTGCTCCCTACCACTCAGCCAACTTAGGACCTAATTTGCCAAATTACCTTGGAACCCATGGGCTTTTTTCATCTGTCCCCATCTGGAACCTGATTGAAAGCCTTGCTGAAGTCTGTGTAGACTACATCAAAAGCATTGCCCTCATCTACACACCTGGTTACCTCTTCAAAAAATTCAACCAAGTTGGCTAGATAAGACATCCCATCAACAAAACCATGTTGACTCTTCTGTTTCATCCCTACCTTTTCAAATGCAGATTAATTCTCTGTCTTGGAATTGCATCCAATAATTTCCCCGTCATTGAGGTCAGACTGATTGGGCTGTAGTTTCCTGGTTTATCCCTTGCTTCCTTCTTGAATCGCAGTGCCACATTAGCTATTCTCCAGTCCTCTAGTACCTCTCCTGTGGCCTGAAAGGAATTGAAAAATTATTGTCAGCTCCCCTGCTATTTCCTCCCTTACCTCACTCAATAACTTTGAATATATTTAGAACAAAGAACGGTACAGTAATTTCAAATGGAAACAGGCACATTTGCTGTTGCTAGGGTCACGTTTTGCAAAGTTGATATTTTACTTTTCTCTAGATCCTCTGCTGCCTGTCAAACAGAGAAAGGCAAGTTGTATAAACCCCTTTAATTTCTATAAATGGAAAGTAACAATCCGACAGAATGTTTTCCGGGTCCAGTTATGATAAAGTACTAATGGGATGTCATAAAGTCAGAGAGTGATACAGATATGCAGCATGGTAACAGACCCTTCGGTCCAACTCGTCAATGCCACCAGATATTATAGAACATAGAACATAGAACAGTACAGCACAGTACAGGCCCTTCAACCCACAATGTTGTGCCGAACTTTTACCATAATCCTAAGGTCTATCTAACCTCCACCCCTACCTTATACTATCATCCATATGTCTATATAATAGCCGCTTAAATGCCCCTAATGAAGTCAACTCCACCACCCTCTCCGGCAATGCACTCCACGCCCCTACCACTCTCTGAGTAAAGAACCTACCTCAGACGTCTCCCTTATATCTACCTCCACTCATTTTAAAACTATGTCCCCTCGTAATAGCTACCTCCACCCTAGGAAAAAGTCTCTGGCTGTCTACTCTATCCATACCTCTGATCATTTTGTACACCTCTATCAAGTCACCTTTCATCCTTCGTTGTTCTAAAGAGAAAAGCCCTAGCTCTCTCAACCTTTCCTCGTAAGACCTTCCCTCCATTCCAGGCAACATCCTGGTAAATCTCCTCTGCACCTTTTCCAACACTTCCACATCTTTCCTGTAATGAGGCAACCAGAACTGGACACAATACTCCAGATGTGGCCAAACCAGACTTTTGTACAGCTGGAGCATAACTTCATGGCTCTTGAACTCAATCCCTCTATTAATGAAAGCTAACACACCATACGCCTTCTTAACAACTCTATCCACCTGGGTGGCAGCTTTCAGGGAACTGTGGACATGAACCCCAAGATCCCTCTGTTCCTCCACACTGCCAAGAATGTTTCTGTTAACCCTGTATTCTGCTTTCAAGTTTGTCCTTCCAAAATGAATGACCTCACACTTTTCAGGGTTAAACTCCATGTGCCACTTCTCAGCCCAGCTCTGCATCCTATCAATGTCCCTTTGTAACCTAGAACAGTCCTCCGCACTGTCCATAACGCGACCCACCTTTGTATTGTCCGCAAACTTACTAATCTACCCTTCCACTCCTTCATCCAAATCATTTACAAAAATTCTATATATTCTAAATAAATCTAGTCCCATTTGCCAGCATTTGGTCCATATCCCTCTAAACCCTTCCTATTCATATACCCATCCAGGTGTCCTTTGAATGTTATACCAGCCCACATCACTTCTTCTGGCAGCTCATTTCATACATGCACCACCCTTTGCATGAAAAATTTGCCCCTAAGGTCCCAAATAAGTCTTTCCCCTTTCACCATAAACTTATGCCCTCTAGTTTTGGACTTTCCCATCCCAGGTCTGTTTACCCAATCCATGCACCTCATGATTTTATAAGCCTCTATAAGGTCACTGCTCAGCCTCTGAGTCTCCAGGGAAAATAGACCCAGCCTATTCAGCCTCTCCTTATAGCTCATTCCCTCTAACCCTGATAACGTCCTTCTAAATATTTTCTGAACCCTTTCAAGTTTCACAACATCCTTCCAATATGAGGGAAACCAGAACTGCATGCAGTATAGCCAGAGTGGCCTAACCAACGTCCTGTGTAGCTGCAACATGACCTCCGAACTCCTATTCTCAATGCACCGACCAATAAAAGCAAGCATACAAAACACTGCCTTCATTATCCTATCTACCTGCGACTCCACTTTCAAGGAACTATGAACCCACACTCCAAGGTCTCTTTGTTCAGCAACACTCCCCAAGACCTTACCATTAAATGTTTCAGTCCTGCTCTGATTTGCCTTTCCAAAATGCAGCACGTCCCATTTATCTAAATTAAACTCTATCTGCCACTCCTCAGCCCATTGGCCCATCTGATCATCTGATGTGTGGTGATTGTAACAAGATCAGGTGGACCTTACAGAATGTGAGTTCCCTGACTGGGCTTTTAATCTGGTCCAATCAGGGAGCCTTGGCTGACAGATATAAACAGGAGTGTCAGAACTTCTGTTCATTCTGAGAGCTGGCTCTAAGGGAGTTTGATCAGTGTCAAGGACAGTCCACGTGTAAGTAAAGGATGACTTGGTGACAGGACACTGGCCTTTGCTTGTAGCAATCATCTTTGAGTTGGGGTAAGGATTTCTGGCATCATGCCACTACTTAGGAAGCTTGACTCATTCAATCCTGCCATGAAATACTGGGCCCAGTGTGTGGAAATAAATTTTTCCAAGCAAATGACATTGAGGTAGATGCAAAGCAACAAGTAATTCTCCTGACAGCTTGTGAACCCACAGCTTTTATGGCTATTAGGATCCTAACTTTCCCTGAGGCACCAGATTTAGTTAAGAAATAACATGATGCCAAGCCTCTTCTAATTCTGAGATGGGGACAGTTTTACGTGGTAACTTAAGAAGCTGGGAATCCATATCAGGATTTTTGATTAGGTTAAGACAACTGGCAGAGGCATGTGACTTTGGTTTAACCCTTAATGAGACGCTGAGAGACCGTTTGATGTGTGGGATTAATGATGTAACCATACAAAAGCGCCGACCAGCTGAAACCCAACTGGACTTCAAGCAAGCACTACAACTGGCTATATCATTGGAAAATGCAGCAAGTGGAACATAAGAGTTGTAGGGTATTCCAATGGAAATGGACACTCTCGCCAGTCTGACTGAGCTTGGGGAACACCACTTGAGTGAAAGCAATTGCATAACCTCACTCAGGACATAACCCAAATAGAGGGACTCTAGGTGATACCACAATAAAACCCCAAAACAAAGCCAAGCCTCCGGCCAAACGGTTAAAATTTTCTTTAGGATCCGGGCTGGCAAGCCCTTGCAGTTGCTGCCAGTACGCAGACTTGAGACAGCTGAAGAGTCTAGACCTAAATTGCATAAGAGAACTCATTGGCTAGTATCCAAGACACTGCCCACCAAGGAAAGTCCACCTAAATCTGAATAAATACCAAAAGAGGAAGGGTCACTGGACCCGAAACATTAAATCTGTTTTCTCCTCCACAGATGCTGCCAGACCTGCTGAGCTTTTCCAGCAACTTTGTCTTTGTTCCAACTAAATCTGGTTTGGAACAATTAAATTGCTTACAACATCCAAATCAGAACCAATCAAAATAAACGTCTGGTTAAATAGTCACCCAGTGCTAATGGAGGTCGATACCAGTGTGGCCATTTCAGTGATTGCAAAACTGCCTCAACAAAATTCACTCTAGACTCTAAATCTAAAGTTTGTGCAAGACCGCGGCTAGACTGAGAATGTATACTGGGAAATCCATGCAGATTAAGGGTACAACTTCGGTTCTGGTCTTTTATGAGAAACAGCTGGTTCAGTTACCATTGATTCTAGTAAAAGACTCTGGCCCAATCTTGATGGAGCAAAATTGATTGGAAAAGGTTCACCTTGATTGGCTCAGCATTTTTCAAATAGAAAATGGTTGCCTGAGTGAAGTTCTAATTAAATATCTGGAAGTTTCTCAGGAAGGTCTAGGGACTATCAAAGGAGTCAAGGCTAACCTGCATGTTGACCAGGAAGCAATTCCCCAATTCTGCAAGGCCTGCCAAGTGACATTTGCCTTACGGGCAAAAGTAGAGGCTGAAATCAGAAGGCTGGAAAGTGAAGGAATTATCAAACCACCTCAGTCTATGGAATGGGCAGCACCGATTGTAACGATTGAGAAGTCTGATGGGTCAGTTCGCCTTTGTGGGAATTTTTTAAATGGCAAACTGCTTTATGCAGCTGAATAAATACCCAATCTCTTGATAAATGACATATAAGCAAAACTGGTGGGGGGGAGTTGCTGTCCTTCATGAAGCTTGACATGAGCCATGTATACCTGCAACTGTGATTAGATGAGGATTCCGAGATGTATACTGCAATTAATATCCATAAGGATTTGTACCAGTATATGAGACTACCATGTGAGGTATTGTCAGCCTGTTCAATTTTTTAGCGGTTATGAAGAGCATTTTACAAGGGCTATCCTGGGTCACCATTTATCTGGAGAATGTGCTAATAGCAGGGATGAACAATAAGAAGTACTTATAGGTGGGTGTATGCCTCAGAAGGGAACAATGTGTGATCCAGGCACCCCAAGTGACCTGCTTGAGTTACACGGTTGACAAAACCAGGTAACACCCAAGATAAAGTAAGGGCAATTAAAGATGCTCTGTCTCCCATGTCAGTACTGCAGGCTAGGTCTGGTAAACGAGGATGAAAAGTTCACACATAACTTGGCCTCCATTTCAGTGCCTTTGCCTCAACTCTTAAAAAGAGGTCAGCCTTGGAAATGGTTGCATAGCCAAGCCATAGCCTCAAGGGAAGTGAAGAAACAGTTATTTATGGCATGTTATGATCCCAAGCAAGATCTGGTATTGACATGCGATGCCTCCCTGTACGGCATCAGGATAGTATTAGCTTATTTGTAGCCCAACGGACAGGAACGCCCAATAGTGTATGCATCTGGGACTTGGCTAATACAGAGCGTAAATGTGCCCAGGTAGAGAAGGAAGGTATGGTGGTCATATTTGAAGTCAGGAAGTTCCACAGATACTTTACAAATGTAAATTTGTAATAATAACAGACCACAAACCCCTTCTTGGTCCATTTAAATAGAACAAGGCAGTGCCGTCCTTAGCTTCAGGCCAAATTCAGAGTTGGGCTTCAATACTAAAACCATCCAGGAGGCCAAGTAGCTAATGTGGATGCATTGAGGTACTTCCTGCTGGCAGATACACCACCAGTGGTACCGCCATTGGAAGAGTCCCTTCTGGTTTTAAACTTTCTGGACACACTTCCAGACACAGCTGACAATATCAGACTTTGGACACAGAAAGATCCGGTCCTGGCAAAACTGAAACAGCTGGTGGTGATGGGGAAAACCAAAGGGTCATTA
The DNA here is from genome assembly GCF_021869965.1 of Rhincodon typus. Lineage (NCBI taxonomy): Eukaryota > Metazoa > Chordata > Chondrichthyes > Orectolobiformes > Rhincodontidae > Rhincodon > Rhincodon typus. The sequence continues at coordinate 459,404 of NC_063361.1, read as the reverse complement.
CAACCAGAACTGAAATGTTTTTGGACCTGGAAAGACTAGATCACAGTGGAGGATGGCATATTATTATATGGAGCAAGAGTGACTGTCCTGAGCAAGGTCACTTCCAGATACTGACTGAACTCCACCATGGTCATCCAAGGGTTTCCAAAATGAAGATGTTGGTGAAAAGTTATGTCTGGTGGCCAGGATTGAATGCAGACATAGCCACGTTGGTTGGGCAGTGCCAACAAGGACAAATGTTACCTCCAGCAGCTCTCCCACATTCATGGGAGTGGCCCAGTAAACCCTGGACTCTATTATGTGCCGACTATGTAGGTCCTTTCATGGGCCCAATGTTCTTAATCATTGTGTACGTTCACTCAAATTGGTTAAATGTGCATAAAGTTCATTCATCAAACATGGGAGGATGATAGAAAAACTGAGTGCGTCTTTTGCAATGCATGGATATCAGGAAGCATTGGTCAAAGACAATGGATCATCATTTACCAGCAGGAAATTTGAGTATTTCCTAAACTCAAATGATAGGACAGCTCCATCCCATCTATCATATAATGGCCTGACAGAAAGAGCAGTCCAAACTTTGAAGGCAGGCTAAAAGAAACAGCCTACAGCTTCACTCGATATCAAATGTTCTGGTTCCTCATGCAACTACAGGGATAGTTCCAGCAGGGTTTCTGATGGAGAGAAGACTCTGCACCAGGTTAAATTTGATCTTCCCAGACCTGGGGAATGGAGGGTGAAACAGCATCAGGAACACCAATGCCAGACACAAGCCACCTCTAAATAAGACAGACAGTTGATTTCAGGGGACGTAGTTTGGTGTAGGAACCCCAGGAATGGCCCTGCATAGGTAAAAGGCATGGTCGACTCAAGGTCAGGTCCAAGACATAGAACGTTGGGGAGGGTGTGATGGCCCTGAAGAAGTACGTGGATCATACGAAAGCTGCAAACCCACAGACAGTGTAGGAGCAAAATGTGCCCAGCTCCTTGACTGCCTTTCTGACTGTGGGTTCTCCCTCTCCGTCAAGCGTCGATGATACCTCGGAATCTGAGATGGATATATGGATACGCTGCCTCGATGCCTTTGTTGCCAGAACTGAAGAATGGATTTCTTTTGAAATCCTTTGGGTGAAAGAGGTGAGCTACTTGTACATTACACACTGTCCATATCAGAGGGTTGGAGGAATCTGACCCAGTACTAAACACTCCAGGAGAAGCTACAAAAAAAAAGACCGGCCAATGTCTTTGAACTCAGAGTGGAAGGGATGCAGTCATTGTAACCAGGTCTGCCAGGTGGAGCTCATAAAATATAAGTTCCCTGATTGGGGCTGTTAATTAGGTACAATCAGGGAGACCTGGCTGACAGAGAAGAACAGGAGTGACAGACATTCTGTTCACTCTGAGAGCTGGCTCTGAGGGAACTGGATCAGTGTCAAGGACTCTCCATGTGTAAATAAAGGGTGACTTGGTGATGGGATACCAGCCTCTGTGGAATTATTTCAGGATGTTTTGTGACAAATTTAGGATAGCACTCCAAATCAGAGCCTTATTCTTCCCTTGGTAAGTTCAGGAGCCCTTCTGTACAGTTGCTTCATCTGGGATTTCTCCTTTTTTTAAATGAACAGTGAATCAGAACACAGTCATCCGATGTCGCTCTGACTACTACCAATTAGTCTCACTTCAGCACTTCAATGAAATGTGCTAAAAGGGAAAGTGTCAAAAACACTCCCACTAATTGGAACTGAGCATTCTCAGTTGATGCTGGCATGATGACTTTCGACCTGGAAGTAGTACAGCAAGAAAATCTTGTAATTTCTAAAGAAGGTAAGTGGAATCTGTAATTGCTTTTAAGATTGTTTGGCTTTTAAGTGTTTACATCATTATAAAGGAAACAATGGTAATTATCTTGGATACTAAGAGATAAGTAATAATAAATAGACTCCCTTGCAATCAAGAGTCTTTTGAATTCAGCCTTGAATGTATTCAATGACATGGCCTCCACTGCTTTCTAGAGAGAATTTCAAACACAAGCGATATGCTAAGAGAATAAATTCCTCCTCATCTTCATATTAATTGGAAGATCCCTCATTTTAAACTGCACCCTCCGGTTCCAGATACTTCCACAAGAGGAAACAATATTTTAGCATTAAACCTGCCAAGTTCCCTCAGGATCCTACAGGTTTCAATAAGATCACCTTTCATTCTTTTAAACTACAATGATTATAGGTCCAACCTGCTCAATCTTTCCTTATAAGTCAACATTCTCATCTGAGGAATAATCCTGGTGGATTGCCTCTGGACTCCTTCTGATGCAAGTATGTTTCTCTTTAAATATGCTGACAAATTCTGTTTACAGCAACCTTGATGCACACTAACCTTGATGCAGTCTCAATAATTCCCTGTAGAGTTGTAGCAAGACTTTTGCATTTTAATACTCAATTTTGCAATAAAAGCTACCATTCCATTTATCTTACAAGACATGTGACAATGTGACTTGGAGGAAGTAACAACAGGCAAGAAGTTAAAAAAAAACTCCGTGGCCGACAGGCTTAAAGCAGAGTGACAGACATAAGAGAAAGCTATATGTAGAGAAAATGAATGTTGCAGGTGATCATCACACAGATGCAGACAGAGAGAGAAAGCAAGAAGAGACAGAAAACGGAGAATGGAGAATTCTTACGAAGTGAAGAAGCTGATTTGTCTCAGGAAGGGTTAGTTTTCCTGCTGGACAGCAAAGGAGGCAGGGCTTCTTGGAGATAATATGCAAGCTGACTAAACAGGCCTAAAGTAGTGGGAATAGCTCAGAGACAATAAAGAACTGGATATTTTCTCATAAGTGGCCAAACTGTGAACTGGGGTATTATGGGCTGACAACAGGGGAAAAAAAATATAGGAAAGTTGGAACAGGAGTAGGCCATTCAGCCCTTCAAGTCTGTTCCACCATTCAACATAATCATGATTGATTATTCACCTCAGGACCTTGTTCCCATTTTCTCCCTATGCCTTTGATTTGTTATGCCTAAGATCTATACATAATATTTTTCTTGAAAACTGAATATTTTGGCCTCAACCATTTTCTGCAGCAGATAATTCCACAGGCTCACCACTGTCTGGTTGAAGAAGTCTCTCCTCAGTCCTAAATGGCCTACCTCATATCTTTTAAACTGTGACCTATTGTTCTGGACATCGCAGTCATCAGGAACAGCCTTCCAGTGTTTATAAATTGGAGCTGGAAAAGCACAGCAGGTCAGAAAGCATCCAAGGAGCAGGGAAGTCAACATTTCAGGCTGAAACCGCACATCAGGACTGGTGAGGGGGAAGGGAGCCCAGACATAAATAGAGGGAGGGAGTGGGGCTGGGGGGAGGGTAGGTAGGATGGAGATAGGTGGATGCAGGTAGAGAGTTACTGTTGTTGGTCAGTGGGAAGGGCGCAGCGGTTAGGTGAGTTGGAAGATGGACATGTTGGGGATGGAGAGATTTTGAAGCTGGTTTAGTCAATATTCAGGCCATTGGGCTGTAAGTTCCCAAGGCAAAATATCAGATTAATGCAGTGTGGAGCTGGAGAAACACAGCAGGTCAGGCAGCATCAAAGGAGCAGGAAAGTTGATGTTTCATGTTTACACCCTTCAGCAGACTTGGAGACCAGTTTGCGGAGCACATACTAACCAACTCAACCCTCTGGTTGCCATCCACTTTAACTTCCTCTCCCATTCCCCTGGTGACATGTCCATCCTTGGCCTCCTCCACTGTTAGAGTGAGGCCAAACATAAACTGGAGGAACAATATTTCGCCTTGGGAGCTTACAGCCCAATGGCCCGTATATTGACTCCACCAGCTTCAAAATATCTCCACCTCCAACCTGTCCACATTCCTACTCACCTATCTGCTCCACCCTTCCTACTGACAAACCACAGTAACTCCACAATCTGGGCTCCCCTCCCCCTCCCCAATCCCGATGAAGGGGTTCAGCCCAAAACCTTGACTTCTCTGCTCCTTGGATGCTGTCTGACCTGCTGTGCTTTTCGAGTTCCACATTTATTGACTCTAGCTTCCAGCATCTACAGTCCTTACTGTCTGCTTTCAGTGTTTACTCTGTCTAGTCCTGATCGTATTTTATATGTTTCTATGAGATCTTCCTTTATTCTTCTAAAATCCAGTGTATGTGGTCCTCACCATTCCAGTCTTTCTTCATATGTCAGTCCTGCCATCTCAGCAATAGCCTGGTAACCTTTATTGTACTCCTTCCATAGCCAGAATATCCTTCCTCAATTAAGGAGTCCAAAACACAGTGCTCCAGATGTGATCTCACCAAGGCCCTGTATATTTGAAGCAAGACATACTGTTCTTGTACTCAAAATCTCTTGCTATGAAAGCCAATGTATCTTCACTTTCTTCTTGAAATAACTGCACAGAGGCGAGTATCCCTTCATCAAGTCACCCTTTATTTACTTGTGCACAGTACACTGGCTGTGGCCAACCAGCTCAGAGTCAGTCCCCTGAACCGAGGAGGTTCTAAATCCCTGTTTATATTGGTCGACCAGTACCTCCTGGTTCACCCAGGCTAACAACCCCAATCACGGAACTCATAGTCAACAAGGTCGACCTGGCTCCAATCACTACATCCCTCCCCCTCCAAGTCCGATGTTGTAGGCCTGGTCTTGTAGCTTTTTCTGTGACATTTTCACCCCAGGTCCTGTTCCTCTGATTCGGACTCTGACACGGGCAGCCTGTATTGTACCTGTCTCTTGCATCTGGAGCATCTCAGGAGGGTTTCCTTCTCTTCTTCCATGTGGCAGCGGTAGCTAGTCTGCATCCATCTCAGACTTTGAAGATTCCTTGATACTAGATGGAGGGAGAGAACCTACAATTTCTGACAGGCCTTCTGGCTGTCCTGAGGGGCCAGGTATGTTTTGCTCCTGAACAGAAACAGAAGTTGCTGAAAAAGGTCAGCAGGTCTGGCAGCATCTGAGAAGAAAAAATCAGAGTTAACATTTTGGGTCCAGTGGCCCTTCCACAGAATGACTTTCCCTTCACAAATGCCGCCAAACCTGCTGAGATTTTCCAGCAACTTCTGTTTTTGTTCCTGATCTACAGCATCTGCAGTTCTTTCGATTTTTATGTTTTATTCCTGTCCCGTTTGTGAAATAGTAGCTTTCCTACCGCCTCACCTACCTGAACTTTGTAAGTCACAGGACCTGACCGCACATCAACCTCACCTCGTACCCATACAGGGCCATTTCCATGGTTCCAGCACCAAACTTCATTCCGCGAATTAAATTGTCTCCCTCGCTTAGAAGAGGCATGTGGCCAGCAGTGGCGTTCCTGCTGCCATCTCACTCCACCCCCCAGGTCTAGGAATATCAGGTTTAACCTCATGTGGAGTCTTCTCCGCATCAGCAACTCTGCTGGAGTTACCCTGTTGTTGTGTATTATCGAACAGGAACTGAGACAGTTTGGTATCAATTGACACTGTAGGCTGCTTCCTTAATCCTGCCTTCAACGTTTGGAGCACTCTTTCCTCCAGGCCATTGGATGATGGATGGTATGGAGCTGTCGTTATGTCCTGAATGCTGTTTGACTTCAGGAAACACTCATATTCCCTGCTGGTAGATGACGCCCCGTTGTCTATGATCAATACTTCCGAGAGTCCGTGTATCGTGAATGATACTCGCAGTTTCTCAATTGTCATTCCTGAGTTTGCTGAATGGACTTTATGCATGTTCAACTACTTTGACTGGGCATCCACAATGACCAGGAAACACTGACCCCATGAAAGGATCAGCATAGTCAATATGCAACAGAGTCCAGGGTTTACCCAGCCATTCCCATGACTGTAGGGCTGCTGTTGATGGCAATTTTTTATCTTGTTTGCACTCTGGGCACTGTCCCACCAATGCAGCTATGTCAGCATCCAACCCCGGCCACCAGATATGCTTCTTGTTGGCATCTTCATCTTGGAAACCCCTGGATGACCCTGGTGAAGTTCAGCCAGTATCTGGCGGTGACCTTTACTTAGAACAATCACTCCTGCTCCCCATAGTAATATACCATCCTTTGCAGTGATCTGGTTTTGCTGGGTCCAGAAAGGTTTCAGTCCCGGTTGCAATAGTCCTTCTGTTTCCCCCATTACCACCAGCTGTTTTAGTTTAATTAGGACAGGACCTTTTTGTGTCCACAGTTGGATATTTTTGGCAGTGACTAGAAAGGTGTCCAGAAAGTTTAAAAGCAAAACAACCTCTTCCAGTGGAGTATCTGCCGGTGGGAGGCAACTCAAGGCACGCACATTAGCCTACTTGGCTTGTACTTGTACTTGTATGCAGTGAGAATAAAGGCCCAATGCTGGATTCTACCAAAAGCAAGGGTGGCACTGCCTTGTCTTCCTTCAGTAGCCCTAGCAGGGGTTTGTGATTTGTTGCTATGACTAATTCCCATCCGTAAAGGTGCTGGTGGAGCTTCCTCACACCAAAGATGACCACCAAACCTTCTTTCTCTATTTGGGTATATTTGCGTTCAGCATCTGTCAAAGTCTGGGAAGCGTACGCTGTCAGTCGTTCCTTTCCGTTGGGCCACTGGTGAACCAAAACTACCCGATACATCACATGCCAGTATTACCTGTCGCTTCGGATCATAGTGGCCCAACACCTTAGGTGACAATAGCTGCTCCTTCACTTCCCTAAAGGCTACTTCTTGGCTATGCAACCATTTCCAAGGCTGACCCTTTTTCGATAGCAGGTATAAGAGTGCCAAGATGGAGGCTGGTGTCTGTATGAATTTTCCATAATAATTTACTCATCCAGGACAGACCTAAGCTCCGGTACAGATATGGAGCTGGGGCTCCTTTGATTGCTCTCGCTTTATCTTCCTTTTGTCAACACTGTAACCCAAGTAGATCACTTGGGGTTCCTGGAACACACAATTTTCCTTTCTAAGGTGTACGTCTGCCTGGGAGAAACATTTAAGCACCGTGTCTAAGTTTACAAAGTGCTCTTTATTGGTATTCCCTGTTGTTAACATGTCATCCAGATAAATGGCAGTCTGGAGTAGCTCTCATAAATTTTCTCTATGGTCCATTGGAAAAGGGCACAGGCCGATGATACCCCAAATGGCAGCCTTGTTTATCATTATAAACCCTTAATGGTGCTAATTGTTCTGTTCTTCTGGGACTCCTCATCCAGTCGCAATTGCAAGTAGTTGTGGCTCACGTCCAGCTTCGTAAAGGACAGACTCCTGTCAACTTTGCATACAAGTCCTCTATGCGAGGGATTGGGTATTTATCCAGCTGTGAGAAGTGGTTTACTGTTTTCTTAAAGTCCCCACAAAGGCGAACCAAGCCATCAGGCTTCACAATTGGTCCAACCAGTGCTGCCCATTCTGCAAAGTGCGCTGGTTTGACGATTCCTTCACTCTCCAGCCTCCTGATTTCCGCTTCTACTTTTACCCGCAAGGCAAGTGGCACTGGGCGGACCTTGCAAAATCATGGAATTGCTTCCTGGTCAACAAGTAAAGTGGCTTTGGCCGATTTGATAGTCCCAAGCCCTTTCTGAAAAACACCTGCGTATTTCACTAGGACTTCACTGAAGCGGCCATTTTCTAATTGAAAAATGTTGAGTCAATCCAGGTGAATCTTTCTCAACCAATTCTGCCCCAATAGGCTTTGGCCCAAGCCTTTTACCACCATCAGTGATAATTGCACCAACTGCTTTTCATAATAGGAGACCCAGAACCAAAGTTGTACCTTTAATCTGCAACGGTTCCCCAGTGTATGCTCTCAGTTTGACTGAGGTCTTATGCAAACTTAAGGGTTGGAGACCCAAGTAAATCTTGTTAAAGACAGGTTCTGCAACCACAGATACAGCTGCGCTAGTATCGACCTCCATGGGAACTGGGTGACCATTTAACCAAACATTAATTTTTAATGAGACAACAAGGTGCAGGGCTGGATGAACACAGCAGGCCAAGCAGCATCTGTTCATCCAGCCCTGCACCTTGTTGTCTCGGATTCTCCAGCATCTGCAGTTCCTACTATCTCTGATTAATTTTTAATGATTCTGATTTGGACATTGCTAAGCAATTTAATTGCTCCGACCCACATGTAGGCGGACTTTCCAGGGTGTGCACTCTCCTGGGTACTGGCCTATGAGTTTTCTTACTCAAGTCAGGCCTTGTAGGATTCCTTTGCTGTCTGGAGTCCGCATACCAGCAGCAACTACAATGGCTTACTGGTGCAGATCCTGAAGAACATTTTAGCCACTTGACTGAGGCTCGACTTTGCTGTGGGGTTCTGCTGTTGATTGGCCTAGGGTCCCTCTGCTCAGGACATGCCCTGTGTGAGGCTTTGTGATTACCTACACTCAAGTGGTGTTCCCCAAGTTCAGTTGGACAGGTGAGGGGATCCACTTCCATTGGGATGTCTTGCAGTTCCCATGCTACACTTGCCGCATTTTTTAACGACAAAGCCGGTTACAGCTGTAACGCCTGTTTGAAGTCAAGTTGGGCTTCAGCTAGTAGGTGCTTCCGCATGGTTACATCATTAATCCCTGGACCAAACGGTCTCTCAGCACCTTATTCAGGGTTAACCCAAAATTACACACCTCTGCTAGTCGTCTCAACCTTGTTAAACATCCCGATATGATTCCCTTGGTTCTCTAACAGCCTGAATAAAACCAACAGTGTCTCAGGATTAGAAGAGGCTTAAGGTCGTAATATTCCTTAACCAACTCTGTCAACTCTTAGAAGGTTTTAGTGTCTGGTGCCTCCGGGAAAGTTAAGCCCCATATAACCAAAAATACTGTGGGTCTGCAAACAGTCAGAAGATTACTCATTGATTTTCATCTGCCCCAATGTCATTAGCCCGGAAAAAATATGACATTATTTCCACATACTGGGGTCAGTCTTCTATGGCAGGATCAAATGAATCAAACTTCAAGCATGATGCCAAAAATGTTTACCCCAACTCCAAGATGACTATTGTGAGTGAATGTTCTTCAGGCACATATTGTTTTCTCCCGTCATCACAGAAATAAATGCACAGATCCCTGTATCCCATCACCAAGTCACTCTTTATTTACTTGTGCACAGTACACTGGATGTGGCCAACCAGCTTGAAATCTGTCCCCTGACCTGAGGAGATTCTAAATTCCAATTTTTATTGATCAGCTAGGGCTTCCTGATTGGCCTAGGTTAACAACCCCAATCAAGGCCCTCATAGTCAACAAGGCCCACCTGATTCCAATCACTACACTTCTGTATCCATAATGCTTACTTTCAGCAACTGGTGTACAAGGACACATAGATCTTGTTTCCCAATCTGTCACCATTCAGACAATATGCAGATATAAAATTAAGCTGAGGGTAGGACTCAGAGAATAATGATCAAAGGATAGTTTTCAGGTTGAAGGAAGGTTTGTAGTGGAGTTCTACAAGGATCGGTATTTGGATGCTTGCTTTGCCTGATGCATATTAATAGTCTTGATCTTGATGTGCAGGGGACAATTCCAAAATTTGCAGATGTCACTAACCTTGGAAAAATTTTAACCTATGAGAAGGACAGTGTGGGATTCTAAAAGAATATTAATAATTTGGTGGAGTGTGCAAAAGGTGCCACATGAGATTCAATGCAAAGCAATGTGAGGTGATGCACTTTGGTCAGGAGAACATTGAATGACAAAACAAAATAAGGAGTAAAATTCTGAAGGGGGTGTAGGAGCCAAGGATCCTGGGTGTTTATGTGTACAGATCATTGTAGCTGGTAGGGTGGTGGAGAGAGCAGTTAATAAAGAGTACAGTATTTTCAGCTTTATTAATGGGATCATAGAGTATGAGAGCAAGGAAGTGATGTTGAACTTACAAAATGTTTATTAGACCACAGCAGGAATATTGTGTACAGTTATGGGTAGCATGTTTTCAGAAGGATGTGAATGCATTGGAGACAATGCAGAAGCAATTTTCAAGAATGATTCCAGGAATGAGAAACAGTGATGAGGATAGTATGAAGATGTTGGGACAGCTCTCCTTGGAGAGAAGAAGGCTGAGGGGAGATTTGTGAGAGGTTTCATAATCATGAGTGGGCTGTATAAACTAGACAGGGAGAAGTTTGCCTACCTGTAAAAGTAAAATGATGGATGTGGCCAGAGTTCCTACATTTTCCACTCATAACCAGGAATGGATCCCCACATTGCTCCTAAATATTTATGAGCTAATTGTTATGTGAATGTATGTCTAGAATACCAAGTATTGAGGCCTTTCTTGTATAAAGGGTAGTAGGGATCTACTGCTTGAAAGTTAATAGTTAATAATATTTCAAAAGTACTAACTATTCATTTGCAGTACTGTTTCCTGCAGGACTACAGACCAAGGGCTGAAAATGTGATTAGGCTGGATGGCTACTTGTCAGGTAGTATGGATATGAATGGCTTCCTTCTCTACAATAAATTTTTATGATTCAATCATTTCTTTGATACAATGGCCTGGCACATCTATACTTCTACATGTCATGAAGGCTGTGCTTTATCATGTGTTTTCAGAGAGTACCCGTTCCCTGCACATTGAGATCCTATTCTGGAATATCTCAGGCTGTAGGTGTCTTCCCATACGCTGTCCCTGTGGCTACTTGGTCCTTATCGTTCTTCAACTCTTTATGTGTGTAGCATTCATTTATTTGCATCTGCATTTAGTAGCTTATCAAACACAGCTCTCTAGTCCTGTGTCTAAGATTTCTCCACAAAGCTCATTCTACACTGGTTTCTTCTGTCTTACTGATGCACAGGATTGTGCAATCAGCAGCAGTGAATTTCTTATTGTAACTTTTTGCACTCAAGTTTTCTAGGTCTGAAGACTTCATTTAATAATGAATGGGACATGACAGTTTCAAAGCATCAATCCTTTCTACTGGGAGCAAACTGTCAGGTAAATTAGTCACAAAATGGATGTGACAATTGAAAACTGTTAAAATTGTCCTTTGAGACTTGTTTGCCTGATAACTGACGGTAAATGGAAAGAGGCCGCTGGAGCACAATCAGCAATTAATCAAAAACACAGTACTCTTTGCCAAGCCACTTGGGAAAACTTTCCCTCAGACTGCAATAATTTTGTTACTTTTGTTTTGAAGAGCCATTTTGTATTTTTGCATTTGGTTATACATTTTACCTGCCAGATTTGTGAATATACATTTCGATGCATTGTTTCTGCTAAGTCTACTGAGCTTTGAAATACTTTTCCTTCAGTTAGTTACGCAATTCCTTTTAAAAAAAAACACCATGATTGAACCTGCCTCCACCACACTGTCAGGCTGTGCTTTCCAGATTTTGATCACTCACTGTGTGAAAATTACAATTCTGCGTGTCACCATTGCGTTAGTAACTTGGGATCTGTCGTACACAGAATTTTTCAATACACAGACATCTTCCTCTCTAACACTTTCTATATATGGCAGTTTTCTTTTGTTAGGTCCAACCTTTTGTCTTGTGGGAATTTACTTCAACTACATCTTCGATAAGACTTTATCGTCATGTGTACTCAAATATAGGAATACAGGAATACCATGAAAAGTGCAAAGAATTGCCACTCTGTAGTGCCATCTTAGAATTCTAAATAAAAAGCTGAAGTTAAAGAAACAACAGCTAAACAAATGTCCAGTTCTGTACAGCCAATTGCCTACTCTGCGGCGATGACCCTGGCTCTCCCTCCTGACACCAGAAATTGGCTGAGCCCTGGAACCTCCACCACCTCCAGGGGCCCAGCAGTGTCCTGGTTTGGGGCTTCACCCCTCCACTGCTGCCGTGAGTCCTGCGTTGGGCCCACCAATGCCAAAACTGCTGCAGCAGCTGCCTCACTGCTGCTGCCAGGAGTCTTGCATTAGACCCACTAATGCTGCTGTCAGTGGTGCATAGAGTCGTGACTCTCCGGTGCCATTTTGCCGCTACCGCCATGAGCACTGCACTGGGCCTACACTCATTACTGCTGATGCCACCGTACCTATGTCATGGTGATCAACAACATCAAAAGAAAGTGAAAGGTAAAAAGCTAAAAGAAAAGATTAAGAAAAAGTAAAAAGAGAAAAAAAACAAAGTGGATTGAAGAAAGGAATGGGTGAGCCACGGGCTCAGGAGCCCAAATGCTGCCTACCCTGCCACTACCATTTTGGACGCTATCTAAATCATTTCCTCTTTAAACCCAGTCCATTGCTTATTTTAGTTTTGATTCCCACTAACTTGGGCCAGGTCCATTCTCACCATATCGAAATTGGTACTTCCCTGATTAGTTATTTTGACTCTCATTGATCCTAGTGCTTCCTTAGAAGCACTACACATTGATAAACAACCTAAGTATTATAATATTATGGTCACTGTTCACTAAATGTTCCTCTACTAACAATTAATCCATCTCATTCCTTAGGACCAAGAACACACTTTTTCTTCTGCGTTCTTCCAACTTGGTTTATGTTAAGAGAATGAAATTTCAGTTTCTCTCTAGTTTTTGTACCTGTCTGAAATTTCTTGGCAAACATACTCTTCCATCTTTCCCAATAGTTGATACTCTGTAAAACACACCCAGTTGTGTAATGGCAATTCTATTGTTTCGTGGTACTAAAAAAAAGATTTTGTTCTTGACCCAACACAATGTCCTCTCTCTCCAGCACTTTCATATTCTACTTAATCGCCACAGATGCTCCCTCTTTCCTTCCCTACCTTTTCCTAATACACTGGACCACATTTTTATTTCCTGATTTTGAGTGAATCCCTGTTGGACATTCTGATGTCCCAACCCTTTAATATTTTAGTGCAGTTGGGTGAGTTATTGAAACCTGTTGGAACCCCACCAGGTGAGTGAGTTCATGAGCCTGGGAGGAAGCATGCTGAGGAGTCAGGTATGTTTTGATAGGTACATTTAAAAGCTGTTGCCAATGCTTCCTCACATCTTCCACAAATGCTTTATATCCCCATGTTTCCTTCAAGCCCTAACCTCCTTCCATGCTCTTTCCATTACCACAATTCTACTTTTATGAACCCTGTGCGTCACCCATACTGACTCTCCCAATATTCAACATGTAGAGAAACAAAGAGCCTTTGACAAGTCTGGCAAAACTTCAAATTTATCCTGAAACTGAAATGTAAGCAGAAACTATGAAATTTCCTTTTGAAGAAAGATTGCTCAGCTTTCATTGTCTTAAAAGCGTAAATTATCTACAATCATTCATTGTCCATTTTTTTCATCCTCTTCACACTTATTCATATTATGTAAAAAACATTATGACAAGATGTGTCTTTAAGAGGGATTTGTTCTGTCCTGTTTGTCTTGAGAACAGGTGTTATAAATCTGGTGACAAGCTATCTGCTCCATGCAGAGCAGGGTAGATAGACAGTTTTTTTTAGTAGATAAAAGAAGCATGAGTGGATGGAGTCAGGCTCACACAATCACAGGGCTTCCAGGTATTGCTTCCAATTGGTGAAGCTGAGATTTCAGAGAAGGATCCAATTCATTGCTGTTGAAAATGCTTCAGTTCTCTCTTTTCTGCTTTTGAGTTTTTCCTTTCTCCTGGATTGGAGATATCAATGACAGAGGTCTATTTTGCTGCATTTGCCTTTGCAAAGGGTTTTTATTAGATGCTGCTATATTGGAACAGTTAATGAGTAGTAATTAAATAATATATTCTTTTATTAAGTATTTCCATAGTGATAAAGTTAAGCCAAATCTTTTTTTTCCCTTTTGTTTGAGTTTTAACTGTAGTGTAAGAATAAAGTGTGTTTTGTTCAAAGCCCAGTAGTTTGACTAATCAAATTGCATCTGAAATGCAACACCTTACACTGACCATTAAATTAAAAAAAAAGTTAGGGTCTAGATTATCTCCTAGATATATTTCGGTGTGGTTTGGTCTGGTCCATAACAGATTGGGGGCTCTTGTTGGGATCAAAATCTCTAATTCCAGTTTGAGTTTAGAGTTATTGGACTCAAAGACAGTGAGTGGTGAGTGTTAGTGTTCTCTTTTTGAGTGTTGCATTCGGTTAGCTTAAATACAGTGTGCCTTGTGTAATAATGGCTGTTTCAGAAGCTAAGAGTTCTATGGGTGTAGAAGAGGTCATTTGGGGTGATTTACAGAGGGTGAGTAAATCAAAGCTTGTGGAATTGGTGAACAAGCTGGAGTTGGGATTGCCTTTGTCAGTGATGAAAGGGGAGGTAATTGCAGCAATATCTTGACATTTACAATTGCCAGAAATGCAGTTAGAGTCATTAGAAGCAGCTAAAATTCTAATGTAACTGAAGCAGCTTGAACATGAAAAAGAAATGAAACAGTTTTAATTATGATTGAAACTGGAAGAAAAAGAGAAAGAAAGAATAGCTCTAGCAGAAGAAAGGGGGAAAGAGTTTTTGAACTTCAGATGTTTGAACTAAAAACTGAAAGTTGACTTAAAATGGTGGAGGTAAAAGTAAAAGGTGGGAGTAGTGAAGAGGACAGTGATGGAGAGTGATCCCATCATAGCCAAAGGCCTGGTGGGGATCTGTTTAAATATGTCCAAGTGTTGCCTAAGTTCAATGAGAAGGACGCAAGCAATTTTTTCATTTCATTTGAGAAGGTGGCGAAACAAATGAAGTGGCTAGTGATATTGTGGGTATTGTTGATCCAAACAAAGTTGGTAGGTAGAGCTAGTGAGGTGTTTGCATCATGATCAGAGGAGGTATCTGGGGAGTATAATGAGGTGAAAAAACCATCTTAAGTGCATATGAGCTAGTACCAAATGTCTGTAGACAACATTTTAGAAATCTAAGGAGGGAACCTGGTCAAACATACATAGAATTTGAAAGAATCAAACAAAGTAAAATTGATAGGTGGATAAGAGCATTGAAAATAAATCAAACATATCATCCTTTTAGAGAGACGGTTATTTTGAAAGAGTTCAACAATTCACTTCCTGAAGTTGTGAGAACTCGTTTGGAAGAGCAGAGAGTTAGACAAGATTATTAGGGAAAATGGGAGATGATTGAATTAATTCAGAAATCAAATTTTGGCTTCTGACATCAATTTCAATCTGTGAGGGATAAAAATTGGGGAAAATAGAAATCCTCAGGTGGTAAGAGAATAGGAAATGTCATTGACGATAGTAAAGATAGTTTACTACAGGGTAATGCAGTGATTGTTACAAGGTCAGCTAGCTGAACCTCGTTGAATAATAGTTCCCTGATTGGTCTGTTAATCTGGTCTAATCAGGGAGCCCTGGCTGACAGATAAAAAGAAGAGTATCAGAGATTCTGGTACTTTGAGAGTGGACTCTGATGCAGCAGTAGTAGATGCATGGAATTTTCACGTGTAAATAAAGGGTGACTTGGTGAAGTGACACCAATCTCCATGGAGTTATTTCAGTGTTAGATGAGAGCTAATCACATTTCAGAAGAAACCCAATCATAAAACTGTCATCTTTGAGTTGGGGGAAACATTTTTTGTGTCATGTTGTTATTTGGGAAACTTGGCTTCTTCAACCCTGCTGTCAAAGACTGAGCCCAGTACGTGGAAAGAATGCATTATTTTTTTCTGGGCAAACAACACTGGGGCAGATGAAAAGCAACAAGAAATTCTCCTTACAGCCTGTGGAGCTGCAGCTTTTTCTGTTATTAGGAGCCTATTTAGGTACCAGACACTGAGACCTTTCAAGAGTTGAAGGACTTAGTTAAGAAATATTACGACTCTTCTGATTCTGAGATGCTGTCAATTTATTTGGCAATTTGAGAACCTGGGGAATCCGTATCAGGATTTTTGGCTACGTTAAGGTGATGGCCAGAGGTATATAACTTTGGTTTAACTGAGACATTTAGGAGGCCGGTTGATGTGTGGGATTAATGTAACTATACAAAAGCACCTACTAGCTGAAACCCACTGGACTTCAAACAGGCGCTGTAGTTGTTGCCAGTATGTGGACTCAAGACAGCTAAAGAGTCCTACAGGACCTAAATTGAATAAGGTAACTAACAGGCCAGTAGCCTGGAAAGTCGACCTACATCTTGCTTGGAACAGTTAAATTGCTTAGCAACATCAAAGTTAGAACCAATCAAATAAACGTCTAAATAAATGGCCATCCATATGAAACCCGGGTTAATCCCGGGTGACTTTATCAGTGATCACAGGACCAGTTTTTAACAAAATCTGCTGTGAATTCCAACCCTTAAGTTTGCGCAAGACTTAGAGCTCATAAAAGGACTGATGATCATTTATAATTCCATTTAGCTGTCTGGGAATAAAAGAAGCATAATGCAGCTGAGAAAACTGGAGCAATGCGAGCAGAGTGAAGCAAGCTATCTGTGAAATAATTGAAATGATAATGGTGAGTAGGTGCTGAAGTGCAGGTTCAGATTCATGGCAAATTTATAAGGTCATGTGTAGGGATGTGGTAGTAATATCATTAAACTGGTAAACCAAAACACCAGGCATGTGTTTTGGAAAAAAAAATAGTTCTGAACAAGGATCACTTGACCCAAAATGTTAATTCTGATTTCTCTCCACAGATGCTGCCAGACCTGCTGAGTTTTTCCAGCAAACTCTGTTTTTGCTTCACATTTTGGAAACATGGGTTTGACTTCCACCATGACAGATGGTGAAATTTGGTTTCAATAAAAATTTAGAATGAGACAAACTAACCTGATAGCCATTTGGGGAGGAGATGGCCTGATGGTATTATTGCTAGACTATTAATCCAGAAACAATACAGAGTGGAGCTGGAGGAACACAGGAGGTCAGGCAGCATCAGAAGAGCAGGAATTCCAATGTTTCAGTTCAGAACTCTTCATCAAGACATTACAGAAACTCAGCTAACGTTCTTGGGGTCTGGGTTCGAATCCTGTCATAGCAGATGGTGGAATTTGAATTCAGTATAATCTGGAATTAAGAATCTACTGATGATCATGAAACCATAGTTGATTGTCGGGAAAAAATATCTATTTCAATAATTCCTACAGGGAAGGAAACTGCCATCCTTACCTGGTCTGGCCTACATGTGACCCCAGACTTACAGCAATGTGGTTGACTCTCAACTGCTCTCTAAAATGGCCTAGCAAGCTATTTGGTTCAAAGGCAGCTAGGGACAGACAATAAATGTTGGCCATCCAGCGATGCGTACGTGCCAGGAGTGAATAAAATAATGTTGATTGTTATTACACTCTTGTTCACATCTTGTTCACTAATATTCTTCACGGAAGGAAATCTACCTGCCTGACCTGGTCTGTCCTTCATGTGACCCCAGATTCATTACAATGTGGCTGACATTTAACTGCCCTCTGGGCAACTAGGACTGGACAATACATGCTGGCCTAGACAGTTCCGCCATCATCCCAAGTACACATTTTAGAAATGATTAAACAAAAGCTGGAAAGCAAGAAAATTGAGTAAAAATGTTGGATACACTCAACACCTTTGGTTTTTTGTGCATGTTTTAGGTTGCCATGTGTGTTCCCTTTAAAATCTCTGTGGGATAAATACTCCAGCACCCATAAAATCAGGTTTGGAGGGTGGATTGTCTGGGAAATGTGGAGATAAACTTGAGAGGATCCTTGATATGTTTCTGCCTCCTGGCAAATTTCTTGGAACTGCTTAGCCATGAGAACAGGAACTTGCTAGCAGGTGGCAGGGATCTATTTGAAGTTAACAAAAAACAAAGGAACAGTAGATTCTTGAAATCTGAAACAAAACCAGAAATTGCTGGTGAAACTCAGCAGGTCAGACAGCATCTGTGGAGAGAAAGCAGAGTAAACTTTTCAGGTCCATTCTGATGAAGAATCAGTAGACCTGAAAGGTTAACTCTGCTTTCTCTGCATGGATGTTGCCAGACTTCTCCAGCAATTACTAGTTTTGTATCTATTTGAAGTTGTTAAGGGCTCATTAACAGCAAACATGTCCAATAATCTGAATTTTACAAATGGTGCAGCATACCCACAGTTCATCAGCAGCTCGTCATTTGGCAATAAGGAAAAGCATAGAGGGTTGTTGCATAGACCATAGAGGAACAGGTTGTTGCCTGTATGTGAAAGAGTTTCAGTTCTGCAGAGTTTCAAATCAGGAAGGTTCAGAGAGGTCATTTGAAGTGAGGGTACTTTAAAGAGATTGCTGTGTAAAACAACTGCTGCACAGATGAGGAACTGGAAGGAATGGGCCGAATAGTGGCAGATGGAGTTTAATTTAGATAAATGTGAAGTGCTGCCTTTTGGAAATGCAAATCAGGGCAGGATTTATACACTTAATAGTAAGGTCCTGGGGAGTGTTGTTGAACAAAGAGATCTTGGAGTGCAGGTTCATTGTTCCTTGTAAGTGGAGAAACAGGTAGATAGGAT
Source organism: Rhincodon typus (assembly GCF_021869965.1). Lineage (NCBI taxonomy): Eukaryota > Metazoa > Chordata > Chondrichthyes > Orectolobiformes > Rhincodontidae > Rhincodon > Rhincodon typus. Next base: position 441,095 of record NC_063361.1, on the reverse strand, counting down.
AGTGAAGAGGGCATTTGGTACGCTTGCTTTTATTGGTCAATGCTTTGAGTATAGGAGTTGGGAGGTCATGTTGCATCTGTACAGGATATTGGTTAGACCAGTATTGGAACACTGTATGCAGTTCTGGTCTTCCTGCTATAAGAAGGATGTTGTAAAACTTGGGAAGGGTTCAGAAAAAATTTACAAGGATGTTGCCAGAGTTGGAGGGTTTGAGCTATAGGGAAAGGCTGAATAGACTGGGACTATCTTCCCTGAAGTGTTGGAGGCTGAGGGGTGACTTTAGAGGTTTATAAAATCATGGGTGGCAAGGATAGGGTAAATAGACAAGATCTTTTCCCCAGAGTAGGGAACCCCAAAACTAGATGGCATAGGTTTAAGGTGAGAGGGAAAAGCTTTAAAATGGCCCTAAGGGGCAATGTTTTCATGTAAAAGAGTGGTGCATGTATGGAATGAGCTGCTAGAAGAAGTGATGGAGGCTGGTACAATTGCAACAATTAAAAGGCATCTAGATGGGTTTATGAATAGGAAGGGTTTAGAGGGAAGTGGACCAAATGCTGGCAAATGGGACTAGAATTATTTAGGATATCTGGTCAGCATGGACGAGTTGGACTGAAGGGTCTGTTTCTCTGCTGTATGATGGACTACTTAAGTGAAGCCAAGGAACATAAGTTGAAGACTGCAATGTGGCATGGGTGAAATAATAAGATGTAGAGCTGGATGAACACAGCAGGCCAAGCAGCATCGGAGGAGCAGGAAGGCTGACGTTTCGGGCCTAGACCCTTCTTCAGAAATGGAGTGTTCTGGCACGGGTGTTCTGCTGTCAGAGTCAGCAGGAAAGTGAGAGAGAGAATTTCAGCAGCTGCTCAGTAATGTGCTGCAGTGAGCAAACACACCCTTGGAGCATGAAGTTGTGCTGGCAACTGCATATGGAGGATATGTAGGGGCAGTACCACAGGTGCATGTCGGAAGAAGGTGCTCCCCAGGTGCAAAGGGAATACTGAGAACAGTTAGCTGGTTGCAGGTTCTCTGAAGACTATCCTGGGTGAAGCAGTCATTTCCCTGCACTTCACTCAATCTAAGTCTACTGTAATCGATACTGACAATGTGTTCTCATCCACATTGGGAGACGAAACACAGACTGAGTGACTACTTTGCAGAACACCTACATTCTGGAGGCAAAAGTTACCCTGAACTTCCAGTTCTCTCCACTTCAACACACCATCGTGTTCCCTGGCCAACATCTCTACCTCAGGCTTGCTGCAGTGTTCCAGCTCAGCTCAGCTCTGGAAGAGCAGCAACTCCTTTTCTACTTGGGGACCTGCAACCTTCAGAATTCAGAATTGATTTTATACATTCTATCCGGATATATCATGGCTTGGAATGGCAACTGCTCTTCCCAGGTCCATAAGAAATGACAGAGATTTGTGAATACAGCCCATCCATCATGCAAGCCAATCTCCCATCTATTCTCTCCATTTATACTTCTTATTGCCTCGGGAAGGCAGCCAATGTTATCAAAGACCTTTCCCACCCCAAATATAATCTCTTGCAACCCCTTACGTCAGGCAGAAGAAACAAAAGTTTAAACTCGCAGAACAACAGATTCAAGAACAGCTTATTCACCGTCATTATTAGACTTCTGAATGGACCTCTCAAGTTTCTTTCCTCTGTTCTATTACTCTAATGCATGTTGTATGGTATGATCTGCCTGTACTGCACACAAAACAAAACTTTTCACTGTACCTATGTACATGTGACAATAATAATAAATCAAAATCAATTTCTGTCTTTGTCTCTGAAAACTATTTTGACAATACAGAGCTGGACCTAATGTACTGGATCCCTGGTAAATTGCCATACCCATTTCCTGCTAAGACTTGGCTGTTAGTTCTACTGGAAGCCTTTCTGCATGACAAGGGATCTTCACTGAGGATATGGTTTCTCTTATCCATGAGGAAGTTATCACTACAGCTATCTAATGCTCTGCATGACCAAATGTAGCAGAGAGCAGTTGAAAAGGCCTTGGATGATCACTTTGACCTCTAATGAGGATGAAGGGCAATGGGATCTAGCTCTGATGACCAATGGCCATACATAAACAGGAGGTGCCAATGGTGGTGGCCTTTGATCTGCACACAAGAGAAACACTCACTTGAAACTCACTGAGGCTCCACATGTTGTCACTGGACCAAAACTAGATAGATACTGTGATATCATTCAAGATACCATGACATCATTCGGTATTCTTCCCCTCAGTATCTCTTTCATGAGACTTTCATTTATTCCCTACATGTGGTCACAATCTCCTGGAGGAACCAGTGCCACATTTGGCCTGGATGTAAGCATTAAACAAATGTTTGGATAGTCAAATCAAACGTACAGAGCCATATGTGGAATAAAAGGCAACATGAGGCCCCTGTGCAAGGTGATACATTTTGCCATTTGATTCCAAGAGCTTTCATGTTGATTCTCCTCTGCAGCGAGAGGTGATGGCCTTGCTGTTCCAGTGCATTAGATTCCTGTGGTAGACAGTTCTGGTCAGTCTAATCCTTTAGGAGCCTGGCACAGCCTGGATCACCTCAATCTCTGCAGGGGCAGCCTCAGTCATCTGGACTGAAAGCAGCATTTATCTCATAGGCGAGACTGGAAGTGAATTATCTCTGACCTGTTCTTCTAGTATTCATGTGGCTGGTCCAGTTGAGTTTCTGGTCAATGGTAAACCAGGATGTTGATAGTTAGGTACTCAGTGATGATAATGTCATTGAATTCAAGGACCAAATATTCAAGGGTTATATTCTCTGTCTTGTCATTGCCTGGCACTTGTACGGTGTGAATGTTACTTGCCTTAGCCTGATCTTGTTGTATATGGACATGGTCTACTTCAGTGTCTGAGGAGTTGTGAATGTGCAATGTTCAGCAACAATCAGTGGCAAACATCCCCACTTCTGACCATGATGGAGGGAATTCATTGATAAAACAGCTGAAGATGGTTGGACCAAGGACACTACACTAAGTAACTCCTACAGAGATGTGCTGGAGCTGAGATGATGACTTCCAGCAACCAAAACTATCTTCCTATATGCCAGGTACGACTCAAACAGCAGAGTTTCCTCCTGATACTCATTTATTCCAGTTTTTTAAGGGCTCCTTGATGTCACACTTGATCAAATGTGTCCTTCATGTCAAGGACAGTCACTCTCACCTCACCTCAGGAATTCAGCTCTCCAGTCCATGTCCCTCATTATGTAGAACCTCCTTCTTTGCCCTGTCTATTGTTTTTGATACCGCACAGAACATGACAGGCTCTGTGCCCCTTAACCTGTTTCACTCTCAATCACAATCTCCTGTCCCTGATCATGACCATCTGAGAAGATCCTAACCTAAAAGATGTGACTGCATCCTGCCACAAAACATCCAGCTACTTTCTCATTCCCTGAAGCATCACGCTGTCTATAGATGAACCTCCTGCTCATAGTCTGAACCAAAACTGTTCAAGCTTCAAATATTTGTCACAGACACAACTACCCTGGATCAATCTGGCTTCCAGAAACCCTGACATGCTGCAACTGTAACATATCACTCATCCTGCCATCTTTAATCTCATACAGTCATACAGCATAGAAACAGGACTTTCAGCCAACCATGTCAATACTGACCAACAAATAGCAGACTATACTAATTCCATTTACCTGCATTTGGTCCATAGCCTATTATGCCTTGGCATCTTAAGTGCTCCGGAAGATACATCTTAAATGTTGCGAGAGTACCTGCCTTTTCTGCCCTCTCAGGCAGCACCTTTCATATTTCTACCACCATCTGAAAAAATTCTTTCCCTTAGATCCTCTCAAAACTTGCACCTCACCATAAACTTATGCTGTCTTGTCTTAGACATTTCTGCCATGGGGAAAAGATTCTTATGGTCTATCTTATCCACGCCTCTAATAATTGTGTACACTTCAACCTAATCCTTCCTGAGTTTCCTCTGCTCCAGGGAAACAAAAACCATCCTATCCAGTTTCTCATCCTAAGTGAGACTTTCCATCACAGGCAACATTCTAGTTGATCCCCTCTGCACCCTCTCTGGCGCAATCACATCCTTCCAATAGACTGGCAACCATAACTGCACACAATATTCCATCTGTGGCCTAACCAATGTTTTATAAAGTTGTGACAAGACTTCCTTGCCCTTGTATTCCATACCCCAACTAATGAAGGCAAGCATGATAATTAATAAAATTATTTTATTGATTTAGATATTTACTTATATTTTTTCGTATTTTCTTAACATTACCAGCAGAAATTTAAGAATAAAATATACCTTAATCACTTACAGATGCTCACTAAATAACAAGCTACTTCGCCTGTAGCATAAAAGCAAATGAGCATTTATTTCCCTTTCTTCCCTGACTCCCTTAATCACCCAAGTTCCAGTATTCTGTTATAAATCTCACTAGGTTAGCTAGTTTTGTATGTTCCTAACACAAAAGGCCCAACTGACTCTGTTACAGAGGAGCCTGTCTCAACTATTTCTTTAATTAACTGAGCTCAACTGCTCTTCCAGTTAAAACTTGTTAAAACTCCATTTATGTCTGGGAGCTTTATAATTTAAACTGTTTATTTCCCTTAAATTCTAATCACGAACAAAATTAGATTTGGACAAAAGGATGGGGATTTTCTTATCAAAGTGGTAACTGTCAGCATTTACTCCAGAAATATAAGATGATTGGTTAAAAAAAAACAAAGTCACATGAATAAAATCTTTCTAATGCAGTGGCTAATTAAGATCTGGAATCTATTGCCTGAGAGTGTGGTAGAGGCAGGTTCACTCGAGTGGTTAGGGTCTGGAACACATTGCCTCAGAGTGTCGTAGAGGCAGGTTCAATCAAAAATTTCAAAAGAATTGGATTATCAACTGAAGGGGAAAAATTTGCTAGACTACAATCAGGGAGTAGATGGGACTAGATAAGTTGCTTTTGGAGAAGCTGAGAGGGACATGATGGACCAAATAAACTCTTTGTGTTGCAACCATTCTCTGATTCAATGGGCGGGATTGGATGGTTTTTGTGATAAGGAAAGCAGAACAGGAAGTAGGTAATCCAATCATTTCAGCTCGTGGAATCAAGCATCAGCATGCCAATCAGCTGCTGGTTTGCACAAAGCAATAGCACTCTGAAGGTGTGGAGGAGGGGTTCTCCATGTCCAAGTGGGCATCTAGGGTGAGAGTGTTAGGCTGAACACAAGAAGTTGCTTCCAGCCACCAACTGAAAGGGCCCCTTCTCTTTGAACAGAGAAGTCTATTAATATTCAAAAGCTGCCATCTTTGCATCCTTGCCTTACAGTCTTGCGCTGCTTCCTTATACCTAGCATTATTCACTCTCAATGTTTTCCCAGATACTATTGACATTTGTAAACAGAAATCAAAAATTGCCATCAATTGAATTTTAAGAAGTTTAATTTTTTTTTGGGAAAGAGCAGATGACCTCCTAATTTCAGCATCTGCTCACCTTCTCATGTTACTGGAGACTGGCAGGATAGTGGTGTCATTACTCCATGCTTTACATCTAGGTAGCAGGTTGAGTTGGAGAAATACACAAGCACTCAATCTGTTGCCATGAAACTCAGACTTGTGAATTTAAGAAATGTTGAAGGAAGTTTATATTCCAGACCCAATTTACATAGAAGCATAGAAGGTAGGTGCAGGAGGAGGCCATTTGGCCCTTCAAGCCTGCACCACCATTCAATATGAACATGGATGGTCATGCAATTTCAGAATCCCATTCCCGCTTTCTCTCCATACCCCTTGATACCTTTAGCCACAAGAGCCACATCCAGCTTCTTGAATACTTCTGACAAACTGACCTCAATAGCTTTCTGTGGGAAAGAATGCCACAGGTTCACAACTCTCCGACTGAAGAAAATCTTTCTCACCTCAATCCTGAATGACTTACCTCTTATTCATTGTCTGTGACCCCTACTTCTGGACTTCCCCACATTGGGAACATCCTTCCCCCATCTAGCCTGTCCAGTCCCAACAGGATTTTATATGTTTCTATGAGATTCCACCTCCTCATTCTTCTAAATTCCAGTGAAGACAAGCCCAGTCAATCCAGTCTTTCCTCATATGTCAGTTCTGTCATCTCGGGAATCAGTCTGGTGAACCTTCACTGGCCTCCCTCAATCGCAAGAATTTCCTTCCTCAAACTAGGAGGCCAAAACTGCACACAATACTCAAGGCGTGGCCTCACCAAGGTCCTGTATAACTGCAGCAAGATATCCTTACTCCGATACTCAAATCCTCTCGATATGAAGGCCAGCAAGCCATTAACTTTCCTCACTGCCTGCTGCATCAGCGTGCCAACCTTCATCAACTGTTCCACAATGACACTCAAGTCTTGTTGCACCTCACCTTTTCCTAAAATGCCACCATTCATTTAATAATCTGCTTTTGCCATTGAAGCCATTAGCAGTCGCCTGAAGGAAACCTTTGCCTCCTCTCTAAGGGTAAGTGCCCATCTTTTGAAAATGTTGCTTGAGTGACACAATTTTCGTGACATAACAAATTTGTTCAATGGATTTTTCTTCTCGATCTGCAAGCTTTCAGCTGACAATGTATTCTGCATTAATGGAGAAGCTGTTAAATGACGGAATAAAATGACTAAATTCATTAGAAACACTAATGTGAGTTGTGAATTTTGTACAAATTATGCAAGTTCTTTAAGCAGCACAACTATCTGGGATGTAAAGAGATGAATCTCACATTTATCCACATGACATTGCATTTGCCAGGTATTTACCCACTCAGCCAGTCTGTCTAAGTCACCCTGCAGCGTCTTAGCATCCTCCTCACAGCACACACTGCCACCCAGCTTAGTGTTGTCTACACATTTGGAGATATTGCATTCAATTCCTTTGTCCAAATCATTAATGTATATTGTGAACAGCCAGGTCCCAGCACTGAATCCTGTGGTACCCCACTTGACACTGCCTGCCACTCTGTAAAGGCTCATTTATTGCAAATCTCTGTTTCCTGTCTGCCAACCAGTTCTCTATCCAAGACAATACATTACCTCTGATACCATGAGCTTTAATTTTGCTTACTAATCTCTTATGTTGGGCCTTGTCAGGAGGCTTTTGAAAGTCCAGATACACAACGTTCACTGATTCACCCTTGTCCACTCTACTGGTCACATCCTCAATAAATTCCATAAGACTTGTCAACCATGATTTTTCTTTAGTGAATCCATGCTGACTTGGATCGATTCTGTCACTGCTTTCCAAATGTTCAGTTATTACATCTTTAATAACTGATTCCAGAATTTTCCCCACTACTGATGTCGGGCTAACTGCCTATAATTCCCTGTTTGCTCTCTCTCCCTCCTTTCTTAATAAAGTGGGGTTACATTAGCTACCATGTTTCATTACACAGCAGAAACTGCAGTTAGCGTGTGTAATCATTACTATAAAAATAAAACAGAAGTGGATAAATTAACATGGCCATTTTGAACAGTGGAAAACATGGTGATAATGACACACGGTGCATAAGTTCTGTCTCTCACTTCAACTCTCTAACACTCTGTGATAGTCACTGTCAAACTGCATCAGTCATTATCACTAAGCATAGTCAAACCCAGGCCAGATGTCTGTGTTGTTGTCCATTGAAGCCATTAGCAGTCCCCTGAAGGAAACATTTGCATCCTTTCGAGGAGTAAGCACTCATCTTTTGAAAATGTTGCTTAAATGACATAATTTTCATGACATAACAAATTTGTTCAATGGATTTTTCTTCTTGATCTGCAAGCTTTCAGCTGATACCTCATTCTGTATTTATGGAGAACCTGTTAAATGATAGAACGAAATTATTAAATTCACTAGAACACTCATGTGATAAGTCAAGTTTGTGCAAATTATGCAAGTTCTTTAAGCATCACAACTATGTGAGGTTACCAGAGATGTAGCATTTCTGTTAATTTTCCTAGAAATTCAACTGCTGGGTGACAAGCTACCTCACAGTGCTGGGGACCTGGGTTTGATTCCAACCTTGGGTGACTATCTGTGTGGAGTTTGCACATTGACTGATTTGATTTGATTTATTGTTGTCACATGTACTGTGATACAGCGAAAAGTATTGTTTTGCATCCTATACAGGCAGATCGTACCATACAAAATGCATCAGGCAAAGTGCAGAATACAGTGTTACAGCCACAGAAAAGGTGCAGAGAAAGAGATCAGAATTAACATTTGAGGGGTCTGTTCAAAAGTCTGATATTCTTCTCGTGTCTGTGTGGGTTTCCACTGTGTCAGGAATGTGCAGGTTAGGCAGATTAGCCATGGGAAATGGTGTGGACTCAATGGGCTGAAGGGCCTGTTTCCATGCTGTAGGGATTCTATGATTCTAGACTCACTAAATAAATACAGTAGCTACAACAGCAGCTCAGAGGCTACCAGTACAGCAGCAAATACCTCCCTTCTGACTTCTAAAGCCTATGCACCATTTACAAGGCAAAAGTCAGGAGTGTGATGGAAAATGCCCCACTTTCCTGGATGAGTGCAACTCTAACAATACTCGAGAAGCTTGACATCACCAAATACAAAGCTGCCCACTTGATTAGAACTGCATCCAGCAACTTTTAGTCACTCCACTGACACTGTGTATACAATCAACAAGATGCACTGCAGAAATTCACATAGACCCTAAGACAGCACCTTCCAAACCCACAACCATTTCCATCTAGAAGGACAAGGGCAGTAGTTACATGGGAACACTACAAACTACAAGTTCTTCTCCAAGCCGCTCACCATTCTGACTTGGAAATATATCACTATTCCTTTAGTATCACTGGGTCACAATTCTGGAATTCCCTCCCTAATTGCATTGTGGGTCTGCCAAAAGCACCTGGACTGTAGCAGTTCAAGAAGGCGGCTCACCACCTTCTCATGGGTAACTAGAGACCAACAATAAATGATGGCCAGCCAGTGATGACCAGGTCCCATGAAAGAATAAAAAGAAAGATACATATCTTGTGCTGTTCTCCCCATTCCCAAACAAACAATCTTGAGGGACTTTTGGCCTCAATGTTTAAAGCTTTACTTCTATTGCTTTACAGATTTCCTTGCAAACTGCTAGGCCACATTCCAGCAGGCAGTGCATATTCATTATCATGTTATTTCATATTGACAAGCAACAGTGGTATAGTGGCGAGCATAGCTACCTTCCAAGTAGTTGATGCAGGTTCAATTCCTGGCCTTTGCAAGGTTCCAATTTTGGGTGGCACAGTGGCGTAGTGGTTAACACTGCTGCCTCACAGCGCCAGGGACCCAGGTTTGAATCCAGTCTCAGGCGACTGTCTACGTGGAGTTTACACATTCTCCCTCTGTCTGCGTGGATTTCTTCCAGGTGCTCTGGTTTCCTCCCATTGTCCAAAGATATGCAGGCTAGGTGGATTGGTCATGCTGAAATTGTCTGTAGTGTTCAGGGTGTGGGTTGGCTCGGGGTGATGCTCTTTTGAGGGTCGGTGCAGTCTAGATGGGCCAAATGGCCTCCTTCCACACCGTCTGGATTCTATGATTATATACAGTTCAGAAATAAGCCATTAGGCTGGCATGTTGCTTTGCTCATTACAAGCCTTCTTTCACCGTCCTTCTTTTAATCCCAACAACATTCAGGAGAATTCACACCTTCCATCATTGGTTAAGTGGGCACCATCTCCAAGAGGCGCTGTAGTAACTCACCAGGCTTTCTTTGCCAACATCTTCCTAAGCCATGACCTCTCCCATCTTGATGAACACCTGCAAGACCCCCTCCAATTTACATAACATCCTGACTTGGAAATGTTTTGCTGGTCTTTTATTGTTGCTGGATCTAAGTTCTGGAAAACTGTTCCTGACAGCAGAGGTTTAGGATCGACGCTTAATCTTAACTGCTAGTGAAACTGAGCATCAATGAGCAAGTTATTAGCTGATTGTCAGCTTCACCATCATTGACACTTTCTATTTGCTTTTCTTCTCCTTTAGCTTTCTGAAGAAATTAACATCAAGCCATCAACAAACGTTAGGGATCTTTGGACACAAATCAATAGCATGTTCATTTATTAAACAGTTGAGATGTTGGAAGCAGTGTTATTTCTCTATTAATGTACTGCATCATTCTGTAGTCCCCCTCTACTTAAATAACACTCTGCTTTTCTTCTTTTCCTGCCAAAGTAGAAAACTTCAAAATTTCCCAACTAAAACTATCTACTGAAATGTTCCCACCAACTAAATCCATCTACACTCCTTTGAAGACTTTGTGTTCTCATAACTTGCTTTCCTATCAAATTTCATGCCACCATCACTTTTAGCTGTAATACAGTTGGTCCCTTCATCTGAGTCATCAACATAAGTAGTAAATAGTTGAAGTTTCCGCACTGATATCTGTGGCAATTCACCGGGTACAAATTGCCAATTTGAAAATAACTCATTTGTTCCAACTCACTCTGCCCTTTTAGTTAACCAATCCTCTATCTGAGCTAATACAATATGGGCTTTGATCTTGTGCACAGCTTTCATCTATTACGTAGTATTTTATCCATGGCTTTTAGAAAATGAAAATAAACTACTCGATAGCCTTTATTCACTCTGCTTGTTCAGTCCCAAAAGTGTTGAATTAATTTGTAAAGTATGATTTCCCTTCCATAAAACCACATTGATTTTGCCTTAGAGATAGTAGAACCTTAATGGTTTTATTGGTAATTCAGATTCAGTCTCAATGTGCAGTGAGGAACTAAACAGGTCAGACATTTGTGCAGATCCTTTAGCTTTGTAATATTGCTACCAACTTCCCAACATTTCAATAAAATCTATTCCAGTTTACAACCACTTCTTCAGAACCCCCCTCCCTCCCATTTGAGGAGTGATTGGTTCAACTGGGCCTGTATTCACTACAGTTTAGAAGGATGAAAGGAGATCTGGTTGAAATGTATAAAATTCTAACAAGGTTGGATAAACTAGATGTAGGGAACAGCACCTCATATTCCACCTTGGAATCCTATAACCCAATAGTCTCAATGTGAACTTCACGAGATTCAATATCTCCCCACCCCCGACCTCATCCCAAGACCAGCCCTCCCTCTCGTCCCTGCCTCCTTGACCTATCCGTCTTGTCTCAGAAGCTTGAGGGGGGGATCTTATAGAAACATATAAAATTATGAAGGGAATAGATAAGATAGAAATAGAGAGGATGTTTCCACTGCAGGTGAAGCTAGGACAAGAGGGCATAGCCTCAAGATTAGAGGGAGCAGATTTAGGACTGAACTGAGAACGAATTTCTTCACCCAGAGGGTTGTTAATCTATGGAATTCCTTGCCCAGTGAAGTCGTTGACGCTACTTCAGTAAATGTTTTTAAAAAAAAGGTAGATTTTTTTTGAACAATAAAGGAATTAAGGGATACGGTGAGAACACGGGTAAGTGGATCCGAGTCCACGAAAGGATCAGCCATGATCTTATTGAATGGCGGAGCAGGCTCGAAGGGCCAGACGGCCTACTCCTGCTCCTAGTTCTTATGTTCTTATGTTCTTATGTCTCCCACCTATCCGCTCCTCCCACCTCACTGACCAACCCCCACTCCCACTTCTGACCTACACTCACCCCTACTAGCTTCAACCCCGTCTCCTTGACCTGTCCGTCTTCTCTCTGCTATCTGCTCAACTATCCACCTTCTATCATCGCCTTCCCCTCTCTCTATTTATTTCAGAGTTCCCTTCCCCCCTCATTCCTGAAGAAGGGTCCAGACCCGAAACGTCAGCTTTCCTGCTGATGCTGCCTGGCCTGCTGTGTTCATCCAGCTCCACACCTTGTTATCTCAGATTCTCCAGCATCGGCAGTTCTTACCATCTCTAGATGTAGGGATGATGTTTCTCATGCTTGGGAAGTCTAGAACCGAGGACAACATCTCAGGATATGGTTTAGTCTAAGAATAAGACCGAGATGAGGAAGAATTTCTTCACTCAGAGTTGTGAACCTGTGGAATTCTCTCCCACAGAAAGCTGTGCATTAGATAAATTCAAGAGGGAGCTGGATGTGTCCCCTGTGGCTAAAGTGATCAAGGGGTCTGGAGAGAAAGCGGGAGTGGGATACTGAGATTACATGATCAGCAATGATCAAATTGAACTTTGGTATAGGCTCAAAAGACTGAATGGCCAACTCCTGCACCTAGTTTCTATGTTAGACCATTTAGAACTGAGATGAGGAAAAAAATCCTTCACTCACAGTGTTGTGAACCTGTGGAATTCTCTACCACAGAAGACTGTGGAGGCCAAGTCACTGATTATCTATAAGAAAAAGATAGATAACAAGTTAGATTTTAAAGGCATCAGAAGTCATAGAGTCATAGAGTCATAAAATCTTATCCTGGCCAACCTCTCCCTATAACTCAGGCCTACTAGTCCTGACCACATCTTCGTAAATCTTCTTTGTACACTTTCCAGTTTAATTATGTCTTTCCTGTAACAGGGTGACCAAAAATGTACACAATACTCCAACTGCGTCTTCACCAATGACTTGTACAACTAACATAACATCCCGACTCTTACACTCAATGCCTTGACCGATGAAGACCAGAATGCCTTCTTTACCACCCAGTTCACTTGTGACGCCACTTTCAACAAACTATGTACTTGTACTCCTAAGTCCCTCTGTTCCACAACACTCCTCAGGAGAGATAAAGAGATATGGGAAGAAAGGGGAATATGGCTTGAAATAAGATGAGCAGCCATGATCAGACTGAATGGCAGAGCAGATTCAAAAGGCTAAAGGCCTACTCCTTCTCTTAGTTTCTATGACCATATGTAGTCCCAGCAGTGGCCACCACATTGTATTTGTATTACTGGGTCAATCAGCCATTAGATAAGGGCAGGAGTCCCTAACCCAAAAACATTAAAGCTGTTTTTAGTGTGCTATCACTGAGGGGCAGCTATGTTTCAGGTCCATTTGCTGACAACTGACTCTTTCATTTAGGGGAGGGGAAAATCCAGTTTTCATGATGTTATGGCCATTACATATTTCCCAATATAGATGCTCAGGACAGATTGAAGCTGTGAAAGATGGCGGACTTGTGGTAAGATTAAGAAAAAAATTAAAGACCTGGAGAAGGAGGATATTACAGGGTGGGGGGTCAATGTCAGAATCTATTTGACTGGAACTAAGAAACAATAAAAACTGCAGTGTATCTATTGGGCACCAACTATGGGAAAGATAGGGAGGCAGAAACCTGACAAATTAAAGAAAGGTGTAATAATTACAGAGCAGTTATGAAGAGGGACTTTAATTATTAGAGTATAGACTGGATTAATAACAGGTAAAGAGCAGTGAGGGATAAAGGTTGCTAGAGTGTGTTGAGGAAAATCTTTTACGTCGTAATTTGCCAGTCCAATGAGAAAGGAAACACTGCTAGAACTGGTTCATGGGAATAAGGAAGAATCTGATTATTATGTCTTAAGATTTAGGATGTTTACAGAAGAGAACCAAATAAGGTCCAGAGTAAGATATAATTAACTTGGCAAGGGCTCAATCAAGAAGGGAAGTAAAGTGAGATGAGGAGGAGAGTTGCAGTTAACAAAATGAAACTCAAAAGTCATCAATAGCCTCATATTTAGTAAAATGTTTGTAACAGGAGCAGTGGGGCCAATTTGGGACTTAAAAATGGATTGATGCATGAAGGCACAGGCATGGGTGTAAAATTAAATGAATACTTTGCATCTGTCTTTTCCAAGGAAATCATTAGCTGTCTAAATTATGGTGAAAGAGGGTATGTTCAGAAACTAGAGGACTTAAAATTGGTTAAAATAAGTTCATAAAATGACTAAATGAGATGTGCCCAAGGAGACCAAGGGAAGAGAAATTGGAAATTTCAGAGGCACTGACCATAATTTTCCAAACATCTTTCAACCCAAGAGTGTGTCAGATGAGTAGAAAATTGCAAATGTTATACCCTTGTTTAAAAAAGGGTATAGAGCAACTATGGGTTAGTTGGTTTTACTTTATTGGAGAAGCTTCTAGAAATGAACAGTTGGGTGTTTGATAAAGTGCTACATAACAGGCTAGAACAAAGTAGAATTCATGCAATAAAAGAGACAGTAGTGATACTGATCTGAAATTCTTCAGGGGTCAGTGTTAGCACCTCTGAGTTTCCTGCTATATACTAATGATCTGTACCTTGTTATACAGGGCATAATTCCAAAATTTGTAGATTTCGTGAAATTATGAGGGGGACGATGTTAAACTTCAAAAATGACAGTCAGATTGAGGAAATGGACGTGCATGTGGCAGATAATCTTCATTGTAGAAAAGTGTAAATTGATTAATTTGTGGAAGGATCACTTGTAATGCTTCAAGTGATTACAAATAATAGTCACCAGAAAAAAAATGCATTCTAGAATATTAAGGAAAGTAATTATGGAGATAGTGGATGAACGGTAAAATCTTTCAGTTTCCATTCCTTTAATTCCATAACTTTTAACTTTTCTCACAGTCTGATGCACAAATTTTTTTTAAATAATCAAATTCATTTTGGAAGCCCATGTACATTACCTGGTAGGACAAGGGGAAGAGGCAACATTCAATAAAGGAATCCTTGTACATGAATCACAGAAAGTTAGCTTTCAGGTATAACTAGCAATTAGGAAGGAAAATAGAACATTGCTGTTGGGCAATTAATGGTGGGGGCCTGGGGAGTGTTGTCGAACAGAGAGAACTGGGGGTGCAGGTACATAGTTCCTTGAAAGTTGTGCCTCATATAGACAGGGTGGTGAAGAAGGCATTTGGCACATTTGCCTTCATCGGTCAGAGCATTGAGTATAGGAGTTGGGATGTCATGTAATGGCTGTACAAGGCATTGGTAAGGCCACTTTTGGAGTACTGTGTGCAGTTTTGGTCACCTTACAATAGGAAGGATGTTATTAAACTGGAAAGAATGCAAAAAAGATTTACAACGATACTTACTGAGACTGGAGGTTTAAGTTAAGGCTGGATAGGCTGGGACTTTTTCTCTGGAATGTAACAGGCTGAAGGGTGACCTCAAAGGGGTTTTCAAAATAATGAGGGGCACAGATAAAGTGAATAGCCAAGGGTAGGGGAGTCCAAAATTAGGTGGAATAGGTTTAAGGCGAGAGGGGAAAGATTTAAAAGGGACTTGGGGGCAATCTTTGCATGTTCATGTTATGGAACAAGCTGCCAGAGGAAGTGGTAGAGGCAAATACAATTACAGCATTTAAAAGACATTTGGACAGCTATGTGAATAGGAAATGTTTAGAGGAATGTGGGACAAATGCAGGCAAATGGGACTAGTTCAGTTTAGGAAATCTGGTTGGAATGGATGAGTTGGGCCGAAAGGACTGTTTCTGTGCTAATTGTCTCAATGACTCTATGAATGAAAAATAATAGTGGGAAAACTTTGCTGCAGCTGTCCAGGGCTTTAGTGAGACCACATTTGAATTCTGTGTATGCTCTACTTACTTGCAAAAGAATATTACATTAGAAGCTGTTCAAAGAAGGTTTTGTTTGATTTATTCCAGGGTTGGTAGGTTATATTATGAGGAAAATTTGGACAGGCTGGACCTATCTACATTGGAAGAATGAGAGTTGATCTTTTTGAAACAGATAAGATCCTGAAGAGAATTACTGGGTAACCGCTGAAAGGAATTTTTCCCCTCTGTGGGGCAGACTAAATGAGGGGGCACAGCTTGAAAATAAGAGTTCTGGGTTTTAAAATGGAAAAAGAGAAGGTTTTGCTTTTTAAAAAGTTGTTCGTCAGTTTTAATTCATTCCCCGGGAAGGATTCTTTCATTTTTACAAGGTAGAGTTAGATGGATTTTTTGAAAGCCAAAGGAGTTAAAGGGTAAGGGGGCAATGAGGAAAGTGGGTTTGAGACACTTTTTCTCATGGGATTCGATATCAAACAATGAGTTTGGGTTCTTTACAGATTGGCCAAGGAGAAGGCAAAGTTAAGAACAGCCTTCAAGCTTAGACTTGAATACATGAAGGAACAAGTGTTACCAGACACCGAGGCTGTGGATTTCCCAACACTTGAAGAGACTCTTACAAGTCAACCTAGAAACACCGCTTTACCATGGCCTTGGAACACTGGTGAACTGTACTATCCAGAGCTTCTACCCTATGTTAATTACCTCCTGGTTACTTCCCTGGTTACCGTAGTTAGTAGTGTTGGGAAAGTCACCGATTAAATCAGCTAATTTGGGGACTGGACTTATTTACATTGCAGAATGTAGATAAAGCAAAAAGTAATTGAGCAAAGAAAGTAGTACTGAGAAATGACATGACAGATGGCTGCCAGCATAAAATCTGTTAAACAAGTTAAACTGCAATGGGCAATATATTCAGGAGGTATTAGATCAGAAGCTTTCCCAAGAGCCATACCTGAGGGAACAATTTGCATTAATTGGTAGAGATACATATTTAATGCTCTGTAAAAGGTACAGGAGGGCTGTGAAGAAAAACATTTTTACATAGTAATTAACGTAAGTTAGACAAGATGTATTCATGGTAATGGAACAGCTGCCTTAGTGTCAGGAAAGAAACATTTGAACCAAATAATTGATACCTCAGCAGATGGGTGAAGATGAGAATGAAATGAGACAGGAATGAAATGTGTGAAATTCTGAAGCTGGCAGACAACCAGATGGAGGGATATAAACAAATACAACTCTAGCAATGATGGAGAATGGGCAGAGAGTCTTTATGATTAATGCTGCTCCATAACTCACAGTACATAACCAGCATCAGGGTCAGAGAGCAACACCAAAGGAAGCCACTGGTGCTGGCTTGCTGCAGTGGAATCTAATTAGTCTCATTTTCCTATCCGATCTCTGTAGCCTCGCAAGTCTATTTCCCTCAAGTGTCCACCCAACTTCATTTTGAAATCATTAATCATCACCAAAGAAAATCTCTGAAAAGGAAATCATGTCTGACTAATTTATTGTAGTTTTTTCAAGAAACTCTCAACCAGAATGGATAGAGGGGAACCAGTAGATATGCTGTATTTTGACTTCCAGAAGGTGTTTGACAAAGTACCTCCCAAAAGGTTATGTCATAAATTATGTCAGGGTGTTGGGGTAATTTATTGTCACAGATAGAGAATTGGCTATTGGGCAGGTAACGAGTGGGGTTAATGGAAAAACAAACAAAGACTACAGATGCTGGAAATCAGAAACAAAAACAGAAATTGCTGGAAAATCTCAGCAGGTATAGCAGCACCTGCCCCTTAGGCACAAATTACGCCCTCTCATGACTGACCCCTCAACCAAGGAGAACAGCTGCTCTCTATTCACCCTGTCCATATGGCTCATAATCTTATGCATCTCAATTATGTCCCCCATGCAGACTTCTCTGCTGTAAAGAAAACAATCCATGCCTATCTAGTCTCTCCTTATACCTCAACTTCTCCATCCCAGGCAACATCCTGATAAACCTCCTCTCTAACCCCTCTACTGCTATCACATTTCTCCTGGACTGAGGTGACCAGAACTGCACACAGTACTCCAGCTGTGGGCTGATCAATGCTGTGTAGAAGTGTTTATTCTCATACTCCATGCCATGACTGATGAAAGCAAGTAAAAACCAAAAGAACTGCGGATGCTGTAAATCAGGAACAAAAACAAATTTGCTGGAAAAGCTCAACAGGTCTGGCAGCATCTGTGAAGAAAAAAATCAGAGTTAACATTTTAAATAAATGTGAACATTTAATAATCCTTCCTCAGATGATGGAAGTCCAATATGCCTGCTCAACTATCCTATTCATGTGTTCTGTGACTTCAGGGATCTGTGAATAATTACCCCAAGATCCCTCTGTTACACTAAGCTACCCCATGTCCTGCCATACATTATATATTCCCTCATCTTGTTTCTTCTTCCAAAGTGCATCACCTCACACTTATCAGGGTTAAATACCATCCGCTACTGGTCTGCCCATCTGACCAACCCATTGCATCTTTCTGTATCCTACAAACATCTTCTTTGCTATTAGCCACTCTATCAATCTTGGTGTCAGCTGCAAATTTGCATAATATTCTCCCCATATTTTCATCTATATAGAAGGTATGAGCTACAAGGAGAGGCTAGAAACACTCAGGTTGTTTTCTCTGTAGCAGCGGAAGCTGAGGTGTGACTTGATAGAAGTCTATAAAATTATGAGATGCTTAAATACAGTTGACGGTTAGAATTTTTTTCTCGGAATTGAAACGAAGGGGCATGCATTTAAGGTGAGAGGGGGGAAGTTCAAAAGAGATGAGAGGCAGGTTTTTTTTTTTAACACAGAGTGGTAGGTGTCTGGAATGAGCTACTGGGTGGTGGAAGAGGCAGATATAATAGGGGTGTTTAAGGGACTTTTAGATAAACACATGAATATGCATGGAATGGAGGGATATGGACCAAGGGCAGGCAGAAGGGATTAGTTTAATTTGGTGTCCTGTTTGGCACAACATTGTGGCCAAAGGGCCCATTCCTATGATGGAGATAGTAGGAACTGCCGATGCTGGAAAATCTGAGATAACAAGGTGTAGAGCTGGATGAGCACAGCAGGACAAACAGCATCAGAGGAGCAGGAAAGCTGATGTTTCGGGTCTCGACCCTTCTTTCTGAAGGCCTGCTTGGCCTGCTGTATTCATTCCTATGATGTACTGTTTCATGTTCAATGTTCTATATCATTTATGTAAATAACATAAAATAAAATGCTGAGTACTGACCCTTGTGGCACACCGCTGGACACTAGCCTCCAGTCACTCAAACCGCCTTCTACTATTACTTTGTGCCCTATGACTAAGCCAGTTTCTGATCCATCTCACCAAGTTTCCCTCAATTCCCATGTGCTTTAACCTTCTCAGTCTCCCATGTAAGACCTTGTCAAAAGGTCTGCTAAAATCCATGTAAACTGTATCAACTGAACTTCCCTCACCCATATACTTAGTCCCATTTTCAAAAAATTCTAACAGGTTTGTTAGGCATGACAAAGCCATGCTGACTGTCTCTAATTGACCCATGCTTTTCCAAGTAGGTATTAATTCGCTAATTGTCCAGATATCCAGGGTTCTCTGAACTTATTGTGCCAACATTTCCCTGTAAAGGAACACTCCCCAGCTCCTTTTTGAATGATCCCCTTGCTCCACCATAGACTTACCCAGGCTACTATGGCCAGATTCTGCTTTATTTTAATAAAACCTGTCTTCTCTCAGTCCAAAGTCTTTTGCCTTGTCCCCAGAACATACCTGAACATTACTGTGTTGTGGTCGCTATCACCTAAATGTTTCCCACTGCCACAATTGGAACATTTGTTTGGCTTCTCTCGCAAGAATCCGATCTAGCACTGCACCATCCCTTTTTGGGCTTTCTACACATTGATACTAAAGACTCCTCTGGATACATTTCAAGAAATTCACCCCTCTAAACCCTTAAGGCTATGACTATCGTGATTTATGTTGTAAAGTTGAAATCCCCTAGTATAATTACCTAATTATTACTTTTACACACCTCTGTGAACTGTCTATATTTATTCATCTATTTCCTGCTGACTGTTTGGGGGCCTATAATACAATCCCAGTAAAGTTGGTACCCCCTTACCTTCCTCAGCTCTACTCACAAAGCCTCATTTGAGGACCCTTCCAATATATCATCTCTCCTTATTGCAGTAATTGACTCCTTAATTAATAGTGCTACACTACCACACTTTTTACCCCTCTTCTGTCATGCCTAAAGATCCTATACCATGGAATGTTGAATAGCCAGGCCAGCCCTTCCTTCAATCATGTTTCTCTGATGGCAACAATATCACGCTTCCATGTGTCAATCCACGCCATTAACTCAGTCTTACTTATTACACTCCAGTATTAAAGACCATCCAGCCATGCCTTACACTTTTAATACTGAATATAGCTGAGCCAACTAACTTTCTTTCCTTTGCTATAGCATGATGTGTCTCTGATTCATCGATAACTCTGTGTCCCCTCTCCCTGCCAGACTAGTTTAAACTCCTCCCAACAGCACTAGCAAACCTACCTGCAAGGATGTTGGTCCCACTGTGGTTCAGGGGCAGACTATCCCTGTTTGTACATGTCTCCCCTGCCTCAAAAACAGTCCCAGGGATCCAGCAATCTAAAACTCTCACTCTTGCACCAACTGTTTAACCATGTATTCATCTGTCCTATTTTCCTATTTCTAAACTTGCTAGCATGTGGTGCTGGGAGTAATCCAGAGATTACAACCATTGACATTCTGCTTTTTCATCTACTGCCTAGCTCCCTGAATTCTTGATGCAAGACCTCATTCCTCACTTCGCCCATATCATTGGTACCAACATGTACTATGGCCTCTAACTCATCACCCTCCCCTTTCAGGTTGCCCTCTCGCCATTCAATGACAACTCTGACCCTGACACCAGGGAGGCAACATACCTCCTGAAGTCGTCTTCAGCTGCAGCCTGTCTGCTCCCCTGACTAAAGAATCCCCTATCACTATCGCCCTTCCCCACCACCCCAACCCTCCCCATCCCCAACCCCCAGCCACCACGCCAACGTAGTCAAGCAAGTTGCAGTGCCAGAATCTTCACTTTAATTGCATTCCTCTGAGGTACCAGCACCCACATCAGCTTCCAAAATGGAATACAGTTTAGTGAGTGGGACTCCAGGGGACTCCTGCACTTACCTGCCTGATCTTTCTGGACTGTCTGGTGGTCACCCATTCCCTTCTATCCTCTAGTCCCTTGAGCTGCAGCACAACCACCTCTCTAAACATGCTATTCATGTAATTCTCAACCTTGTGCCACATTGTCTGCAACGGCTGCTCAAGCTGCGAGACCCCAGAGCTCCAGCTTCTGCGGCTGGAAGCACTTCCTGCATATGTGGTCAGCTAGGACACTGGCAGCATCCAGAACTCCCTACATGTGACAAGCTACACATTCCACTTGGCTGGCCTCTCCTAACATCTCTTAAACTCACAATTAATGCCTTCGACTAGAATTATTAGTTTTATTTTGTTTATACTCTATCACTAAGGTTATGAAATGGTTACTTGCAACTAAGTTTCCACTGCTCTAAAACTGTAGGATGAGAAAGGGTTAACCAGTAATTGTCAGGTTCCCAGTACTCACCAATCCAGAGCCTTTCTCACTTTTTGAAATTATACTGTCAACAAGAGCCGCATGAAGATTCTTGTGATGTTCCTGCTTTATCCACAGCATGTTAGATTTATTGGCTAATCAATTACCGTGTCCCTCCACACCTCCTGGCTGCTGCTGCAGGGTTTCCCTGCTCCAAGCTAAGTAACCTGTAGGCTAGACCCAAATCTGCTACCAATCTAGCTTATTGGTTACTGTGTCCCTCCCAGCCTCCCGACCACAGCTGCAGGCTTTCCCTACTGCTGTTCCAAACTCAGTGCCCTGTAAAGACACTTATCTTAGGAAAGATGTTATTTAATGGAGGCAGTGCAGAGAAAGTTCACCAGAATGATCCCTCATATGGAGGGAATGTCTTATGAGCAAATATAACAGATTGGGTCTGTACTCACTGAAGTTTAGAAAAATGAGAGGTGACCTCATTGAAACATATAGGATTCTTCAGTGGCTTGACAGGGTTGAGACATTTCCCCTCATGGGAAAGCCCCAGATGGCATTGTCTCAGAATAAAGGGGTTCCTATTTAAGACTGAGATGAGGAGGAATTTCCTCTGAGGTTATTTGAAACTCTTGCAACAGAGCTGTTAGGGCAGAGATCTTATGTAAAGACTGAGATAGATGGATTCTTGGTTAGTAGGGGAATCAGGTATCACGGGGTAAAGGCACAACAGTAGTTATGAGGAATGTCATGGTCCTATTGAATGGTGGAGGAGGTTTGAGTGGCCAAATGGCCTATTCCTTTTCCCTTTTTTATGGTCTTATGGTTCATTTCCAAGACCCCATTAGCAGTAAATTCCATTACCACTCATCACTGCCAACGTGCAAAAGCTCTTCCTCACGTTTCTCATCTATCTTTTGTCCAAGACCTTAAATCTTATCCCCAGTCCTTAATACCATCAGGAAATGGAAACAGTTTTCCTTTGTCAACCACATCTAAGTCTGTCATAATCTCATATACTTCAATCAAATTTCCTGTTAATCTCCTTTGCTTCAAGGAAAAACAATCCCAGCTTCTCCAATCGAATCTTGTTGCTAAGATCCATCCTTTTGAAGGTATAATTGAATGTAATAATCTAATTGTAGCCTAAACATAGCAATTATAAGGAGTCATTGCGAAGCCCTGGATTTTGTACATAAAAAATCTGTTTATGAAGGCCAAGATCTCATTTGCTTTTATAAACTACTTTTGGAATCCATCCTGCCATCTTCAAAGATCTACACTATCCCTATGGCCCCTTGTCCATCTGTGAATTAAGCTTATGGGCAGAATCTTAAAGTGGCCTGAACGACGCGAGTAAAGGTGAGAAATGAGGGCAAATCATATGAGAAGTCAAGCAACATCTTTCTTGATGTCAGGGGCATTTTCCAACAGTGATAAGATCATAGAATCATACAGCAATGAAACAGGCCCTTCGGCTCAACATGCCTTTGCTGTTCAACAAACACCAAACTACACTAATCTCATTTACCTGCATTTGGTCCAAGCCCTGGCATTTTAAGGAGTTGTCCTGATGCTTCTTAAATACTGTGAGAGTACCTGCCTCCATGACCCTCTCAGACAGCATATTCCATATTTCTACCATCCTCTGGGTGAAAAACGTTTCCTTAGATCTCTTATAAACCACTTGTTCCTTAAACCTTCTGCTCACAATCTACTCTGTCTACGCCTCTCACAAATATATATCTGATACCTACATATCTGATACATATCAGATGTCCCCTCCAGCTCCTCTGCTCCAGGGAAAATAAACCCAGTCTATCCAGTCTCTGCTTGTTACTGATTCTTTCCATCCCAGACATCATCCTGGTGAATTTCCTGTGCACCTTCTCCAGTGCAATCACTTCCGATAGAGTTCCAAATAGAACTGCACATGGTATTCTATCTGTAGCCTAACCAATGTTTTATAAAATTGCAACAAGACTTCCTTACTCCTAAACTCTATGTCCTAACTAATGAGTGCAGCAAGCCCATATGCCTCCTTCACCACCCTGTCTACCTGAACTGACACCTTCAGAGATCTATGGACTTGTACACCAAAGTTTCTTTGCTGTTCAATACTCCCTAGGGACTTACCACTCATCCTTCCCTTATTAGACCTCCCAAAATGAATCACCTCACACTTATCAAGACTAAATTCGATCTGTCATTGCTCAGCTGATATATCAGCTGATCAACATCAGACTGTTGCCTGAGAGCATCCTCCTCATGATTAACAATGCCACAGATTTTTGGGTCATCTGCAAACTTACTAATTATACCTTCTACATTCACATCCAAATCATTAACATACAAAACAGACAGCAAGGGTCCAAGCCATTGGTCCCAGGCTTCCAATTACAAAACCAACCCTTCACCATTACCCTTTGCCTCCTATTTGCAAAGCAATTTTGGATCCAGTCTGCCAACATGCCTTGGATGCAGAGATAGTAGGAACTGCAGATGCTGGAAAATCTGAGATAACAAGGTGTAGAGCTGGATGAACACAGCAGGCCAAGCAGCATCAGAGGAGCAGGAAAGCTGACGATTCGGGCCTAGACCCCATGCTTTGGATGCAATTGGCTTTTCCCTTTTGGACAAGCCTTCCATGTGGGACCTTGTCAAAGACCTTACTGAAGGCCATGTAAAGACATCAACTGCACCAATGTCATCAATTAATTTAGTCACATTTTCAAAAAACTCAATTAAATTAGTCAGACAGGATCTACCTTTAGCAAGTTCATGCTGACTATCCCTGATCGATCCACACCTTTCCAAGTATTGATTAATCCTGTTCTTCAGGATGATTTCCATTAATTTCCCTGCTACTGATGTCAGACTAACTGGTCTGTAATTACCCGGCCAATTCCTGCTGTTCTTTTTGAACAAATGAATCACATTAGCTACCCTCCAGTCATCTGCTCTTCATCTGTGGTCAGCAAAGTATCAAATATTTCTGCCGGGGCCCCAACAATCTTATCTCATCTCCCATATCAGCTTGGGATATAACTCATGAAACGCAGGGATTTAAGCACCTGTGTACCTGCTAAAACATCAAATATCTCATCTTCCTAATGTGTCCCATCTCAGCTGAAATCTCCAGCTACAATGTCTTTTTCCTCTGTAAATACAGATAAGAAATATTCATTTAAGACCTCATCTATATCCAGTGGCTTCATGCACAGGTTGGCCCTTTGGTCTCTACTAGGTACCACACTTTCCCTGGTAATTCTCTTACTCAATATATTTATAAAAAGCCTTGGAGTTTTCCTTCATCCCATCTGCCAAATACATTTTGTGGTCTCTCATTGCCTTCCTAATTTCCTTTTTAAGAAACCTTCTGCACTCTCTATACTTCTGAAGGGCCTCCCTGCCTTTAATGCACTGTATCTAACATATGCTACCTTATTTTTCTTTGCTTGATACCTTGGACATCCAGGGTTCCCTGGCTTACTGCCCTTGCCCTTAAGAGGAACATATTGGCCTTAATTTCACACTACTCTAACCTGAAAGGACTCCAAATGTAGACTTACCTGCATGTAGCAACTTCCAGTCTGTGTTTGCCTGATCTTATCTAATGATATTATAAGTTCGCCTTCCCCCAATTTAGATAACTTTTGCACTAACTTTATCCCTTTCCATTTTGACCTTGTCCACCCCAGTCCAACACCAGCACCTCCACATAATGACTCTGAAACTTAAGAGTTATGGTCACTATTCCCAAAATGGCTTGCCCACTGAGACTTCAGTCACTTGACCCGCTTCATTCCCTAGGCTTAGGCACACGGGACAACTGGAAAGCTAAATTGTACCTCAATACAAGGAAGTTAACTGGTAAGGCAGATGAACTTAGAGCATTGATCTGCATGTGAGTATATGATATTGTTTCAATCACTGAGACATGGCTGAAGGAAGGACAGGCCCATCTCTAGCAGTACTAACTACATAATCGCACATATGCACTTTAAAAATTCCAGCCCATCTAATCCTTTCATACAAAGGTGGTCCCTGTTAATGTTAGGAAAGTTGAAGGCCTCTAATCCTATTACCCTGTTTCTCTCACACCCTTCTGTAATTCCTTTGTCTCCCCCTGACTGTTGGTAGGCCTGTAGTATAAATCCAACAAGATAATCACCTCTTTTTATTTCCAAACTCTACCCAGATGGCCTCATTAGAAAATTCTTCTAGAACATCCTACTTCATTACTGCAGAGATGATTTCCTTCATCAATAATGCAATGACCCTCCTACCTCTCTTACTTCCCCTCCCCGACACCTGAAACTTCTATACCATGGAATGTTGAGTTGATAGTCCTGTTCTTCCAGCCATTCCATAAACCTTATCATGCCCCTGTCTTCTCTGCCTAATGGACTTTCCTAGTATTCCTTCTATATCTATATCTGATTTGATCTTGCTCCTGAGTTGCATCTACTATGTGACCCCTCCCCCTGCCAAATCAGTTTAAAACTTACCCAACAGCACGAGCAAACCTCCCAGCAAGGTCATTGAACCCATTCCGGTTCAGGCACAACCTATGTACCTTGTCCCACCTACATTAGGAACTGTCCCGATAATTTGACTGTTCCTTTCTTCTAGAAGCTGCCTGGCTTGCTGTGTTTTTCCAGCTTCCTGTTTGTCTACCATTTAGACAAATGTTCATCTGACCTATCTTCCTATTCCAAACTCAGCAACACATGGCACTGGAAGTAATCTGCAGATTACAACCTTAGTAATTCCTCCTCATTAATCTACTACCTAACTCTATGAACTCCTTTTGCAGGACCTTTTTTCTTTAACCCATGTCATTGGTACTGACACATACCATGACTCCTGGGTGTTCACCCTCCCCCTTCAGAATGCTCTGCAGCCACTCAGACATCCCTGACCCTGGCACCAGGGAGGCAATACACCATTTGAGAGTCTCACTTGCTGCCACAGAACTGCCTGAAAGCTCAACTGTCAATAAAGCTCTCCCAGGCTTTTTCCTCCTCTGCTATACAACAGAGCCAACCGTGATGCCAAAAACTTGACTGTTACTGCTTTCCCAAAAGGCCTTCCACCCCAGCACTATCTCACTCAGTGTACCTGTTTGAGAGGGGGGGTCGCCTGAGAACACCTGCACTGCCCGCCCATGCTTATTAGTCTCCCTGGTGGTCACCCAATGCTTCTCTGCCTGTGTAACTCTAACTAGTTGTGCACCCAGATCACTAAACATGATATTCATGACATCCTCAGCCTCATGGATGATCCATGATGAGTCAACCACAGCTCCAGCTGTTCCATACAGTCAAACAGGAGCTGCAGCTGAACACACTTCCTGCATACCTTGTTACCATAGTGACCCTGATTTCTCACATATTGTAGGAGGAGCATTCTACAGGGCTGAGTTCTCCTGCCATTGTGATCCTTACCAACTACAGGCAACAAACTAGGAAAAAATTATGCAATTGTACCCATTGCTCCCCAAAGCAGATTTCTATCTCACTCTTTCTAAATACTTACACTATTTATGACAAAGATAAGGTGTTTAGACTCCCAGTACTACTCACTCAGTCTCTAAAGCTGGTTCCTAAGCAGCCAATCCTCGTGCCCTGCATTACCTTTTTTCACCCTAATGTCACCTCAGAGCTCTGCCTCTGGATTCAGTGTTTCACTGCTCCTCTCCCACTGCTGTTCTCACTGAGCTTGATCTGCACCTTGCTGCTCAGGTTTTTATCCTGAAGCTCCACTGTCATCATTCACCCCCAGGTTTGCTCCTCTCCCCTCCTACCGCTGCTCCAAATAAGTTCTGGGTATTGAGGTGAGATTCTTGCTCAGAAGTGGTGAGATACAAATTAATTTGGGATTAATACCTGTGTGACATTCATTAATTGCGGATTTTATCCCATTAACAATCAGCTTTCCATCGCACTGTCCACCACGAGGAAACTAGGTACCAAGGTAATACAAGCCTGAGTGGGTAGCTGGTAGCTCCAGCTCACACTTGGTCCTCTAGGCATCTGTATAGCACCAAGGGTATGTTCCATGGGCAGCAGCTACACAAGCTCTTTGTCTGTGGATATTGGCATCTAAAAGCTGCAGGCCTCTCCACATCATCATGGCACATCTCCAGACCACATAGTGGATGCTTCTGTACTTTAAAGCTATACAATTCAGTGTCACCGGTAATGAGCATTAAAATGCTGCTGCAAGGACACTTTGTGCACAGGAACAGTCACCCAGCTGATGGACTAGTCCAAGTTGCACCCGAGGGGTGTTCGCTTGGTCTTTTAATGTGCACTCGCTTTGTGCCAACTTGTGTGGTCACAAAATTCTTGCCTTGTAGTGCCGTGCCTTTTAGCATGAAGGCACCTTAGACAACACCTAAAGACTCACAGGATTACTGTATTGATTTGCTGGTTAGTGCAGGCATAGACTCAGGCAGCTTGTAGTGCCTGTCAGTAGTGATCAATCCAGGAAACAGACATCTTGCTAGATGCGCTTCAATCTCCAGCATGTGCCAGCTGCCTGCATGGTAAACACACAAACAAATTCAACCAAATAGCATGTCTGGAAGTCTGAGTGAAGTAGTCTACAATTGAGTTAATAGAGCTGCTGTTAGTCACGTGGTCTGAGCACTATCAGTCATAGTTCAGGGATTTGGTCATGGTCATAGTCCAGGGAATGGCCCACAATCAATCCAGCAGGACTGTTACAAGCAAAGGACTGATATAATATCAGTTGAGGAGCTATGAGCAGGGCACATAGGGATTTGATTGATCATTACTTAGGGCTGTCCATTGAAGTCAGTCATGGATCTGTAGGGCAGTCAGGCCTGGGGGACTAACGTTGAGAGAAGGAGTTTAAAATGGCTGGAGAGAAAAGAGGTGCTCTTTAGGAATAAGGGCTGAGGGTATTCAATTTTGGGAAGAAGAGGTGGACAACTGGGTTGAAGAGGAAACAGGGATGGTGATGGAGGAACTCAATGTATAAGTGGGTTTGGGGGGTACGGAGGCGGGGGGAGACTGTGGTGAATGGGAGGGCATGGAAGACTATGGCAGGGGCAGTGAAATACAGTAACCACCACCATGGCCTCCTTGTAGGCAATGTACAACACTACAGTGGGCATCTTCAAAGCATAATCAGGGCACGAGGAGAAGGTCATTTTTCAGGGTTTATAGTTTGTGAGGCTACATCCTTCAGCTTCAACTGTACAGAGGAAAGGGAGTCCCAATTTAACAGCTGCAGCTACAGCCTCAGGGGACTGCCGATTGGGAAACAAATCAAAACAGTGACACCACAGGAAAGTAGTGTGTTGATTAGTTCATTATTTTAAAAGAAGAAGGGGTTAAATGAGAAAGCGCAGGAATGAGCAAAAGTCATGACCAATGTAATAAAGAAATATAAGGAAACAAAGTAGGTTAAGGGATGTACAGTTAGCCTAAGGGAAGTAAGTTAACAATATTCTTATATAAGCATAATTATTACATTTTTAGAAAAGAGACTTACTCGGGTTCTAAAAGGAGCCATGGCAGCAGAGCTTGCACCCATGATATGCTGCTCTTGTGCTCTCTGGCAAATCACAGAAACTGAACACGTGTGCAGGAAGTGTATCCAGCTGCTGCTATTGGCAAGCCACATTTTGGAACTGGAACTGCAGGTAAACTCACTGGGGAGCATCCTGGATGCTGAGCAAGTCATGGACAGCACATTCTGTGAGGTGGTCATGCTGCAAGTGCAGATTTATCAGGCAGAAGGGCATGGATGACCAACAGGTATAGTAGAGGAAGGCAGATGGTGCAGGACATCCCTGTGACCCTCCCCTTTTCTAAAATATACACCATTTTGGATGCTCTTGGAGGTGATGATTGTGCAGGGCAAAGCAGTGACAGAAAACTGCATGGCACCATGGCTGCACAAGCAGGGAGAATGATGAACATCAGGGCTAGAGGGGAGCGATTCAATTGTAAGGGGAACAGACACACTGTCTGTTCAAAAGAGAAAGCGAGACTCCAGGATGGTACATTGTCTCTGTGATGCTAGGGTCAGGGATGTCACTGAATGGCTGTAGGACCCTCACAAAGAGGGCAAACAATAGAAATCATGGCACATATTGGTACCAGTAATTTAAGTCGACAAAGGATGAGATACTGAAAACAGAATAAGGGATCTATGAAAACAGGACCAAAAGGTAGTATCTCTGAATTACAGAGATAACAAGGTGTAGAGCTGGATGAACACAGCAGGCCAAGCAGCATCAGAGGAGCAGGAAGGCTGATGTTTCGGGTCTGGACCCTTCTTCAGAAATGGGGGAGGGGAAGGGGATTCTGAAATAAATAGAAAGAGGGGAGGCGGATAGAAGATGGATAAAGGAGCAGACAAGTGGAGAGGAGACAGATAGGTCAAGGAGGCGGGGATGAAGCCAGTAAATGTGAGTGTGGGTGGGGAGTTAGGATGGGGGTTGGTCAGTCCAGGGAGGATGGACAGGTCAAGGAGGCGGGGACGAAGCTGGTAGGTTGGAGGTGGGGTTGGCGTTGGAGGTGGGAGGAGCGGATAAGTGGGAGAAAAGACGGACAGGCCAGGGAGGCGGGGATGGAGCCAGTAAAGGTGAGTGTTGGTGGGGAGTTAGGATTACTTCTGGTTCCAAGTAAATGGGAGCATAGAAATAGCAGTTTAGTTCAGATGCCTGTGATTTTGGAGAGATGGTGCAGAAGGCAGGATTTTTGGGACACTGAGGTTGTTTTGGGGGGTCAGTGAGACTTGAAATGGAATGGAACTACATCCTTGTGGGAGGTTTGCTAGTACTGCCGGGGAGGGTTTGAATTAATTTGGCAAACCTCAAAGACACTCAGAATATGTCACCATAGAGCCGCACAGAGACAGTTACCATAGAGACACTCAGAATGTGTTACCATAGAGACAGTCCCCATGGAGACACTCAGAATGTGTCACTGCAGAGACACTCGGAGACAGTTAACACAGAGGCTCTCAGAGTCAGCCATTGCAACGGTAACTAGAATCAGCTGGTACAAGTTTGATCTCGTGATCTCTAATGTGATAATCAGAGGCTGTCAGAACACAAAGGGCCAGCATGCAGTTCATCTGATACTGATGGTACAGTGTAAATCTGAGACTACACAGGGTCAATCAAAAACACTTTGATTAATCTTATATTGGCAACCTCTGATTTATACAGTGCTGAATATTTGTGATTAAAATATTAATCAGAGCTGATGGAAATAATCAGCACAGGGCTAATAAAAGTTTTGTCAGGGAGACACGATACAAGGTTAATTTGAAATGGACAACATTAGCTTACTCAGAAACAGTCAGCCCTGGATTAAAGGTGGTCAAAAACTAGCTTAATAAACTGTAGTCAATACTGCATTCATCAAAGAAATTAATCATGGAGTCACAGTTAGTCAGCATGGGGTTAATCACAGAGTCAGCAAAGATTTTTAGCAGGGAGATAATCAGAGTCAGCATCCAGTTAATGACAATCAGAGACTCTCTTCAAAGGTTTAACCAGGGAGAGTTAGGATAGGGTCAATCAGAGACTGCCAGTACAAGGTTAAAAATGGAATAAGAAGCTCAGGGTGAAGAAAGGACAGGCAATATTGGTATAACTCAGACAATGTATACAGAGTGTCGTGACTCACATTGGGTCGTGCACTGGAAGTCAAGTCCCACTATTCTGTGAGTTGCAATGATTGTGAAAAATTTTAATCAAACTATCCAAAGTGCCTAACTTACCTGAGTGATGAGCACAGATTAAAAGAAAAACACCCAGCAGGTTTCTGTACTGAACAAAGTAACAGCTATTTATTGCAAACAGATCATTTTTAACCAGAAAAAAACATGAATTGCTGCATTACAACTTAAGCTCTAATCCCTTTCTAAAAATATCCATACACTACAAACTAACAAACAAATATCACAAATAGGAAGGATAAGTAAGTTTTCAGATGACATGAAAATTGTCTAGATGATTGACAGTGGGGAATAAGGACTTAGGTTACAAGAAGATATAAAAGTTGGCACAGTGGCTCAGTAGTTAGCACTGCTGCCTCAAAGTGCTAGGGACCTGGGTTTGATTCCACCCTTGGTTGAGTACCTGTATGGAGTTTGCACAGTCTCACTGTGTTTGCGTGGGTTTCCTCCCATAGTCCAAAGATGTGCAGGTTAGATGGTTTGGCCGTGCTAAATTGCCATAGTGTCTGGGGATGTGAAGGCTAGGTGGATTAGCTATGGGAAATGCAGGGTTACAGGGATAGGGGTGGGTCTGGGTGGGATGGTCTTTGGGGGTTCAGTTTGGACTCTTGGCTGAAGTTATACCTTTAATCTGTAGGGGTTTCCCAGTATAGGTTCTCAGCCTGGCCAAGGTCTTATGCAAAGTTAAGGGATGGGGTTCAGAGGGAATTTTGGTAAAAAACTGTTTCCCCAATCACTGATACAGCCATACTGGTATTGACGCCCATTAGAACTGGATGACCTTTTAAACCAATTCTTTATTTTGTTTGGTTCTGTTTTGGATGTTGCTAAGTAATTTAACTGTTCCAAAACAGCTGTAGGTGGACTTTTCAGCACTCTCCTGGATATCGCCAATGAGTTCTCCGACTCAATTCAGATCTAATGGGACTCTTTTGTTGTCTCGAGTCTGCATAGTGATAGCAACTGCAATGGCCTGCCAGCCTGGATTCTGAAGAAAATTTTAACTTTCTGGCTGAGGCTCGGCTTTGTTGTGGGGTTTTGCTGTGGGGTGACCTAAAGTCCCTCTGTTAGGATATGTCCTGAATGAGGCTGTGTAATTACCTTCACTCAAATGGTGTTCCTGAAGTTGAGTTGACCTGGCGAGGGAGTCCACCTCAGTTGGAATACCCTATAACTAATAAGCTCCACTTGACGTATTTTCTAACAGCAAAGCCAGTTGTAGTACCTGTTTGAAGTCCAGTTTTGCATGGTCACATCATTAATACCACATACTAAGTGATCTCTCAGCATCTCACTTAGAGTTGAACCAAAATCACATGCTTCTGCCAGTCATCTTAACCTCATCGAAAACCCCAATATGGATTCCTCTGGTTCTCGAACTGTCGAGTAAAACCAAAAATGTCTCAGAATTTGAGAAAGCTTGGAGTCATAATATTCCTTAGCTAAATCAGTCAACTGTTGAATGTTTTTAGTACCTGGTGCCTCCAGGAGAGTTCAGCTCCTAATAACTGAAAAATCTTCAGGTCCACCAATAGCCAGAAGAATTACTCATTGCTTTTCATCTGCCCCAATGTAATTTGCCTGGAAAAGAATAATGCATCCCTTCCTCATAATAGGCCCAGTCTTTGACACCAGGATTGAATAATTCAAGTTTCCCAAATAGCGGCATGATGCTAGAAATGCTTACCACAACTCAAAGACGACTGCTGCGAGCAAAGCTCTTCAGGGGTGTGTTTTTCTCTCATCGCCATTGAAATAGCTCATGAAGGCCGGTATCCTGTCACCAAGTCATCACTTATCTACACGTGCATAATACGCAGCACTGACACAACCAACACAGATCCGGCTCCTAGAGACAGCGGATCACCTGACACTCCTCTTTATATTTGTGGGGCCAGGACTCGCTGATTAGACCAGGTTAACAACCCCAATCAGGAAACTCATATTCTATGAGATCCACCTGGCTGAACTTGTTTCAATCATTACAGGGACATTGGAATTTTTCTTTAACAAGGGATTTTTTGGAAACCAACTTGGGACTTTGCAGCCATTTTGTGAAATTATCGCAAAGTTGTTATTTGATATTTGTGATTGTGAAAGTGATGCACAATTTTCTTCCCATCCTTCACATTCCTTTTGGTTGCAGTCCCTGTGGTCCCAATGCCCTTTTCTGTATATGCATATATATTGCAGTCACAGGCATTTCAGTGTCTGTACTGATAATCAGGAATTAGGTTGTATACAATGACACACTTCCATCAAAGTCAGAAGTCACACAACACCAGGTTATAGTCCAACAGGTTTATTTGAAATCACACGATTTCAGAGCATAGCCCCTCCAACAGGTGAAGTGAGAGAGAAACACACAGAACACACAACTCACCTGCCTTTCCCTTGGCACTAAAAAAGTAACAAGCTAAGGCACAGAGGTCTGCAGCCTCTAACTCAAAATTGAAGACTTTTTAAGTTAAGAAACGTAGAAACATAGAATGTAGTTGCAGGAGGCCATTTGGTCCTACAAGCCTGCACCACCATTCAGTACGATCATGGCTGATCATGCAATTTCAGTATCCTATTCCCTCTTTCTCTCCATATCTCTTGATCCCTTTAGCCACAAGGGCCATGTCCAGCTCCCTCTTGAGTGCATCTAATAAACTAGCCCTAACAGCTTTCTGTGGGACAGAATTCCACAGGTTCACAACTCTGTGAGTGAAGAAGTTCTTCCTCATCATAGTTCTTTCTTCTTAGACTGTGATCTCTAGTTCTGGACTTCACCAACGTTGGGAACGTTCTTCCCATATCTAGCCTATCCAGTCCCATCAGGATTTTATATGTTTTTATGAGATCCCCCCATCATTATTCTAAATTTCAGTGAGTACAAGCCTAGTTGATCCAGTCTTTCCTCTTATGTCAGTCCTGCCATCCTAGGAATCAGTTTGTGAACCTTCGCTGGACTACATCAATAACAAGAATATCCTTCCTCAGACTAGGAGGCCAAAATTGCACACAATACTAAAGGTGTGACCTCACCAAGGTCATGTATAACTGCAGCAAGACATCCTGACTCCTATACTCAAATCCTCAATATGGCCCAGATAGAAGGTTGCAGCCTTCAAGCAATGAAATGAATCAGTGTTAAGAAAGCAAGGCCATGTAGTTGCAAACGCATCTGGTGTAGTTTGATGGAATGCATAGCTGCCCCTGTCCACTAAGCAAACTGGTAGAAGTATGCAAGTTAAAGATGTCCCTCAGCTCCAAAGTAAAACACTGAAGGTCTGGTTTGAGTGCCCAAATAGATCTGAGAGATGATGATGTGTAAGGGTGATTTTTCCAGATTCTAAATCATGTGGATTAAGGGTTAAGGAAGATTGTGACCAATGAACATGCAGGGACATTGAGCAGAAGAAAGAGTTGCATAATGGTCGAAATAGGCATTTGGCAAGCTGCAGCTTTTTTTTAACTGTTGGCAATATGAAAGATCTAGTTTCTCAGTAGAGGAAGGGAGAAAAAAAGTTGGATGTAAGTGGGTGGTCTAAATTTTTTTTATTCATTCATGTGATGGCGGGTCTGATGTATGAGGAGAGATGGACTAGGTTGGGATTTATTTTGCTCAAGTTCAGATGAATGAGAAGGAATCTCGTAGAGACGTATAAAATTCTAACAGGCCTGGACAGGGTAGATGCAGGGACAATGTTCCCAATGGTGTCCAGAAGCAGGGGTCACAGTCTGAGGATTCGGGGTAAACAATTTAGGACGGAGATGAGGAGACATTTCTTCACCCAAAGAGTGGTGAGCCTGTGGAATTCATTACCACAGGAAGTAGTTGATGCCAAAACATTGAATGTATTCAAGAGGTGA
>NC_063361.1:374822-406019 GCF_021869965.1 Rhincodon typus | reverse complement strand
TTATCTACAACCTGGTGTCATCTGATTTCTGACCTTAACCTCATGTTGACTGTCAGTGATTAACCATGTGCTGCCATTGTCAGATTAACCCCATGCAAACAGACT
Source organism: Rhincodon typus (assembly GCF_021869965.1). Lineage (NCBI taxonomy): Eukaryota > Metazoa > Chordata > Chondrichthyes > Orectolobiformes > Rhincodontidae > Rhincodon > Rhincodon typus. The sequence goes on along the minus strand of NC_063361.1, from coordinate 405,914 downwards.
TCCCTTAACTCAGGGACGTCTCCCTTATTTGAGATAGTAGGAACTGCAGATGCTGGAGAATCTGAGACAACAAGGTGCAGAGCTGGATGAACACAGCAGGCCAAGCAGCATCGTAGGAGCAAAAAGGCTGACGTTTTGGGCCTAGACCCTTCATCAGAAATGGGGGAGGGGAAGGGGGTTCTGAAATAAATAGGGAGAGGGAGGAGGCGGATAGAAGATGGATAGAGGAGAAGATAGGTGGAGAGGAAACAGACAGGTCGAAGAGGCGGGGATGGAGCCAGTAAAGGTGAGTGTAGGTGGCGAGTTAGGAAGGGGATAGGTCAGTCCAGGGAGGACGGACAGGTCAAGGGGGCGGGATGAGGTTAGTAGGTAGGAGATGGGGGTGGGGCTTGAGGTGGGAGGAGGGGATAGGTGGGAGGAAGAACAGGTTAGGGAGGCGGGGACGAGCTGGGCTGGTTTTGGGATGCGGTGGGGGGAGGGGAGATTTTGAAGCTCCCTTATTTGCCTATTTAATCCTATGCTAAATTTCTCTGATTGTGTTGTGCATTTTTTGGAAAAAGCAAATATGTTTTTAAAGGGCATGTGATAAACTTCCAGATGCTACACATTTAAATGAGGGTCAATGCACTTTTGATCTGATAAGATTGTTGAGTTGAAAGCTAATGTGGTCATCACAGATATTTGTGGGGTCAATGGCAAACTGAGTTTTAAAAATCAGTTTAGAGTACTGATATAAAGCACTCATACTGTTTATAAAAGACATAAGAGTGATATTACAGTAATAAAATTGTAATGTGAAACATGGCTAGGATGAACATACAAAAATTACTTTAATGTAGCAACCTTTGACCCAGAATTTGAATTAGGGAAATTATAAAGGCATGTTGCAGAAATTGTTTGAGGTGGAATGGGAAAATATATTAACAGGCATGACTGTGCACAAGCCGTGGATAGTCTTTAAACAACTACACATTTAAGATGTAAAAGCTCACACAGATCAGTCAGCACATGCATGGCTAAAAAAGGAAATTCAGGATTGTACAAGGAAAGGTTGATAAAATTGCCAGAAATAGCAGTAATTCTGAGGATTGGAAGGTTTACAGAAAACAACAAAGGACGGCCAAGAAACTGATAAGGAAAGGGAGAATGGAATATGAACAAATTCTAGCAAAAAAGCATAAAGACTGACTGTAAAAGCCATTATCGGCATGCAAAAGGGAAATTTTTGTTTAAAGCAGATGTTGATCCACTCCAAGCAGAGTCAGGAAATTTATGATGGGAAATAGAGAAATAGCAGAGAAACTAAATTATTATATTGTGTCTGGTTTCAATAAGGAAGATACAAGAAACCTCCCAGAACCAGAGATCCCACTAGGATTGGAAAATGAGGAACTGAAGAAAAGTAGCATTAGTAAGAGTGTTGTACTGGAGAAATTAATGGTGTTAAAAATTGATACATCCCTAGAACCTGATGGTTTTTATCCTAGAGTATTGAAGGGAAAGGCTATAGAGCTGGTTGATGCATTGGTGACTATCTTCCAAAATTCTATAGATCCTAGAATGATTCCTGTGGATTGGGGTAGCAAATGTTACTGTACTAATTGAGAAGCAAAGTTGAGGAATTACAGACATGTTGGCTTTACATCATTAGGAGGAAAAGTCCTAGAATCCATTACAAAGAAAGGATAAATACACAACTGGTTGACAATGAACTGGCTAGATATAGTCAGAAGTCGCACGACACCTGGTTCTAGTCCAACAGGTTTATTTGAAATCACACAAGCTTTCGGAGCGCAACGCCTTCATCAGGTTCAGTGAGAGAGCAGGGCACACAGACACAGAGTTTATAGGGTTGACAGATCAAAAGATCATACAACTGGTATGAGCGGAGTGTCAGAAAGTAATTCTCTACAGGTGACCACAAGTGTTAGATGGTGTGTAAAATGTTTATAAAGTCAATATCAGTGTTGTGCTGTCATGTCTGGCAGAGCCAGAGGAATATTCTGGTCCAACACAGCACCTCCACATCATGGAAAGATATAGTTAGTGTGGCTTTGCAAATGCAAAATCATTGACTTTTAAAATGATTTTTCACAGTGCTCAGCAGAAGTATATTCCAGTGATAAGGAAGAACTGTAGGAAAAGACAGAGCCAACCATGGATGTCTAAGGAAATAAAGGAAAGTACCAGATTGAAAAAAAAACACATACAAAAAAGCAAAGAGTAGTGGGAAACTAGTAGACTGGGAAATCTTTAAAGGCCAACAGAAAGCCACAAAAAAAGTTATAAAGAAAAGTAAGATAGATTATGAGAGTAAACTAGCTCAGAATATAAAAACAGGCAGCAAAAGTTTCTATAAATATGTAAATCGTAAAAGAGTGGGGAAGGTAAACATTGGTCCTTTAGAGGATGAGAAGGCCAATTTAATAACTGGGAATGAGGAAATAGCCGAGGCATTAAACAGTTATTTCGTGTTGGTCTTCATGGTGGAAGACACAAATAACATGCCGAAAACTAATGGCAAGAAGGTTATAGCAGGCGAGGACCTAGAAACTATCATTATCACTAAGGAGGCAGTGCTGGGCAAGCTAATGGGGCTAGAGGTAGACAAGCCTCCGGGCCCTGATGAAATGCATCCCAGGGTACTAAAAGAGGTGATGGGGGAAATAGCAAATGCACTAGTAATTATTTACCAAAATTCACTGGACTCTGGGGTGTTCCCACAGATTGGAAAACAGCCAATGTGACGCCACTGTTTAAGAAAGGAAGTAGACAAAAAGCAGGTAACTATAGGCCAGTTAGCTTAACTTCAGTAGTGGGGAAAATGCTTGAATCTATCATTAAGGAAGAAATAGCAAGACATCTGGATATAAATTGTCCCATTGGAAACACCCAGCATGGGTTCATGAAGGGTAGGTCATGGTTAACTAATTTAGTGGAATTCTTTGAGGACATTACTTGCATGGTGGACAATGGGGAACCTGTGGATGTGGTGTATCTGGATTTCCAGAAGGCATTTGGCAAGGTGCCACACCAAAGTCTGCTACATAAGATAAAGTTCCACGGTATTACAGGTAATGTATTGGCATGGATAGAGGATTGGTTGACCAGTAGAAAGCAAAGAGTAGGGGTAAATGGGTGTTTGTCTGGTTGGCGGTCAGTGGCTAGTGGTGTGCCTCAGGGATCAGTGTTGAGACCGCAATTGTTTACAATTTACATGGATGATTTGGAGTTGGGGACTAAGTGTGGTGTGACAAAGTTTGCAGATGACACTAAGGTGAGTGGTAGAGCAAAGTGTGCAGAAGACACTGAAAGTCTGCAGAGGGATATAGATAGTCTAAGTGAGTGGGCAAAGGTCTGGCAGATGGAGTACAATGTTGATAAGTGTGAGGTCATCCATTTTGGTAGGAATAACAGGAAAATTGACTATGTTTTAAATGGTAAAAAATTGCAGCACGCTGCTGTGCAGAGGGACTTGGGTGTCCTTGTGCATGAATCGCTAAAAGTAGGATTGCAGGTGCAGCAGGTAATTAAAAAGGCAAATGGAATTTTGTCTGTCATTGCTAGAGGGATGGAGTTTAAAAACAGGGAGGCTATGCTGCAGCTGTATAGAGTCCGGGTGAGGCCACACCTGGAGTACTGTGTGCAGTTTTGGTCTCCTTACTTGAGAAGAGATATACTAGCTCTGGAGAGGGTGCAGAGGAGATTCACTCGGTTGATTCCAGAGTTGAGAGGGTTGGATTATGAGGAGAGACTGAGTAGACTGGGATTATACTCATTGGAATTCAGAAGAATGAGGGGAGATATTATAGAAACATATAAGATTATGAAGGGAATAGATAAGGTGGAGGCAGGGAGGTTGTTTCCGCTTGCAGGTGAAACTAGGATGAGAGGGCATCGCCTCAAAATAAAGGGAAGCAGATGCAGGACTGAGGTCAGGAGGAACTTCTTCACCCAAAGGGTTGTGAATCTGTGGAATTCCCTGCCCAGTGAAGCGGTTGAAGCTACCTCACTGAATGTTTTTAAGGCAAGGCTAGATAAATTTTTGAACAGTAAAGGAATTAAGGGTTATGGTGAGTGGGCGGGTAAGTGGAACTGAGTTTCAAAAAGATCAGCCATGATCTTATTAAATGGCGGGGCAGGCTCGAGGGGCCAGATGGCCTACTCCTGCGCCTAGTTCTTATGTTCTTATGTCTGATGAACTTCTTGGAGTTTAATAAGATTTTACTATCAAGATTGATAAAGGAAAGCCAATGTTTTCACCGATGCTGGGATATCTTGGACTATACCGGTATCCCTTGGAATACAAGCCATACACCTGGTCAAGTGTTGACAATTTAGAATTGCCCTCCACCATCAATATAGTGGCACAGCAGCCACAAACCAATGCTTCTCATGGCATGACGATGTTCTGGCTGACAACTCCTGCATAAACATCTGCACATTCCTACATCTATCACTGTTTAAGCACCAGGCCACATAGCTTACCTGTTCTTAGCCGCATCTCAACTTATACGCCTGTCTAAGTCACTGCTACTGTTTCCCCATTGCCCACTGTAGCCTAGCATCTTATTATAATTCAAAGTGAGACCATCGTATGACCTTTAGTTGTCTCAAAAAGTCACTTATATTTGCAATCATCAAAAGTGAACAGAACTTAAACATTCAGAAGCTGCATTTGCCCTTTGAAACACAAGGAAAAAATCTCTTTATTTGTTGAGCACCAGCAATGAGTGATCATTGCACTCACTTCACATTTACTGGAACTAGGTATCAATTCAGTCCTGTCTGGCTTGTACTGTCCAATACCACTGCGATCTATCATGGAGAAGGTGATATTCTTCCTATTCAATGTCCTTCTGCTCTCCCAGTACATCAGGCTCCATCACAATCTGATGCTGCCTGCTTCAGTTATGCAGAACACAGCATGCACTCCATCTGGTGTATACTGCACAGCCTCTTCAGACCAGACCTCATCTTCAGGAGGCCAATCATCTACCCAGTACAGACCTGATCAAACAATGGGCTGTATTGTGACCACACTCCACTTCAGTCTGGAGGTTACATAATGGAGACATTAACCATTGTTTCAGTGGATGGTCTTATCCCATAGCAACCAGCCTTTGGAAAGCATCTGGATCTTCTAACACAACAGGAATATGAAAGTTCTCAATGACGTAGGGATCATGGCAGCTCCCAAGGAGCTTCGTGCAATCTTCTAAAAAGTAGTATGGGCGATCATAGTTCACTTACACGTTGTTGGAATGGGAGCCTTTTCTATTGATGAACTCAGCTGCATTATGATATGGCCCTCTCAATGTGACCTACGTAACAGTCTATAGTGTTCTATACTGGGAGGAAGACACCTATGTTGCCAGATCTTACAGCCCAGGGTGCAGCACTGACCTCATCATGGAGAAACGAGATGAAGTTGTGTGATCTGGCACAAATGGCATTGGTAACAGCATTGATACATTAGCGGTTGAACGATTGAGAGATCCCACATCAGTTCCATGTGGATCCCTGGAAGGAGCATAATAGTTCAATGCAGCTGTCACCTTGATGGCTACTGGGATAGGATAGCCACACATTCCTTCAGGTCATGGATCCCACTCCAGTAGTTGGCACAGCTCAGTCACGGTGACCCTGGTACCTTGTAGGCTGTGGCAACATTGTGCCTTGCTCTTCTGGAGGACATTTGCCCTCCTGAATCCCCTGATTATCCTCAGGAGACCTTCAACTTCGATCTCTTCCATGTGAAGTTTTCTCAGCTGCTGCTGAGCCTGGTGTTGCTGGAGCATCTGTTCCTCATCTATTCTCTGCACCATCACTGTACCACAGCGATAGTGATGATAACCCCTGCTGTGGTTGGATTCATCAGTCATGCTTCCAATGACCCTGTGTGGGGAACATAAGGAACATGACAGCTCCTTGGTAATGTAAGCCATCTGTGAGAATTGCTGGCTTTACTTAATCCCCCTAAAAAGCAGAACATGTGCCCTTCAGTCAAGGAGAACCATGGATTGATCATTTTGCCCTTTGACATTGGGCCTTGTTTCGATGAATCTAGCATCAGTCATGTGGCAAAGAGACAATAGAAGATCATAATCGCTACACAAGCACTGACACCTTCTCCTTCCACCCTTATATCACCCCAGAAAGACATCATTGCGATGAAAAACATGCTACATTAAACATACACTTCAGGGTTAGAGGGAATCAGTTCCATGCCCCTGTTGCATATTAGCCATGTGCATTGTGGTCTACAGGAGCCTTTTTCAAAATCGCCTGGGATTACTCCTACTTATCACAGATGTATACCTACAATGTGCAAGGACATGGTCAAAATTGCTTGTGCTCAGTATTTGCACTCCCCACGCAATTAGACACTGCTTGCATTTCACCCACACAATGAAATGATTGCAGCTGATCTCATCCTGTACTCTGCAAGTGCATCATTGAAGCAATTGCCTCCTGAAGTGTCACCTGTTGCTCAGATGTAAAGCCTTCATTTCTGATCAGTGAACAGGCTGACTCTGTCCTCTCTGGGCATGATCAAAGCCATTTTCCATTTGTACGTCACATTTACCATTCGACAGATTGTGGAAGGTAACACAGATCACTTTCGATATGGTGTGTGCCTGGATTGACCTGATCATCAGGTCCCCCATGAACATCCATGTCCCTTTTTACATGCATTACTTGGACAGCCCATTACTGAACTCACCATCCACCTCGAACTATAACTCCAACTCTCATCCTTCATCCTTCTACCCATGGACATTCGCCACTACTGTTTTGTCCTACTCATGATTAATGTGGAGGTGCCAGTGTGGAGTGTGTGTGTGTGTGTGTGTGTGTGTGCGTGTGTGTGTCTGTCTGTCTGTGTGTGAGAGAGATAGAGTGTGTGTGTGTCTATGCATGTGAGTGTGAGAGAGTGTGTCAATGAGAGAGGGTCTGTGTGTGTGAGTGTGTTTGTGTTCAGAGAGTGTGTGCGTGTATATGTGTGTGTGTGTGAGAGAGAGAGAGAGTGTATAGTGTGTGGGGTTACCTGGAGAGTGACGTGAACCCAAGATCCCGGTTGAGGCCGTCCTCATGGGTATGGAACTTGGCTATCAGCCTCTGCTTGTCGACTCTGCGTTGTTGTGTATCCTGAAGTTCGCCTTGGAGGATGTTTACCCAAAGATCTGAATGTCTTTGACCGCTGAAGTGTTCCCGCACTGGGAGGGAACATCCCTGTCTGGCAATTGTTGCGCGGTGTCCATTCATTCGTTGTCGTAGCACCTGCATGATCTCACCAATAAACCATGCCTTGGGACATCCCTGCCTGTAGCGTATGAGATAGACAACGTTGGCCGAGTTACATGAGTGTCTGCCGTGCACGTGGTGGTGGTGTTCCCATGTGTGATAGTAGTGTCCATGTCGATGATCTGACATGTGTTGCAGAATTTGCCATGACAGGATTGTATGGTGTTTGCTGCAAACAATGGTCTGTTTAAGGTTTGGCAGTTGTTCGAAGGCAAAAAGTGGAAGCATAAGGAAGATCTTGATGTGGTGCCTATTGTCATCGATAATGTGTTGAAGGCTGAGAAGAACATGGCGTACTCTATTGGTTGTATCCCACGTCTGTCTTCTGTGGAGGTCGTTTGTGTCAGATGCCCCGCAATTTTCTGCTGTTTTTCTTAAATAGGTTACATTTGTATCCGTCCAATCTGCTCACACTCTTCCAGAATCTCTAGAATTTTGAAAGATGATCAACAATGCATCTACTATCATGATAGTCATCTTTTTCAACACTTTTTGGATATAAATCATTGTGTCCCAGGGATTGACACCTTTAGTTCATTTCTCCAATGTGGCCTTCTTTCTATGAATGCTGGTTTCTTTCAGCTCTTCATTCTCACTAGTCTCTTAGATCTCTGGTATTCCTCAGAGATTTCTTGTTTTTTCCATTGTGAAGACAGACATAATGGCAATTATTCAGCTTCTCTGATGCTTCCTTATTTCCCAGTATAGATTCTCCTGTCTGTAGTGGACCATGTTTGATTTTACTTATCCCCTTTGATAAATTCTAAAACACTCCAATGCTCAGGCTTATTACTTTTTGGGCAACTTTGATAGCCTACTTTTTGATCTAATAGAACCTTTAAATTACTTCGTAAGCTTCAGTTGCATTTGTTTTCCTATTTGGTTTTTGTCCCTTAAAAGAATATATGTTTGTTGTAAATAAATCCATTAACTCTTTGAATACTACCCATTGCCTGTCTACCATCATACCTTTTAATGTGTCTTTCCATTCCACCAAAGGCAAATTGTCCTTCATACAGAATAATTTCCTTTGTTTAAATTTAAGACACTAGTTTTGGAATGTTGATAATTTCTTCATTTGCGGGTCCTTTGGTAAATTAAGCTATTTTGGTTTAGGATCCTCTAACAGGAGTATAACAGGCTGTGGAAGTCTACAAGGTAGCCAGGAAGTAACTGAAGAATGGACTTAGGAGAAATAGAAGAGGGTATGAGAAAACCTTGGTGGGTAGGATCAAGGAAAACCCCAAGGCGTTCTATGCTTATGTAAGGAACAAGAGGCTGGTCACAGTGAGGGTAGGGCCAATCAGGGATAGTGGAGGGAACTTGTGCGTGGAGTCAGAGGAGGTAGGGGAGGTCCTTAATGAATACTTTGCTTCAGTATTCACCAGTGAGAGGGACCTTGACGTTTGTGAGGACAGCATGAAACAGGCAGATATGCTCGAACAGGTTGATGTTAAGAAGGAGGATGTGCTAGAAATTTTGAAAAACATGAGGATAGATACGTCCCCTGGGCCAGACAGGATATACCCAAGGTTACTATGGGAAGCGAGGGAAGAGATTGCTGCGCCTTTGGCAATGATCTTTGTGTCCTCACTGTCCACTGGAGTAGTACCAGATGATTGGAGGGTGATAAATGTTATTCCCTTGTTCAAGAAAGGGAATAGGGATAATCCTGAGAATTACAGAACGGTCAGTCTTACTTCTGTGGTGGGCAAATTATTGGAGAGGCTTCTGAGAGATAGTATTTATGATTATTTGGAAAAGCACAGTTTGATTAGAAATAGGCAGCATGGCTTTGTGAAGGGCAGGTCATGCCCCATAAGCCTTATTGAATTCTTTGAGGATGTGACAAAACACATCGGTGAAGGTAGAGCAGTGGATGTGGTGTATATGGATTTTAGCAAGGCATTTGATAAGGTTCCACATGGTAGGCTCATTCGGAAAGTAAGGAGGCATAGGATTCAGGGAAATTTGGCAGTCTGGATACAGAATTGGCTGTCCAATAGAAGACAGAGGGTGGTAGTAGATGGAAAGTATTCAGCCTAGAGCTCGGTGACCAGTGGTGTTCCGCAGGGATCTGTTCTGGGACCTCTGCTCTTTGTGATCTTCATAAATGACTTGGATGAGGAAGTGGAAGGGTGGGTTAGTAAGTTTGTCAATGACATGAAGGTTGGTGGAGTTGTGGACAGTGTGGAGGGCTGTTGTAGGTTGCAATGGGACATTGAAAGGATGCAGAGCTGGGCAAAGAAGTGGGAGATGGAATTCAACCCAGAAAAGTGTGAAGTGATTCATTTTGGAAGGTCGAATTTGAATGCAGAATACAGGGTTAATGGCAGCATTCTTGGCAGTGTGGAGGAACAGAGGGATCTTGGGGTCCACGCTGGCAGTGGTAGTGGAGTCAGATACTTTAGACATTTTTAAGCGACTCTTGGATGGGCACATAAAGGATAGTAAAATATAGGGTATGCAGGGTAGATTGATCTTAGTAGGATAATTAAGTTGGCACAACATTGTGGGCCGTAGGGCCTGTACTGTGCTGGACTGTTCTATATTCTATGTAGGAGTCATAACATAACATAAATACAGATGGATTCTTAACTGTATTCCAGAATAAAGGTTCTGGATATCAAGAGCAAAGTATTTGTGGATTTATTCAGGTTTATATGGAAAAAGAAATGCCACTGTAAACAATCTTTTTCTCCAGAAGATTACATATTTCAAACATAATTTCTGCTGTTTCAATGCTGAATGTTTCCAAAATAATCCGATTCTCCTTATTCTGCATTATTTTTTGAATTCACATTACAATGCTGAAATTTATGTGTAGATTGCACTCTAAAAGAACTGTTCCTGACATTACAAAAATAATTGCAGATATAACTTAGATGTTCACAGACTAAATATTATTTGGAATTCTATCAAATTTGAGCTCTCTGATCAATCTGAAATGGCATTATTATGTATTTTAATCTGAATACTGCTACTTGATTCTGTGTAAACCTCATCTGGAACTTAAACATCATCTATAGGGATCAATTTGATACAAAACAACCATGCTGCAGCTCTGCCATAGAATCAGTTTCAATTTTCTCTATAGTATCCTTTAATGTGCTACATGGGTTTAATGGCCTTCTGATAATCAAGGGAGGTCTTCTGAGAAAGCTGACTTTAGTTATTACTGTCACAATTATACACTATCTTCTTTTCCAGACGTCCCTTGGCAAATCTTATGGCTATTTTTGTCTTCCTTAATTATATGTGATCCATTTTCTTTTATTCAAGCAAGCTTAACTAGTAAAATACTTTTTGCTTCAATTGAGTTTGCTTCTATACGTTCCGTGTCAACAATAATAGTTCTGTGTTAAGATAAGATATTTTTAAAATCATTTCTAAAAATAATTCCTTGTGATTATTTTTACATAAGAAATAAATCAAACCTTCTGGCTTCTTGAACCTGCTCTGCCATTTGCCAAGGAAGGACCTTAATTCCTATTTCCACTCTATCCTCATTTTTTTCCTTTAATCTTTCATCAGATTTGGTATTGGTAACAAGGCAAGCATTTGTGCCCTTGAGCTGAACAGCCTGCTGGGCCATTTCATTGGGGAATAAAGAATCAGCTATATTACAGTGGGACTGGAGTCATGTGTAGGTCAGATCAGATAAGGATGGTAGATTTCTTTCTCTGAAGAACTTTAAAAAATGAGATGGATTCTAAATTGTTCATTAATTGAATTTAAATCCTACGAGCTACCATGGTGGGAGTTGAACCTATGTCCCTTGAACGTTAACTTGGGTCTCTTAATGACTGATCCAGTAATGTTACCATGAAATAGCATCTCCATTGATTCCTTTCTGAGTTCAAAATTCTGTCTATCACAGTCTTGAATATACTCAATAACTGAGAATTCACACACCTCCATTCCAAAAATTCCCAACTATTTGAGTGGCAAAATTTCTCCTCATCTCTGCCCTGAGATGATCACTCATATTCTAGATTCTCCTGTAGAAATGGCCTCTCAGCGTAATTTGAGTACCTTGTATTCATGCTTGCTAATGAAAAGGATTCTGACAAAATTTCGGTATGGCAAAGAAGCCTGTGGTAATAAATGGGGTAACAATTGATTGACAGGTTGCAGTGGAAAGATTGGCCAAAATGAAGTTTAGGGTAGAATTCTGAAGTGTTCTGGGAATAGGGGGGCCTGGGTGTGTCTGTGCATACATCTTTGAAAGTGACAGAGCAGATTGAGAAATATATAAAGGCATTAGTGGAGAGCGCAAAGAAATTCATAAAATGGTACCAACAAAGAAGAACATCAGTTATGTGAATAATGGAGAATTTTGGGACTGTTTTCTTGGAGACGGGAAGGCTGAGTGAAGATTTTACAGAGATATTAACAAACATTAACAGTATGGACAGCACAGATGTGGTGAAATGTTCTCATTGGTCAAAAAATTGAAAACAAGAGGGGGCAGATTTAAGTTAATTGGCAAAATAAACCAATTGGTGAAATGAGGAAAAACCTCATGTTTCATAAAGCAAGTGTTAGAGTTGGAATGAACTGCCTGATAGTGTGGTGGAGGCAGCTTCAATCAAGGCAGTCACAAAGGAACTGGATCAATACCTGAAAAATTAAAATTAGCAGGACTATTTGATAAAGGCAGGGCAATGGCACTGGATGAACTCTCCTGCAATGAGCCAACGCTAACTTTTTTGTATCAATATGTAGAAGGGATGGGGCAGTGCTGTATCTAGTTCTCAGGAAAGAAATTGAATTAGTGGTTGATGCAGCAGTGGGGGAACATGTTAATGATAAAATGGGAGACTGGTTGAGGAGGTTAAAGCACATGGATTTCAGGAAAGCTTCACAAGATGGATCAGAAAATAGGTAATAGGTCACAAAGAGTCGTGGGAGAAGGCTGTTCAAGTGACTGGAGGCCAGTGTCCAGCAGTGTACCACAAAGATCAGTACTAGGACCCTTATTGTTTGTTACATAAATAAATGATACAGATGAAAATGTGGGGTGAAAGTTAAGCAGGTTTACAGGAGATACCTAGATTAGTAAAGTGGTTAATAGTGAAGAAGATGGTTGTAGGTTACAAAAGATATAGATGGGTTGGTCAGATGGTATTTAACCCTGATAAATGTGAGGTGATGTATTTTGGAAGAAGAAACAGTATGAAGGAGTATATAATGAATACAAAAGCATTGGATAGCTTTAGAGAAACAGAAGGATCTTGGGCTAATTATTCACAGATCCCCGTAGTCAACAGAGCATGTGAATAGGAAGGTTAAGAAGGCACACCAGCAGTTTTCCACAGGGATCAGCTCTGGATCCTGTTTTGTAAATGATTTGGATGACAATATAGAAGGCATGGTTAGTACATTTGCAGACTAGACCAAAATTGATGGCGTAGTAGACAGTGAAGAAGATCAAATTGGTCAACGGGCTGAAAAATGGTAGATGGAGTTCAATCTGGATAAATGCAAGGTACTGTAGCTTGGTATGACAAACAAGGGTAGGGCTTAAACAATTAATTGTAGGGCCTTGGGTAGCATTGTAGAACAGAGACACCTAGGGGTTCAGGTACATAATTCTTTGAAGTTTGCATCACATACTGATAGGTTGGTTAAGAAGGCATTTAGCATACTTGCCTTCATTGCTCAGTCCTTTGAGTATAGGAGTTGAGACATCATGTTGAGGTTGTACGGGACATTGATGAGGGCTATTCTGGAATACTGTGTCCAGCTCTGGTCAACCAGTTATAGGAAGGATGTGATGAAGCTTGAGAGGGTTCAGAAGAGATTTATGGGAACGTTGCTGGGCATGGAAGGCTTGAGTTATAGAGAAAGGCTGGATAGGCTGGACTTTTCACTGGAGTGTAGGAGGTTGGCAGGTGACCTGATTGAAGTTTATAAAATAATGAGGAGTATAGGTAGAGTTAATGGTAGTTGTCTTTTCCCTAGGATTTCAAGACAATGGAGCACAATTTTAAGGTGAGAGGAGAGAATTTAAAAAAGACATGACAGGTAAATTGTTTACACAGACATGTGTGGAATGAACTTCCTGAGGATGTGGTAGATGCGGTACAATTACAAAATTTAAAATTCATTTGGCTAAGTAAAACAATAGGAAATGTTTGGAGCGATATGGGCCAGGAGCAGACAAATGGGACTGGTTTAGTTTGGGATACTGGTCTGCATGGACTGGTTTGTCTAAAGGGTCAGTTTCCGTGCTATGACTCTTTGACTTTGACTTGCTTTAATCAGTTGTGGCATAGAGTACAAGAGCAAGGAGGTACAAAGTTTTGGTCAGGCCACAACTGGAGTACTATGCGCAGTTCTGGTCACCTCACTACAGGAAAGATATAGAGGGGGGTACTAAGGAGGTTCACCAGGATGTAGCCTGGGATGAAGAAATTGAGCTATAGGTGAGACTAGATAGGTTTTGCTTGTTTTCTTTAGAGCAGAGAAGGCTGAAGAGGAATATGATTGAGGTATGGGACTATGAGTGGTATGGACAGGGTGAATAGAGAGCAGCTGTTCCCCTTGGTTGAGGTGTCAATCACGAGAAGGTGTAGTTTTAGAGTAGGGGGCAGGAGATTCAGAGGGGATTTGAGAAAAATCTTTTTCAGTCAGCGGGTGGTGGAAATCTGGAATGTACTGCCTGGGAACTATTGGAAGCTGGAAATCTTACAACCTTTAAAAATAGTTGGATGAACACTTCGAATACCATAATATTCAGGGATATGGGATAAGTGCAGGAAATTGGGATTGGTGCACCTTTGGTGGTAGTTATGTTGATGTAGTCCGGTTGAGCTGAAGGGCCTTTTGTGCCTATGGCTCTATGATTTTATGACACGACATGCTCCTTCTGTGACTATTTCATCTTTCTCTAATTCCCATGACAATCTTTTAATATTCCCTAAATTGAGAGGAGGTGCCAAAGAATTAGAGGACAGCAAATATGACATTGTTGTCTAGAAAGGCTGCAAGGACATTCCTAGAAATTACAAGTCAGTTAGATTTTACAGCAGTATTCAAAACGGTTTTAGAAGCAAGAATGATGCATGGCGCAGTGGCGCAGTGGCTCAGTGGTTAGCACTGCTGCTTCATAGCGCCAGGGACCTGGGTTCAATTCCACCTTCGGGCGACAGTCTGTGTGGAGTTTGCACATTCTCCCTGTGTTTGCATGGGTTTCCTCCAGGTGCTCTGGTTTCCTCCCACAGTCCAAACATGTGCAGGCTAGGTAGATTGGACATGCTAAATTGCCTGTAGTGTTCAGGGATGCCTTTATTAGGTGGGTTTATCGGGGATGGGTCTGGGTGGGATGCTCCTAGGTTCGGTATGGACTTGTTGAGCCGAAGGGGCTGTTTCCACACTGTAGGGATTCTATGAAAGAATTAACAGACATTTGTAAAGGTTTGCTTCTGTAATTTTGTCTGTAAAATGCAAATGTTGCTCAGCTAACTTAATACTTTTTTCATGAAATTTCAGATATGGCTGATGAGGGGAATGCAGTGGGCGCTGTCTATCTGAATTTTTGATTTGATTTGATTTATTATTATCACATATATGGAGATACAGTGACAGGTATTGTTTTCCATGCTATATAGGCAGATCATACCACATAAAGTACATTAGGGTAATAGAACAAAGTGCAGAGTGTTACAGCTGCAGAGAAGGTGCAAAGAGAGATCAACATTAAAATGTGAGAGGTTCATTCAAAAGGCTGATAACAGCAGGAAAGAAGCTGTTCCTGAATCTGTTGGTACTCTCATTCAAACTTTTGTATCCTCTGCCGAATGGGAGAGGGTCAAAGAGAGTATATCCAGGGTGGAATGGGTCTTTGATTATGTTGGCTGCCTTCCCGAGGCACTGGGAAGTATAGATGGAGTCAAAGAACGGAAGGCTGGTAGGCGCGATAGATTGGGCTGTGTATGACTCTCAGTAATTCCAAGCAGTTGCCATACCAAGCTGTGGTGAATCCAGGCAGGATGTTTTCTATGGCGCATCTATAAAAATTCGTAAGAGTCTTTTTGGACATGCTGAATTTCTTTAGCCTTCTGAGGAAGTAGAGGCATTGTTGTGCTTTTTTGATCGTAACATTGATGTGGGTGGACCAGGACAGATTGTTGGTGATCATTACTCCTAGGAACCTAACACTCTTGAACATCTCCACCTCAGCATCTTTGATGCAGACAGGGGCACATCCTCCACTTCGCTTCCTGAAGTCAATGGTCAGCTCCTTTGTTTTGCTGACATTAATGGTGTTTTAAGAAAGTATTTGATAAATTACCATTTGAAAAACTGATTTACACAGTTGAGACTCATGGAATAGGAGGGACATCATAACCTTATATAAACAAAAAACTAACTTAAGGGCAGGAAAATGGCAAATGGTTGCTTCTTAGTGTTCAGATATGTTCCCCAAAGGATCAATGCTGGGGTCCCTTTTCATTTTATACCAAAGACTTGGACCTTGGAGTAAAATTTCAAAATTGATTTCAAATTTGGGAGAGTATTGGTGAAATCAGGATGATACAAATAATTTGCAACAGGACAAAGAAAGACCAGTGGAATTGGCAGACAAGTGGCAGCTGAAATTTAATTGCGATAATGTGTGGGGTGATGCATTCAGAAGAAGTGATAGGAAGAGGCAGTATAAACTCAATGCCAATTTGAAAGAGTGTGGAGAGACTGAAGGACCTGAGAGTTTATGTAAATAGATTTTCAAAGGGTCAAAGCATATTGAGAAAGCCATTAACGAAGCATAAGGACTGTTGGGCTTCTTAAGTAAAACACGAAAACATGGATGTTCAGTTGAACCTGTATGAAGCTGTGGTTACAGCATAATTAAGCTATTGCATCTAGTTTTGGTCACCAAATTTTGGTGAGGGTGCAGAGGAGATTTCCCAGAAAGGTTTGAATGATGAGCAATAGTAGCTATGAGGCAAAAACGGCAGATTTGCTGCCACCATCCTCTTTTATGGTAGGAATCTACAGGGTACACTGGATGTGGTGAGGTAGAAGAAAACCATTTGCTACTCAAATGAGAAGAGGATTGTCTTAAAAATGATGTAGTTTATTCCATGTTAGCATAGAATACCATGGCTACAAGATCACATCAGAGGTTTAGAATTCTGTGAGAAGCAACTCACTTCCTGAATACCAAAAATCTGCCCACCATCTACAAGGCACAATGATGACATACACTCCATTTCCTTTAGTGAGACCAACTCCAACAACATTCAAGAAGCTTGGCATCATCTAGGAACAATCAGACTATTTGAGTGGCACACTGTCAAACACCTTCAACATTCAATCCTGTCACCACTAACACAGAGTGGCAGCACTGTGTATCATCTATCAGGTGTACTGTAGCAACTCATCAGTGTTCTTTCCACCATCACTTCCCAAACTCTTGAGCTCTACCCCCTCTAAAGACAAGGGAAGACAATGTATGTGAACACGACCACCTGCAAGTTCTTTATGCTTTCTTAGCTGAAAGACCAGAAATCCATTAGTCTATTGAAACAGCTATGCCCCATAAAAATTGCTTGAATGATGGTTTTTGCTCTCCAATCTATTCCGTCAATTCACGATGTTTATTTACACAAAGTAAAGAGATGTCAAGCACTTGAAGTTTCTGTTATTGATACTTATATTACATTATTATTAAAATATTATGAATGGATGGCTCTATTTTTTAAAGTTTTTTCAAACATCTTGGTCTTGCTATCAGTTTCATTGTTTTTACTTATAGTCAGTTAATGGGCATGGAAGAACCATAGCTTGAAATGTAGGTTATGAGGAAGTCATTGGAGTGCGTGGATGCGCACATGAGCAAGTGTGGCCATCAGCATGGGTGGTTGGAGAGGCACAGCCTGGGAAGGAGAGCATGAGAGGCCATGGGAGTTGGGCGGGGGGCAAATTTTTTATCCATTCTTTGGATATGAGTGTTGATGGCTGTCCAGCATTTATTACCCATCCTAGCCTTCAGGAGGTGGTGGTAAGCAGCCTTCTTGAACTGTTGCAATCCATTTGCAATAAGTTGAGCCACATTGCCTCCTTAGGGAGGATTTCCAGGATTTTGACCCAGCAACAGTGAAGGTACAGCGATATATTTTCAAGTCAGAATGGTGAGTGGCTTGGAGGAGAACTTGCAGGTGGTGGTGTTCCATTGTATCTGCTGCCCTTGTCCTTCAAGTTGGAAGTGGTTAGGAATTTGGAAGGTGCTGTTTAAGGACTTTTGGTGAATTTCTACAGTGCATTTTGCAGATTGCTGCCACTGAGTATTCATGGTAGAGGGAGTGGATGTTTGTCAATATGGTGCCAATCATACGGCTGCTTTGTCCTGGATTGGGTCAAGCTTCTTGAGTGTTGTTGGTACCACACTCATTCAGACAAGTGGGAGCATTCCATCAGACTCCTGACTTGTGCCTTGTAGATGATGGACAGGCTTTGAGAAGTCAGGAGGTGAGTTACTCGCTGCAGTATTCCCAGCCTCTGACCTGCTCTTGTAGCCACTGTGTTGATGTGGTGAGTCCAGTTGAGTTCCTGGACCTTGGTAACCAAAAGGATGTTGATAGTGGGAGGATTTGTGAAGGTAAAATCATTGAATGTCAAATGGCAATGGGTACGTTGTCTCTTAGATAGACATTGCCTGGCATTTATGTCGCACAAATGTCACTTGTCCGCCCAAGCCTGGATATTATACAGATCTTGTTGCATTTAAATATGACTGCTTCAGTATCTGTGAAGTCATGGATGGTGCTGAACATTTGCAATCGTCAGAAAACATTACCACTTCTGACCTTATGCTGGAGGGAAGATCGTTGATGAAAAAGCTGAAGATGGTTGGGCCTGGGACACTGCCCTGAGGAACTCCTGCAGAGATGTCCTGGAGCTGAGATGACTGACCTTCAACAATAACAACTACTTTCCTAAGCGTCAGGTATGACTCCAATCAGCAGAGAGCTTTCTCCCTGATACCCACTGATTCCAGTTTTGCTGGGGTTCCTTGATGCCACACTTGGTTGAATGTAGCTTTAATATCAAGGGCTGTCACTCTCGCCTCACCTCTGGAATTCGGCAATTTTGTCCATGTTTGAACCAAGGCTGTAATGAGATCAGGAGCTGAGTGGCCCTGGTGGAATCCTAACTGGGCATCACTGAGCAGGTTATTGCTGAACAAGTGCTGCCAGATAGCACTTTTGATGCCACCTTCCATGACTTTACTGATGATTGAGAGCTGCCTGATCGGGCAGTAATTGGCCAGGTTGGAGTTGTCCTGCTTTTTGTGCACAGGACGTACCTGGGCAATATTCTACATTGTGGGGTAGATGGCAGTAATGTAACAGTACTGGAACAGCTTGGCTAGGTGAGTGGCAAGTTCTGGAGCACAAGTCTTCAATGCTATTGCCAGAATCTTGTCAGGGCCTGTAGCCTTTGCAGTATCCAGTGCCTCCAACCATTTCTAGATTTCACATGGAGTGATTTGAATTAGCTGAAGACTGGCCTCTGTAATGCTGGGGACCACTAGAGGAGGTAAGATGGATCATCCACTTAGCACGTCTGGGTGAGGATTGCTGCAAATGCTTCGGCCTTATCTTTTGCACTGATGTGCTGGGCTCTTCCGTCATTGAGGATGGGAATATTTGTGGAGCCTCCTCTTCCAGTGAGTTGTTTAATTGTTCACCACCATTCATGACTGGAGGTGGCAGGACTGCAGAGCTGATCTGTTGGTTATGTGATCACTTAGCTGTCTCTATCACTTGCTGCTTGGCATGGAAGTAGCCCTGTTTGGTAGCTTCACCAAGCAGAGGCCCTGCAATTTCCTGCCTCACCTCTCACAGCAGCCTGGGATGCAATTCACCCAGGCCAGGGGATTGGTCCACTGGGGTTCCACATGGATCAATAGTGGGGCCTTGCTTCTGTGGTATGTATGAATGAGTTAGACTTGAATGTAGGAGGGCTGATTAGTAGATTTGTATAATAGAATCCCTACTATCATGGAAACAGGTTCTTCAGCCCAACAAATCCACAATGACCCTCAGAAGGTCCCACCCAGACCCATTCCCTATAACCCACAGAACCTACACATCCCTGAACACTATGGGCAATTTAGCATGGCCAATCCACCTAGCCTGCACATCTTTGGACTGTGGGAGGAAACCGGAGCACCCGGAGGGAACCCACGCAGACAGAGGGAGAATGTGCAAGCTCCACACAGACAGTGACCCGTGGGTGGAATCGAACCCAGGTCCCTGGCGCTGTGAGGTAGCAGTGCTAACCACTGAGCCACCGTGCCACACACAGTGTAGATGATATGAACATTGGTGCAGTGGTAAATAGTGAAGAGGTTAGCCTTAGCGGACAGCAAAATATATTGGGCTAATCAAACAGGTTGATAAGTGGCAAGTGGAATTCAATCTAGATAAATGTGAGGTGACACTGTAGTGGTGGACAGGACCTCCGCCTTTCCTCCTGACCCACTCCTGGTCTTTGAATTTAAAGTTGTGTATGGTTCTCTTGCCTCTGGCAAGTAGGCCTTGGCATGTCTGGCCCATCCAGATACAAGTGCCCCCAGTGTCATCTGACCAATCTTCAGGTCCAGCAACCCCCTTCCGCCATCCCCCTGCCCATTTGTGGATATTCACAGCCATTTTCATCCCCCTTGCACATTTTCAATTTCCAGCATAATGGAAGGCAACAGTAAGCAGTCCTTAGCCAGTGGCTCACAGCATCCATTATCTACATGCCAGTGAGCCCCCAAACATTTAACTGACCCCTTCCTGATAACCATTCCTGTAAATCCATTGAGCTTCACAACTTTCCAGGTCCCCACACAACCTGGCCACATGAGCCTGGACCTGGGCATCTTTCACCCACTGCCTCCTCTGAAGCCAGAGTACTCTTGACCATGGACAAAGTTTGCTCTGTGAACCCCTTCACATTCATACTTTACCATCTTCCCCCTTGCAGATACTGTGCTCCCTTTCACAATTGTCATCCCTTGTTTCCCCCAGTGTATAGTCCCCAGTCCTGGAGAAGAATTTACTGAGACCTCATTCCATGGCAGTGGTCTTAGTTGCCACCCCCTCCCTATTTCTGCAGATGGAACAGATAGATTGGTGATGATCCACCCCTTGAGTAAGGGAACCAGACAGTCCTGGATGAGAGGTGACTAGACCCCCAGCTAGTGGCCTTACATCTCCCTGACAGCGTTAGCCCTACCCCATGGACTGGCTAGTATGGAACCACAGGACTTTTGTGAGGAACATTGGAACAGGAGCTTATCAAGCCTGCCCCAACATATCTGCTCCTTGGACCATGGTTGATCAAACACTTCAATGCCTTTTAACCACCCACATTCCTGTACACTAATCAGAAATCTATCAATCTCTATCATAAACATACCCAAAGACTGAGCTTCCATAGCCCTCTGGGATAGAGAATTCGAAAGGTTCACAACTCTCTGATTAAAAACACTTTCCTTTCATCTCAAATTTATTTTTGAAATATTTTTAAATTGTGTTCCCTGGCTCTAGGCTACCTAACCAGGGGAAACATCTAAATCTGCATCTATACTGCCTATCCCTTTAACTATTTTGTAAGTTTCAATGAGATGTCTCATTTTTCATAATTCAAGAATACAGACTCCATTCACCCAAACTCTCTCCATAGGTCAGTCTCATCATCCTGAGAGCAAGTCTGGTAAAAATTAGTTGCACTCCCTCAATGGCAATAATATCCTTCCTGAGATAGGGAGTCCAAAACTGCACATGGTACTGTGGCTACAGACAAACCTGTATTACTTTCTCCTAGTTGGGACATAGCTGCTTGCTTGCTTCCATTGCTGCACAGGAGGACCTGGATTCAAATGGTTAGTGATTCAATAGTGGGCACATTGGTTTGGGACAGGATGCTGCTGTTGGAGTGTCTTTTTTACCTCACAAGTTCAAGATGGTGCCAGAGTGTGGCAATTCTTTGCAAGATGTCTACAGCAGGTCTTATTATCGTTTTGATCTTTTAACCCTCAATTATAAGTGTATCAGAATTATTAACAATGTTCTCTTAAATTTACCTTCAGGCCTGGAGACCCTTTGACTGACAAGTCCCGATTGCCAACACTGGAAATGGAAATGCAAGTCCAGAGGGATCAGAGGCCTATCAGCTTCTTGTAGGACTGACCTCATGGAAATCCAAATCTGGAGGGACAAGACCTGGCCTCAAGGAGATCCAACATTGAGGAGGCCTGACCAAACGGATTGCAAAGCCCTGGACTGTTTGCGACCAGTGCCCAGGACCCCAGTGGATGCACACACTTACCTTCCAGAGTAGCAGACTTCCCTCACCCATTCACAGACCCAATCAAAAGCAGCCAGGAAACGTGGGAGACATGCTGGCTTATAGGTGAGACTGAAACAATATGGTTTTAAGTACACCCTCCTCAGCATACTCCTAGAAATGTCCAAGCCATTGAAAACAAGCTGGGTGAACTTAAAGCTAGATTCACCTTCTAAAGGGAATTAAGAGACTGTTGTGTGCTCTGTTTTACAGAGATATGACTCACTGCTGCTACACCTGACTGTGCCTTACAACTTGAAGGTACTGTATTCACCAATGGACGGCTCAGCATCCTTGGGCAAGACAAAGGGAGTTGGGGTCTGTCTTCTAATCAACAACTCCTGGTGTTCAGATGTGGTGACCCTGGTGAGTTACTGCTGCCTAGACCTAGAATATCTAACAGTGAAGTGCTGTCCCTACCACCTAATGTCTGCTTTCCTCTCAGCAGTTTACATTACAACGCATGAGGAAGTGAAGAGTACACTTGATGAACTATATACCACTACAAATATTCTTGGGACAGAATACTTTGTTCATTGTAGCCAGAAACTTCAACTAGGCCAACCTCAAGCAAGTGCTACTAAAATACTGTCAACACATCTCCTGTCCCACCAGAGGTCTGAACTTGACCATTGCTGCTCAACCATCAAAGATGCTACGATTCCACCCCCCACCCCCCCGCCCACATTTGGGAAAATCATACCATAAGGCTGTGCTTCTTCTCCTGGCTTACAAGCAGAAACTCAAGTGTGAGGATGTGGTACAGAAAGTTGTACAATGCTGGTATGAGGTAGCAGATGAGCTTCTATGGGAATGCTTAGAATTGGTGGACTGGTCTATATTCAAGAACTCAGCAGTCAACCTAAACGAGTGTGCCACCACTGTTGCAGACATCAATATTATTATCAGTAAGTATATGGAAGACTGCATGTCAAAGAATTTAATCCAAATGATCTTTAACCAGAAATCATGGATGGATATCCACTCCCTACTGAAGTCCAGGGCTGAGGCGTTCAAGTCAGGTGACCCTGACTTATACAGGAAATCCAGGTATGTCCTTCACAAAGCCATTAGATGCAATACCAGACGAATCTAGAGTCTCAAACTAATCACATTGTTTGTGGCAAGGCTTACATGATATAATGGGCCACAAACTGAAGTCGAGCAGAATCACTGGCAACAATTTATCCCTCCCCAGTGAGCTCAATGCATTCTATGCTCATTTTGAGCAGAAGGTCAGTGAAAAGATGTCACAAGCCCCAAAAGCCTTGGATGCATCTTTACTCCCACAGTCACTGCAACAGACGTCACATCAGCCATCTTAAGAGTCAACTGATGGAAAGCGACCGGCCCGGACGGAATCCCTGGCCGTACATTCAGATCCTGTGCAGACCAGCTGGCGGGACTATTCGCAGACATCTTTAACCTCACTTCACTATGATCTGAAGTTCCCACCTGCTTCAAGAAGACCACCATCATCCCTGCGCTAAAGAAAAATCATGCAACGTGCCTCAATGACTACTGCCCAGTGGTTCTGACCTCCACCATTATGAACTGCTTCGAAATTCATGATGTGAGTCATGGCTCACATCAAATCCAGCTTCCCAGATCGCCTTGTTTCTTTACAATTTGCCTGCGAGTGCAACAGGTCCACAGCAGATGGCATCTCCTTGGCCTACACTCATCCCTGAAACATTTAGATCAAAAGGATACCTATGTCAAGTTCCTACTTATTCACTACAGCTCCACCTTTAACACTATAATTACAACCGAACTGATCTCCAAACACTGAGACCTAGTTCTCTGCTCCCCTCTCTGCAACTGGATGCTCGACTTCTTGACTGACTGACTGCAATCAGTATGGATAGGCCATAATACCTCCTCCCCGCAAGGCTGTGTACTCAGGCCCTTACTATATTCCTTATATACTCATGACTGTGTGGCTAAGTTATGCCCTAACTCCATTTACACGTTTGCTGATGACATCACCATAGTAGCTTAATGGCATCATTTAAAGACAACAATTTCTCCATCAACATCAGCAAAATGAAAGAGCTGCTCATTGGCTTCAGTAAGCAGAGTGGAGGACACACCACTGTCTGCATCAATATCCTGAGGTGGAGATGGTCAAGAACGTCAAGTTCTGGGGAGTAAATATCATCAGCAATCTGTCCTGGTCCACCCAAATCAATGTTACAGTGAAGAAAGCATACCAATGCCTCTACTTCCTCAGAAGGTTAAGGAAATTTGGCATATTCACAAAGCCTCTTACAAATCTTTATAGATGCACTATGGAAAACATCCTATCTGGATGCATTACAACTTGGAATGGCAACTGCTTGCCCAAGATAGCAAGAAATTACAGAGTCATACACAGCCTTCCATTCATTGATTCCATCTATACTTCCCACTGCCTGGGAAAGGCAGCCAACATAATTAAAGGACCATCCCACCCAAGTTATACTCTTTTCCACCCTCTTCCGTCAGGCAGCAGATACACATACCAACAAATTGAAGAACAGCTTCTTCCTTGCTGTTTTAGTCTTTTGAACGGGCCTCTCAAATTTTAATGTTGATATCTCTTTGCACCTTCCCTGCAGCTGTAACACTGTATTCTTCACCCTGACCTATTACCCTAATGTATTTCATGTGTGGCATGATCTGTCTGTATAGCACATAAAACAATACTTTTCACTGTATCTCAGTACATGTGACAATAATAAATCAAATCACATCTGGAGGATCTTGAAAAGACACCAATTATAGTACTTTCCGATTGCCTGCTGAGGCTCGTCTCCAAGATTATGGGAAAGCAGTGAGCACTGATCCCTAGTAAACTGGTTGGAGGCACTGGATACTGCAAAGGGTACAGGCCCTGACAACTTTCTGGCAATAGTACTGAAAACTTGTCCTCCGGAACTTGCCACTCCCCGAGCCAAGCTGTTCCAGTACAGTTACATCACTGGCATCTACACGACAATGTGGAATATTGCCCAGGTATGTCCTGTACACAAAAAGCAGGTCAAATCCAACCCGGCCAATTACTTCCCCATCAGTCTACTCTCAATCATCAGTAAAGTGATGAAAGGTTGCATCAACAGTGCTCTCAAGCAGCACCTGCTCAGCAATAACCTGCTCAGTGACACCCAGTTTGGGTTCCACCAGAGCCACTCAGCTCCTGACTTCATTATAGCCTCAGTTCAAACATGGACAGAAGAGTTGAATTTCAGAGGAAAGGTGAGAGTAATAGTCATATTTGACTGAGTGTGGCATCAAGGAGCCCTAACAAAACTGGAATCAATGGGTATTGGCAGGAAAAGTTCTGCTGGTTAGAGTCATACCTGGCACCTAGGAACATAGTTGTGGCTGTCAGAGGTCAGGCATCTCAGCTCCAAGACATCTCTGCTTGAATTATTCAGGGTATGTATACTAGGCCCAACTATCTTCAGCTACTTCATCAATGATCTTCCATCCATCATAAGGTCAGAAGTGGGGACATATACTAATGATTGCACAATGTTCAGCACCATTCCTGATTCCTCAAATAATGAGGCAGTCCACGTTCAAATGCATCAAGATCTGGACAATATCCAGGCTCAGGCTGACACATGACAAGTAACATTTGTACCACAAAAATGCCTGACAATGACTTTCTCCAATAAGACACAATATAATAACTGCCTCTTGACATTCAATGGTATTACCATCACTGAATCCCCCACTATCAACATCCTTGGGGTCACCATTGACCAGAAACTCAACTGGACTCATCACATAAATACAATGGCTACAAGAGCAGGTCAGAGGCTAGGAATACTGCGGTGAGCAACTCACCTCCTGACTCCCCAAAGCCTGTCCACCATCTAAAAGGCACAAGTCATGAGTGTAATGGAATACCCCCACTTGCAGCACCCACACTCAAGAAGCTTGACATCATCCAGGGCAAAGGAGCCCTCTTGATTGGCATCCAATCATGATCCCCAAGCATCCACTGTCTCCACCACAGACATCAGTAGCAGCAGTGTATACTATCTACAAGATGCATTGCAGAAATTAGCAAAAAATTCTTAAACAGCACCTTCCAAACCCATGACTATTTCCATCTAGAAGGAGAAAGACAATAGTCCAAAGATGTGCAAGTTAGGTGGATTGGCCATCCTAAATTTCCGTAGTGTTCAGGGATGTGTAGGTTAGGTGTGTTAGCCATGGGAAGTGCAGGGATAAGGTAGTGGGATGGGTCTGGGTGGGATACTCTTCAGAAGGTCTGTGTGGACTTGTTGAACTGAATGGCCTGTTCCCACACTGTGGGGACACTATGATTCTATGAGATACATGGGAACACCACGGCTTGCAAATTCCCCTCCAAGCCACCCACCATCCTGACTTGAGAATATATTGCCATGCCTTCATTTTCACTGGATCAAAATCCTGGAATTCCCTCCCTAAGGACAGTGTGGGTCTACATGCACACATTGACTGCAGTGATTCAAGGAGGCAGCTCACCATCATCCTCTCAAGGGCAACTACATGAAAATGCTGAGATATACTAGGTGTAGAGCTGGATGAACACAGCAGGCCAAGCAGCATCAGAGGAGCAGGAAGGCTGACGTTTCGGGCCTAGACCCTTCTTCAGAAAATGCTGGCTAGGTAGTGATGTCTATGTCCCACAAGTGGATAAAAAAAGCCTTACTCTTGAGTTTAAGATCCTGCTCCTGTGTCTTTTCCTGCGTCAGCCCAAAGCTAAGTTAAGTTTATCCATTTTACCCATGATAATTAATTCAACATCACAACTCCTTTACAGTATTTCAATGCTGTAACTCCATGTCTTCCTGCAAAATCTCTTTTCTTGGTCTCATTCCTCTAAATTGAACATTTCGTTACATTTTCTGAAATCGAAGTGTGTACAGAGTTACAAGGAAAAGCAGAGAGTCGCACTGTAAGCTTTACTCATTCAGAAAGCTAACACAGATATTAGCAGCTGAATGATGTCTCTTTGCACTCTAATAATACTGTGATTCTCTATTAGAATAGAATAGAATCCTATAGTACAGTCTTTATCAAATCATAAATCCCCAAAACCCAGTAGAAGTGGTGAAGTTCCCATAACCTCCACAGGCTTTCAGATAATCCATCCTAGTGCAGCTATGTTAACCTTTGTGTTTCTAAAAGGTCCAATATATTTTTCTGAGGAACCAAAGAAGCATCCAGTTTCTCTTCCTCCTCAACTAACATTACATCAGAATGTGGGCTTGGGCCTTCAATATCAGAGAAATGGAAAGGGTGGGAAGGATATGATAGTCTTCCTATTCCAAAACCCCATTTTTAACTTTGAAGCTGAGAGTGCTACCAAGTATCATTATGTTCAGTTTGCACTTGGCACTAATACTACTATTTTCTGCCTTTCCATTATCTTACAGTGTGCAATGTGAGAGGTATTGTATGAGTACCTTGCCCGTAAGAGAGCTCACTTTTAAGAACTCCATATGCTGTGTGTTTACAATGTTGCAACTGTCTGGCAGTAGGCCTGACACACATAGACTCACATGCACACACACAACCATATGCATGCATACGCATACACACACACACACACACACAATTCAACTGGTTTGTTGTAATGTCTACTTCATAACTTGTGATGTGTTTTACTGCTTTAAATGAAATACCACAGTGTTGATCACCAAAGTAAACTACAAACAAATTCTAAACAAGATCTCACACCTAACATGGATGGTTTGATCGAAAATGTCACCTCTCCTTTACACTGATGAAACCTTTACTTCTCTCAGGACTGTGACTTGAAAGGAATTCAGGGATTTACATATACGTATTCATCAACTTCTGATCAGTGATTATCATTAACTAGACACTTAGTGACCCTTCACTGTGCTTGCCTAGGTCTCTATTGGTTGCTACAGTTTAGACATCCTTTTCTTTAAACTGGGATTCCCATTCTATTCATTTGCAAGATCCCATTCCAATTTCAGGCCAGCTGTTGCTCTAATTTTCCTCTTTCCCTGCTAGTTGCCAGTAGATGGCTATAAAATTAACCACTGCAGCAGGAGAACCTGTAAAAACATAATACTGCAAACTTTAGGCATGTAACATTTGACAGCATAACACTGTAGCATTAGACACACTAATTACATTGAACATAGAGCATAGAACATAGAACATAGAACAGTACAGCACAGTATAGGCCCTTCGGCCCACGATGTTGTGTCGACCTATTATTCTACTAAGATCAATCTACGCTGCATACCCTATTTGTGCACTAATTGTGTAACATTAAACACATACACAATTACACTATATTACTGCAACATTAAACACTATTTATTACCATAATGTAACATTAGCCACTGTAATAAATTGGTCATGCTAAATTGCCCATAGGAATGTGTAGATTAGGTGGGTTATAGGGGGATGAGCCTGGGTGGGATGCTCTGACGTTCGGTGTGGACTTGTTGGGCTGACGGGCCTGTTTCCACACTGTAAGGATTCTATAAAAAAAATACTGGAACATTTAGCTCTTATGCTATAATATTGGAAGTTTAGCCACTGTAACGCTACGACATTAGACATTTTAATACTATAATACAATAACACTAGCACTGTATCACTATAACATCTGAAACTGTATTCCTAGTATATTATGACATAAAACACTGTAACACTGTAGTACACCAACACTTACATGGTAACACTAAGGCCCTCTTCTTTTTCTCAGTTTTGAACTTTAACCCTTTGCTCTTCAACCAAACACTCTATGTTCTACTGTTACTGTTTCCTCTCCTATTTCTTAAGAACGAGCCTCTAGATTCAAATAACTTCTTAAGGAATTATTGGTTTCATACCAAATATTCCCCAAAACAAATTTGACTTAACTAATTCTGAAAATATCAGAAAATATCATATCTGACTCACCCAACTCTGAGAAACAAATCATGACAGGGTCAGAAAGACGTCAGACTGCTTTCCAGTTCTTTTAGTTACTTAAAAAAATCTATTGTAACAACTCCAGAATCTAGTCCTTGTGACAGACTCAGGTTATACAATCCAGCATGAGTACTTGGTCAAATCATGCATCACGATTTCCATTCTTCTTGAGTTTTGAAGTTCACTGGGTTACATGGATTGCATTAACTTGTGTTCCCATGCATTACTATTTCCCACTCCACACATCTTATTCATGTTTCGAAGTGCAGATGTGGAACTTGAACGGAATTCAGTTTTGTTTTTCATTCTGAACTTCTACCTAAAGGCATTACAGAGAGTGCAGAAAATATTAAAGACAGGGTCAATTAAGACATTTCAGAGGGAATTAGACTGTTCCCTGAAAACTTAAAAAAAGAAATGTGCAGGTTTACAGAGAGGAGGCAGGGGTGTGGCACTTAGTGAAGTGATCTTATGGAGAGTCAACACAGACAAAATGGGCTGAATGGCCTCATTCAGTCATGCAACCATCCTGTGATTCTGGGAAGTGGATCTGTGTGGAACTGCCTTTGCTCCAACATACACAATATTTTCTGTCAATCATGAATGGAGAATTTTGTCCAATCAGGCAAATTGGGTTGATTACCAACTTCCACTTGTCCACTGCCCTCTGGTGATGTAAATTGAATTGCAACACTTGTGATTGGATGTTCAGCTGGACTGATCTGTATGTCTCCTGGCTACTGTGTAATTGTGTCACACTGTAGGGAATGAAGGAGAAACAGAAATGATAGTCCAAGTCACCTTTAAAAATATGTGAAAATCAGACAGTGCAAAGTTGGTCTTAAATAAATTCAGAAATCAATCATGGATTGCTGCACAGCAAATGCCAGCTTAATAAACCCAAATCAGAGCTCTGATGGAAGCTTTCA
Source organism: Rhincodon typus (assembly GCF_021869965.1). Classification (NCBI taxonomy): domain Eukaryota; kingdom Metazoa; phylum Chordata; class Chondrichthyes; order Orectolobiformes; family Rhincodontidae; genus Rhincodon; species Rhincodon typus. Next base: position 376,386 of record NC_063361.1, on the reverse strand, counting down.
AAGTTCCCTCAGGATTTTATAAGTATACAAAATCACAAACCGTGCTGTATCCTGTACTCAATTAATATGAAGCAGAGGAAGCTGATGGAAGGTTTGATCAGATTGCAACTATTCCCAGAAACAATGCAAGTGAGAGTGAATGTATAAATTATAGTTTTTTAATGCATTGCTACACTATTTCAGATTCCAGAGATACAAAACACTGAGTTCAACATAGTCATATTATCTGAACTAAAAGGAATTTTCTTTGTGTATTTATAGCAGACAGTTAATTTATCTCAGAAAACACCTTTGATGTCTCATTGTATCCAAGGTGTTGATTTGTTTATTAACTTCATTAACATATATCTACATAACTTTACTTTTATTTCCAGTTTTCTGTGCTTTGTGACCAAATGCAACAAGCATCAAGCTCCTTTCCTTTCTCTTGCTTTACTCTTAGAAACATAGAAATACAGGAAGGTAACAGGAAATCTGACTTGGACTCCTCAGAGTAGAAGTGCTGGAAACGAGATGCATTAAGACCAGTGAGAGGTATGAAGGTGTTGGCCTGAGAGAGATAATCTATGCTTAGTTTATACCGAGTTGAATTGGCTGGAGTTAAGTAACAGCAAGTCACGGAAGACAGGAATAATGTATGGACCCCCAAACAGAGGCCACACTGTAGGAAAGGACAAAACAATAACAACTATTAATATAAGCATGTGAAAAGAATAGCACAATATTTATGGGTGACTTTAATCTTCATGTTGATTGGGTCAGTCAGGTTGGAAAGGGAAGCTACAACAACAAATTCATGGAGTGCATTGGGGATATTTTTATAGGGATACAGCAATATGTCATGGAGCCAAACAGGGAACAGGCTATCTTGTGTTATGAAGTTGTGTAGAGTGTGTGGTTCCTTTGAGAGATAATGTGCTTTTCTAAGCTAAGAGATTTGTAAAAAAAAAAATGCCTGTATGTAGCTGAAGATATACAGCCAATTCTAAAATGGAAACATGCATCAGTTGACTGTGTGACTGGAAACCTTAGGCTTGTTTTGATGTTTTGGCAACTGGCTGGAATCAGCCAATTAATTTAAACCAAGTAGATAGCAATTGAAAGCCAATTGAATTTAAATCTGATGGTTTTGACAATCTCAGACCAATGCTATTGTAAGAAAGTTGATATGTCATCCAAGGTGTATGAGGAGAGGGTTTTTGAAAATTGATGTGAAAGCAAACCGCCATCTGAGAAATAAGCAAATAGCTCTCACAAGAAATTGCTAAGCTCCCTAAGAAAGCACCATCTTATCCATAAAAGGTACCAAGGCACTTATAGCTCAGAGTCTTCACAGAGAAAGCATCCCTGACAGTAGGATCAACAGACAAAAGGTGTTTATGACTTAAGAACAGCATAAGAAAGGTGTTTATGATGGGAGAGACAGTGGAGAAGATAGACCATCCTGGAAGACACATTCTGTGTGGACTTTAAGAGAGTAAGTTTTATTTTTTGTCTTACTACTTGGGTTACATAAGTGGGACTTCTGTTTATTGGTTCAGAGGTAGTAGGAACTGCAGATTCT